>NW_004955477.1:362331-364250 GCF_000276665.1 Chinchilla lanigera
AACTCAAAGCAATCCTGCCTCAGCCTCCTGAGTGTTGGGATCACAGGTGTGCACCAGCATACCTGGCTTTTTTGCCCATTTTCTAACTGGATTGTTATTGTTGTTTTAGTGTTGAGATTTAAGAGGTGTTTAGGTAGTGTAGAGGAGTCCTTTGCCAGAATAATGGGGCCTTTTACAGAACAAACTTCTCTGTGTGTGTGTGTGTGTGTGTGTGTGTGTGCTATTGGGGGTTGTACCCAGGACTTTTGAACTGACCTATATCCCTGGCCCTTTTTATATTTTTTATTTTGAGGCCAGGGCTCAATAAGTTGCTGAATTGTCTGGGCTGGGCTTGAATTTATAGTCTTCCTGCCTCAGTCTCTCAGAGAGCTGGGATTACAGGCATGTGCCACTGTGCCCAGCAAGTTTTTAATTTTGAAGAGGTAAAATTTTTCAGTGTTTTTTTTTTATGGATAATGCTTTGGATATCAAAGCTAAATACTCTCTGCCTACCCCTACATCCTGAAAATTTTCTCTTTCTTTTCTAAAAATTTAAAAACTTTACATTTTATATTTAAGTCCATGATTCATTTTGAGTTGATTTTTGTATAAGGTATAAGATTTAGATGGAGGTTCATTTTTTTGTCTTTAAAGTCCCTGTTTTCTTAGAGTAGTTTTAGGTTCATAAAAAAAATGAGAGGAAAGTACAGAGATTTCCCATGTAGCTTCCTCAAACACACAGAGCCTCCCCATTATCGACACCCTCCACCCCAGCAGCGCATTGGTTACAAGTGATGGACCTACATGGACATATCTTATCACTCAGGGTCCACAGATTACATGAAGCTTCACTCTTGCTGCTGTACATTCTATGGGTTTTGACAAAAGTATAACAGCACGTACTCACCATTATAGTATGATGGGGTATTCAAAACCCTCTTTCTCTGCCTTTTAACTCCTGGAAGCCACACATCTTTTTCTTATCTCCATACTCTTGCCTTTTCCAGAATGTCATATAGTTGGAATCATATAATATGGACCTTTTTAAGGTAGGCTTCTTTCATTTAGCAATTTAAATTTCCTCTATGTCTTTTCATGGCCTGATAGCTCTTATCTTCTTATCCCAGACTAATACTCCATTGTCTGGATGTACCACAGCTAACTTTTCTACTGAAGAATGCTTTGGTTGCTTCCAAATTTTGAATATGACTTGCAATAAAAACCCATGTACAGGTTTTTGTATATAGATAAATGTTAACTCCTTTGGGTCGATACCAAGGAGTGTGATCGCTCAATCATATGATAAGGGTATGTTTGGTTGTGTAAGAACCTGCCAAACTGCTGCTAAAATAGCTTTACCATGTTGCATTCCCACCACCAATGAGTGAAAATTCTTATTCTTCGACATATTCTCCAGCATGCAGTGTTGCTAGTGTTCTGGATTTTGGTCATTTTCATAGGTTTTTAGTGATACCTCATGGCTGCCTTAATTTGCATTTCCTGATGGTGTAGAGCAACTTTTCTTATGCTACTTACCCTCAGTATATCTCCTTTGGTGAGGTGTTTGGTGAGGTTATTAGCATTCTTGCTGTTAAGTTTTAAGAGACTTCTTTTATATTTCGGCTGGTGATCCTCTTTTAGTTATCTCTTTTGCAAATATTCTTTCCCAATCTATGGCTTATATTTTCATTCTCTTAAGCTTGAGGTTCACTTTTTGGCGTTTGTTGGTATTTTGCTCTTTAATTTCTATCTCTCTAGCTCCATTTGTTGGAAAGATTATTCTTTCACTGAATTGCTTTTGCACCTTTGTGAAAAATTAGCTAGGCATACTTGTGTGAGCTTATTTCTGGGTTTTCTGTTCTACTCTTTAAATGTCTTCGTTACTACAGCTGTATAATCAGGTGAAGGATTTCTTTCTTTCTATCTTTGTTCCTTTCTCT
>NW_004955477.1:364380-433117 GCF_000276665.1 Chinchilla lanigera
TAAACTGTATCCCATATCCCAACCTTTTTTTTTCAAGACAGGGTTTCACTAAGGGTGCCCAGGCTGGAGTTTTTCAAAATTGTTTTAGCTATTTTAGGATCTATAGTTTTTCCATATAAATGTTACAATAAACCTATGTCTACCACAACTTACTGAAATTTGAGAGGAGTTATATTAAATTGATAGATGAACTTGAGGAGAATTGATTTCCTTACTATATTGAATTTTGTAATCCGTGAACATATGGTATCTCTCCATGTATGTAGGTCATCTTTATTTGGTTCATCATCACCATTTTTTAGTCTTTAGTAAACAGATCCTGTATATGTCTTGTTAAAATTACACTTAGGTGTTGCATTCTCCCTGAAGTGACTATAAATGCCCACATGTTTGTAGTTTTAGTTTCCCTTTGCTTATAGTTAATGCACTGAGTTCTGCATGCTGATGTTGTATTCTATGGTATTGATGAACTCAGTTATTAGGTCCAAGGGGTTGTTTTAGTTATTGATCCCTTAGGGTTTTCTATGTATGGAATCATGTTATTTGCGAACAGGTACAATTTTCTTTCTTCTTTTGTTTCCTTTCCATTCTGTATGATTCTATTTCTTTTCCTTTCTCTTTTTCCACTATTACACTGACAAGGACTCTCAGTGCTAGGTTAATTAAGAGAGTAAGAGTGGATATTCTTACTGCATTCCCACTCTTAAGGTGAAAGCATTCAGCATTTCACTATTAAGCAAAATATTAGCTGTAAAGGTTTTTATTTTTTATCAAGTTGGGGAAGTTTCTCTCTATTGTAGGTTGCTAAAGATTTTTTGAAAATCATGACTAGGGGCTGGATTTTATTAAATGCATTTGTGCATCAATCGATATAATCACAGTATCTTTCTTCTTTGGTCTGATGATATCTTGAATTTTACTGACTGGTTTCAAATATTGAACCCACCTTGCACACTGGGAATAGTTCCCCCTTGATCGTGATGTATAGTTATTTTGATATGTTGAGAGTCAACCTGCTAATACTTTGTTGAAGAATCTTGTGTCTAAATTCATAAGAACTATTCTGTAGTTTTCACTTTGGTCTGGTTTTGGTATTGAGGTAATATTAGCCCCATGCAATGAGTTGAAACTTGCTTTCCCCTATTTTCTAGAAAATTGTGCAAGAGAAATCTTCCATTTAAAAAATGCTGGCCAAAAAAGTGCTGGAAACAATTATTTGTGTGCCTTTTGTGGACCCAACAATGTACCTACAAGCTGGAGTTGGCGCAGATCCCCCTCCTGGCTCTACCCTTGAAACCACGTTCCATCTTGTGCTTGGGTACAGGAGGGCATGCCATCAGTTAAGAGCTCTCCACACCGGACATAGTTTTTTTTTTGGTACCAGGAATCAAACTCAGGACCTTGTGCTTGCCGGGCAGGCACTATGCCTCTGAGCTACATCACTGACCCCACATTGGACATACTTTGGCATTTATTCTTCCTCATTAACAAACCAAGAAGCTCAGCTTCAACCTTTTCCCTGAGGCCTCTTGGATCTGTTTGGACACCAAACTCCTTACAGGCCACTGTTAGCTACAAATAGGATAGAGCAGTGGTTCTGACCCCAGGGTGACTTTATCCCCCAGCAGGTATTTGGCAATGTCCAGAGATAATTTTGGTTAGCACAACAGATTCGAGGTACTACTGGCATCTCATACACAGAAGTCAGAGCTGCTGCAAAATATTCTAGAATGTACAGAATAGTCTCACACAGCAAAGAGTTACCCAGAACCCAATAGCAGCAGTGCCAAGGTGGAGGAATCCTGAGCAGAGGAACATTTGCCTTGCCTGCTTTGATAGAACTTCTGAGTGTGGTAAGTAAGCTTCCCTGACCTGAGGTGAATGTCACCATGAGATGGTAGTTTTGGGTGGCTTACGTTTTTCTTCCCACTATCTTTACTAAACCACCCTGCTCAGAATGGAATGCTTATTGTCTAGCTACCGTAGACTCACAGAAATAGAATTGCTTTCAAATAAAGGGTAAGGACTTTTGAAAGGCTTTTCCTCTTATGTTGCCAAAATGCTTGCCAGAAAGGTGGTATTGACTAAGCTTCTCTTATCGTGGCATGAGGGCCCATCTCCCCTGTCCTTGCAAACAAGGGCATTTCAATGCTTCAAGGCTTTACTAATCAAAACGATCAAAATGCTCCAAGGATTTAAATACCCTTATCCCACACTCTTTTGCTATCTCTTCCCTCACTTTACATGTCCCGCCAGGTCCCAACCCCATCCTTCCTTCTCAGTTTCTGTCCAGCTGGAGGAATCAGGAGATGCTTCCCTGGCTTTGCAAGTTTTCGCATCTCCAAACTCAGCCAGGCACGAGGCCCCAGGACTTGCAGGGACTGCCCTTAGGATTCCAGGACTGGAATAAGCTTTGCCTTCCGTAGAGAAACAGATAGGAATGAAGTGTTGGGATGTTTGGCTGCTGACCCCATGGAGCTTGTTTCAGATTGTCTTTCCACATCTCCCGGATATCTTTACTTAGATCACCCACAGCCAGCCGAGTTCCTCAAACTTAGCTTCTCTCCCTGACCCTCTCCTGCTCCTGAATTCCTTCTCCTGGGCAGGATAATTTACCTTGCTATCCAAGACCAAAATCTGGAGATCACCTCTGACTTTGCCCAATAACTACCCACTCGTCTATTAATTAATTAATGGCTGGCCCTTTAGATTTCCTAATTTTTAGTATAATTAAGGCTTTGGGGGTTTGCAAGAGTCAGAAGCTGTCTCTAATGCCTTTAAGCAGAGAAAGGAGTTGTTGACTTACAGAACTGAGAAGTCTGCAAGCTCTAGCCCCAATGTTGGCTGAGTCCAGAAATTCAAAAGATGATGCAGCAGTTCTCTCTGGAACTTGCTGTATTTTCCTCTGTAGTTCCGTAGTATTCAGGCAGGTGCCATCAGATCAGGAAAAGGAAAAGATACCCCCGGCAGCTCTGTCCTTCCGTGTTTCTCCCAGAGAGTCCAGCTCATTACCCGCCTCTAAGGAATTAGACCACCGCCAATTATTCCATATGCACTTTCTGAGATCAGTCATTGTGCCCAGCGTAGAGGGTTCTCTTGTAATCAGCCCAAACCATAGACTAGCGCCCTGTGAGGCACAGGTGAGCCCACCTCGATCATCATCCGTCAACATAGCTTGGAGCAGTTTCTCAAAGGACAGAGAGGCAACACAGATCCATTCCATTATCTTGTCCAACAGTTTTCCCCGTTGCCAGCCCTACCAGACACCTGGATCATTGTTGACCCTTCCAAACTGATTTCTCTGCCTCCGAGGGCTCCCCTGTCCCACCCAGGCTCCCATTTCTCTCTGGAGGTGTCTCATCTGTGAAGATGCACTTGGGGTCCCTGCATCCTGTTTACAAGTGAACGCTTGGAAAGACAGATGTGACCTGAACGAATATTCTGTGCATAGAATAAGGAACGAGTGTTGCAGACCAGCCATGTCATCAAGGCAAAGGATGAGGAACCAGCCTGCCCAGACCTAACCGTTGTCATGTTTAAATACCATCAGGCCACGGCTTCCTCTCTCTTCTCTGATTTTATGTGGTGGCCACAGACAGGGCAGGAATACATTGCACAGTTTCAGCCTGGGATAGAAACCAGAAGTCCTGCGGGGCTCCTGTTCTCTATGGCTTCTGCTGACAGTAAGACTCCTTTGCTTTCAGCAAGAGGACGCCAACTTGCATAACGTCATCCTATGGCCTCCAAACCCTGATCCTCTGCAGGTATGGCGCATGTGGCGTGCTGCATGGTGCCTCCCTAACATCTAGATGGCTGCAGCATGTGGTGTGACATGTGTGTTTGAATATTTAGGTTTTCTCTCCCTTCTTCTCTATTGCCTATTCCCACCTACCCCCAGTAAGTTGTAAAACTCAGTAGAAATCAACTATACATGTTTAGCTTTTTAGAAATAACATTTTGGTGTGTGTGTCCAAGAACTGGCTTGGTTGATATGCTGTGAGATGCTGAATAAGACTTATAGAACACAGATGCTGGGAGCCAGTACTAATCCTTCTGGACTCTGATACTTTGATTTTCTTGGTCCTGGACTGAGGTTTGGAATGGTGTGGAGGCCTCACCTCTGCCATCACTGATTTTATGATTGATTTTTCATAAAAAATACATTAAATTTGGAATCAGCAGCTAGTGTCATTATGCAATAATGCACCAGCTGAGTTCACAGTTCTTCCTCTGCTTAAGGTGTTGGCCATCTGCTGGAGGGAGGGAAGGAAATTAAAGAGCTTTGCTTCCATTTCACAGTAGGTTTTCCTGGAGCAGAGGTGGAGGGTAGTGTTTGCTTGTGAGTGTGGTTCAGGGGGCAGTGAAGAACCCATCTTCTCATAGACCTGCTATAAAATCCCCATCATACCTGTCCAGGTGTGTCATCCACATAAATGTTCTTTGCTTTAAGAAAGGCTGCTCTACACCTGACAGTGGCTGCTAGGTAAGTGTACTGATGCCTTTGTTTTTCTGCATATTCCAGCAAGGAGTGGTATTTGAGGTTGTGAAACAACATAGCTTATTGTATAGAGTGTGGTGAAGCTTTCACACCACATGTATGGTGTGTGACTTTATCTGGCCCTCCTCATGATCCCATGAGGTGGACAGGCCCAGGTGATTACCCTTGTTTTGTAGTCAAAGAAAGAGGCTCAGAAGGATAATCATTCCATGTCACTTGAATGAGTGGCGGAGAGTCAGAACCTGGTCTCCAGAGGGTCAGAAAGAATGGCTAGGCCAGTGGTTTTCAAACTGTGCTCTAGGGAATCCTGGAGGCTTCAGAATTGCTTCGAGGACAGGCGCAGGGTTAAGGGGAAAGTTGAGAGGAGGGAATCTAAACCACCAACCCACTCACTGTCCATCAGTGAAGCTTGCCTTGCATGGCCTTAGATGGTAAGGCTTCTGGGAGAAAATATTTGGGAATTAGAGTGGGAAGTCTGCCTCCATCTGTTCCCCTCCCATCATTTTTCAGTTTTGTGTGGTCGGTAGGAAGGGCAAAGCAGTTGTGCACTGCTACCATCAGTGAGAGTTAGGGACGAGAAGCCAGTTTGGAGACCTTTAGTCCAGGGCTCCTAAAGATGCCTCTGCCAGGGGAGGAGCACTGGGGTCTGGCTTAGGACGCCACACAGCGCTGTGCAGCAGCACTAGAAAGCTCAGTCACAAACTCCCACCCAGGGGCCATTCGTGGAAAGTTTCGAGTGGCAGGAGCTTGTTTAGATGCTATGGGCGCGTAGGGGAGCAAAACCAACAAGGTTCTCTCCTCATGGAATGTACATCTAGTGGGGAGCCAGACAAGCAAGCGAACAAATGGAAACAACCAACAAGTAAATGCAATGTTTTTATTCAGCACAGATGGAACTGGAGATCATGATGTTAGGTGAAATAAACCAGGCACAGAAAGATAAGTATGATGATCTTACTCTTATGTGAGGCCTCAAACACTTTGATCTCATAGAGGTTAAGAATAAAATGGTGGTTACCAGGGCATGGGGGCATGGGCCAGAGGGAAAAAGTTGGTCAACAGGTATTAAGTTACAGTGAAATAGGAATAAGAGGCCCCAAACAACAGGTAACCTACTATGCATCTCAAAAAGCTGGAAGAAAAGATTTTAAATGTTTTCATGATAAAGAAATAATAAAAGTTTGAGAAGATAGATATGTCTGACCTGATCTAAACCTTACACAATACAAGTGCATATCAAAACATCACATGGCACTCCATGGTTATGGTGTAGATAAAATGGCCCCCAAAGTCTCATATGTTCAGATGTAGAGCTTTTGGAAACGAAATGGATCATGGGAGCACTCTACTCATCAGTGGATTTGTCTATTGACGACTTTATACAGAAGGTGCTGCTTGGAGGTAGAGCCCGGTCAGAAAGGTGGGTCACTTGGGGTGTGAACTGGAAGGGTGTATTCTTGTCCACGGCGCCTCCCTTGTCTCTCTCTACTTTCTGGCTGCCGTAAGGTGAGCAGCTTTTCTCCACCATGCTCTTCTGCCATATTGTTCCTGCCTTGGAGCCAACCAACCATGAACTAAACCTTCTGGAAATACGAGCCAGCAATAAACCCCTCTCCCTTTGCTCTGTCCAGTATTTTTTGTTCCAGCAATGGGAAAGTGACTAACACACACTTTAACATGTACAATTTTTATTTTTTGTAGCAGTTGAAATGAATTTAATTAATTAAAAAAGAGCTCATGGAGTGCCTACTGTTTACTAGGCTCTATTCTAGCATTTAAATGATTCAGCTTTGGCCTGCCTTTATGTAGTTTCCCTTTTTCACAAGGAAAACAGACAAAAAGCCAGTCAACAAGTCAGCATTCTGTAATATTGCTTCCCAAACAGGGCCTTTCTGTTTTGTCTTCCTTTCTTATGGTGCTAATGGAGAACAGAATTTACCCTTTCCACCATGTTTAACTGTACAGTTCTGTGGCTCATTATTCTAGACGGATGCAGAGGCCCTGGGATAATAGCAGGCAAGAATTCCTGGGAGACCAGAGGGGCATGACTGGGGGTGCAGGACATTCTTGTAGGAGGAGGAAAGAGATGTTCTTGGTGGCATCAGGGCCCAAAAGGGGCTCTGGCTTTGCAGGTGGGGAGAGACAAAATGGCTCAGAAGTAACATTAGTGAGCAATAAGTTCTCTAACTATTGCCAAGCCTGACATTCTGTGAGTGTGGGGGAAAGGTCAGCTAGCCCTTGACCGGGTTGCAAGTTAGTGGGTTCTTGGGGGTCAGTCAGGAGTTAGGCAAGGTGAGGAAGTCAAGGGTCTGTTCTGTGAAGATCCTGAGATATTCGAGGAAGGGGTGGATTGCTGATCGGGGGGCAGAGAAAGGGGTAGGGGTGGAGAGCCGGTGAGACGACACAGAGGCGTATGCAGCGGGCATGGGACTTGGAGGAGGAGCTACAGGTGCCTGGGTGGCAGGACCTCCATGCACTCACTGAGGGAAGTGGAGGCATCAGCATCTTCTCTGCGCCTCTTGGCAGGGGGCCAACAAATTATGTGAATTGAATTTGCTCTTGAAATTTATTGGCAACGACCAAACTGTTGAATTAATTACTGACTGTTTTCCTTTATTCAAGAGGTCAAGTTTAATAATATCGCAGCAGTCCTACTCTTGGATCCCGCTGATTAGTCACGGTTGTTTTTTGTTTCATCAGCACAAACGCTATTTAGGCTGAAACTTAGTAATATGGCTTCAGTTTCCGTTCTGTGTTCCAAGGGAAGAGAAGCCAGTGACAAAGAAAAATTCCTACTCTAGACTGCAGCCTGATCCACCAGTTTGAGGGTGTTTCCTTTTAGTGAGGTGAGGCCTTTCGACCTCAGATCAGACCCTTGCCGCTGCTTTTACTTCACTCTGAGTCCTGCTTGTTATTCCTGCTGCTTCCTTCCCATGACTGACTCACTCAGACCTCTTGGCAGGCCTCAGGCTGGCGGCACTGAATCTCCTCAGATGCAGCCCCAAGCCTGGCCTTTCCTCCCCAGGGAGCCCCCTCCTTGCACATACGCTGGTTGGAAATGAAAAGAAAGTTGTATGTATAACCAAGTCTGCGAGGCCAGTGGGATGTTGAATGTTGGGCCAAGATGAGCCTCCAGCATCCCTGCGGTGTCCGGTCCTGGTTTGTGTGAGTCCTTGCTTGGGACAGAGATGGTGGCAGAGCTGGCTCAAGCATGGCCTCCACATGATAGCCCTTCCTAGGGATCAGGCATCATGGCTGGCATGAAAACCTCCATGGTAAAAGAAGGGCCATGCCAGCCTGTGATTCCCAAGTCATGAAAGTGGCTATGACAGTTGTTCAGTTCTGGGAGCCCAGAAAGGGCACATGAGCTCTCATTACACTGATTCCAGAGAGGAAGAGCAATGCCCGAACCTGCCCAGGTAGCCACTTTCTGGATTACACCAGGGCCATGAGCTTGTCACCACCCTGGTCTATGACTCTGAAGGAGTAGAGAGCCAGAGACAGACATTCAGTCCTATTGTAATAAGGACCTAACTTAAAAAGGACTCCTTTCAACCAGTTCCACGGTCTGGGTGTTTCTGCAGCTAGAGGCTCAGAAAACATGATTTTCAGCTGTGGAAACAGTGGTCAGTGTGGTGAAGCAAGAAGACAGGTGCAGAGGCCCGGCTGGGCTGCTTCTCTGGGGGCTGTTGTATGCACTCCCCGCTGGCAGTGAGCAGGCAGCCAGCGAGCTCAGAGGACTCCCAGCCCAGCCCTCACCCAGGCACATCACTCGGGTCCTGGCTCAGTGCACACGAAGCATCCGGGGGCTAAGGGTGGCTCCTGGGGAAGCCTCAGCACTGTGGGCTCTGCTGCAAATTCTCTGGTCCTCATTTCTGCCAGGCTGAGGTCAACTTTTTCTTGTTATTATTTTGCATCATAGATGAACAGCCCATAAGCACACGTATGTGTTGTTGACAGCTACAAATGCCCGGTGCTGAGTGGAACCAAAAGATACCATCTTCAGTTCTGAGGAACCCAGGACCCTAGACTAGTGCTGTTTCTTAGTCACTTTCTTTGTCCTTGAGACACAATACCCGACACCCACAATTTAAAGGAGGAGATTTATTTCGGCTCACAGTTTTCGAGGTTTCAGTGCACTGTGCAGTATGTCCCCTCCAAGGCAGGGTGGTATGGCATGGTGAAGGGGCATGGTGAAGGAGTGCTACTCGACACATGGCAGACAGGAAGTGGACAGCCTTCAGGGGAGGAGCTGTGAAGGGAGATATAATCTTCCAAGTCAAGCCTACAGCAACTCATCTTTCCCTACCAGGTCCTACCTCCTACCAGCAACTCAGCTATCATGCCGCATAATCCAGTCACCTCCAAAAAACCTCATCTATGCATGAAGCTTTGGAGGGGACATCTAGATATAAACTATAACATGCTGAACAAGCATTTTCTAATATTCTCCTAGCAGTATGTGGGCCTTGGGACGATTTAACAGTATTTCATGGGAAAGGGATTGAGAAAAGAAAGTTACCACAGATTCCCTACAAAACAATGGAGAACTTCTCTACCGGAACTTGTCTGCTTCTACAGCTGGGTGGTGGGATCCCCTGGCCCAGAGGCAGGCTCATTGTCGCAGGCACAGTCACCAATGTATGCAAACAAACTGGCTCTACATTTGGGTCAGATGCTTCTTTTGAAAGGACTGACTGACTGGCACTAAGCTGAGGTAGCTACCTGAGGTCTCAGTTCATGAATTTTGAACCTGTTCTTCTTATAATAAAAACAATAACAATCACAGCATAGGGGCTGGGGATTTAGCTCACCGGCAAAGCACCTGCCTGGCAAGCGCAAGGTTGTGAGTTCGGTTCCTGGTACCGGAGAAAAACAAAAACAAAAACAAAAACAAAAAATCACAGCATATATGATGTCTACTATGATCTAGTCATGTGCTAAGTGATACTTAAATATTGTTTTATTTAACCTTCAAAACAACCTGTAATTATGATCTCCTTTTATAGGTACATGATTATGGCCCTGTAAATATAAAACCCAAAGGTTGACAGCTAATCTCACTGGTAAATCTTCATTTTTTGTTTTGTTTTGTTTTGTTTTGCCTTTTTGAGACAGGGTTTCACTATGCAGTTCAGGCTGGCCCTGAACTCCCTTTGTAGCCCAGGCAGGCCTTGAACTTACAGCAATCTTCCTGCCTCAGCCTCCCAAGTGCTGGGATTGCAGGTGTGTGCCACCACGTCCTGCCAATCTTTGGTTTTAAAAACACTATAGCTGGGCATGGTGGCACAGGTCTGTAATCCCAGCACTCAGGAGGCTGAGGCAGGAGAATCATTGCAAGTTCGAGACCAGCCTGGGCCACAAGGTAAGCTCAAGGCCAGCCCGAGCTGCATAGCGAGACCTGCCTCAAAAAGACCAAATAAATAAATAAATAACATAACATAACATAAAACCACTATACTCAGATTCCTGCTCTTTTATTTTTGAGTCAAGCCTCATGCTGCTGTAACCTGAGACCACATGGGCATAAGAATTCTAGAGGGCCCAAAAAGTAAGTTTTTGGTATTTCAGGTCTACCCAAGGAAACATTGCAGAACATCACTGGCCACCCTGACCGCCCAGCTCCTTGAATAAGGACTCTCTCCCCCGCACGCACAGTTCTGTGCCTCCTACTCTTGTCAGCTACTGGCGTGGGAAGGCAGGGATTGCAGTCCTCATTTTACAGGCAGAGAACAGTCTCGAGTTGGCAAACTGATCCTGCACTAGGATTTGGGTTTTCTCACCTTGTCTACTCCTCCTTAAAACACACTGCTTCTAACGTATTAAATGCATCCAGGACATAAGTATTGGGCATCGTTTTGAAGTCTCAAAGATAGCCCTTTTCCCTGCTGACTAAAGCAGTCATGGTGTAACTTCTTGCATTCTTTGATGTTCCTGAGTCCTTTTAGGGTAATTCCCACCACTTGTGACCCAAATGCTTCTGAGCAAGGAAAGGTAGATATCGACTGAATGTGTATTCTCATTCATTCTCTAAACTCTAAGTTCTGTGAGAATGGGAATCATATCTTTTGTTTTAATTAAACCTTTTACTTAGACTATTTCTATACTTTCAAAAAAGTTGCAAAGATAGTACAGAGAAAACCCGTGGCGAAGCTCCCCCCGCTACTCTAACAGTTTATCAGCTTGCACCACACTTTTTACACTAGTGCCTACCCAGCATGTGGTCAGGCCTTAGTATACGCCAGGCTTGGTTATTGAAATCATGCTGCAGACTCCGTGCTGCTATTTTCTCCATCTTCTGCCTTTCCAGTATTAGGAACTGAATGCAGCTTTAGGCTACTGAGCTAGATTCCCAAGCCCTTTTATCTTGTTTTTTTGTTGTGAGATAGGGTCTTACTAGGTCTTACTAAGTCATAAGTTGCCCAGGCAGGGCCCAAACTTGTGATCTTCCTGACTCAGCTTCCCAGAATGCTGGGATTACAGCATTTTTTAAAGGAAGAATGAGGATGCAAACCCAGCTCGCTCTGACGCCAAATCTTGTTCATTTCTTCCAGAGTATCATAGTGCATCATGTTAGGAAACACTCAGTTGGGGAGGGCTAAGGACCCACCTGTGCACTCTCTCCTTTATGGGCCTCACAAGGTGCCTGCTACCCTAGCGTGGGTGGACTGACCCCTTGGCCTGCATGATGCCTGCATCCTGGAGCCATTTCAGTCTTTTCTGTTCCCCTTGGAGGGGAAGAAAGATCAGGGATGACTTAGCAGAACTGGTGTGAACAGTTGCCTTCCCTTGACAGGGCAGCAGCATAGCACATGTGTTCATCCTCCTTATTGGGCCAGCCTGGCAGTTGTTTCTGAAATCCGACTCCTGGTGCCATAGGAATGACATTTGGTCTACTTCCCAGCATTCCCTTCCCCTCACGCTGCTCCCAAGAACCTCAGTCAAAGAGTGGACAATGTGGGTAGACACTTAGGTCTTGAGTTAGCCATGCTGATTAAGCATGCTTTAATTCATTTTACTGGCATGGTCAGAGAGATGGAGCACAGTTAAGAGGTAAGTAAAGTCAGTGAAAAATAATTTTTCAATGGTGAGTGCTTCAGCTCTTGGCAGAGGGATTTTTCAGGCCTGGAAAGTTGCTGTAATTGTTTAAATGTTACTTTAAAGGATTAGGGCTTTTAAAAGATTAGAGCCCAAGGCTCTGGAGTATTCAGAGTCAAGGAAGACTGTTTACCAAAGCAAGAGCAGCAAAGGAAAGATTTGGAGAAGCAACCGGGCAAGTGAGTTCGTCATGGGAGGGTTGTGATGGCTTTTCCAGCCTGCTGCTATTTGGAAGTGCAGTTGGTCACTCTAGCAATGCGTGCTGTTGGTAGTGGTGCCTGTTTACAGAGCAGGAACCCAGTAAGCAATAGCGCTTAGTACTGTTGCTAGGATAGGGAAAAATGAAGGCCGGATTCGAAGACAGCAGGAAACACTGACAGCTCCCAGGGCTAAGCACGTGTCCCTCAATTTACAGAAGAAGCTACTGGAAAAATGAGAATTGATCTTTCATACATACAGCAAATATTTAGACAGTGCCTCTTCCGTGCCAGGTGCTATTCTAGGACCGATTCTGGCCATCGGATTTGGGCTCTGGAGCCCATTATTCACACATACTCAGTTGTTTTAGTTACTTGGAGCAGGGCAACAAGATGGCAGAGACCATAAAGCTACAATTTCCACTGTTGGTGAAGTAGCGTAAAGCAGTGCTCAAGAGCACTGACGCTGGGGCCAGACTCTCCAGGTTCAAATCTCAGCTCCACCACCTCTAAGCTGTGTGGCCTTGGGCATGTGATGTCTCTGTGCTCTTATCTGTGTTCTTCTCTGTAAAATGAGATTATAAGGATTACATCAACTTAAATATATAAAGTGCTTGAAAGAACAGTACTTGGCACATAGAGAGTGTTTATAATATGTTTACTGTTACTGTTAGGGCAGAAAGGATGCTATCTACGTGTTACATATTAATATTGCTGTGAAAAGAGGATTGGACTTCAAGGCAGAAGACCTGGGGAGAAGCCACTTAATCTTTGTTTCTCAGCTGGAAAATGGAAAGCATTGTTTTTCCTGCCTAATCAGTAAAGAGGGGTTTTTGTAAGAGTAAGAGGGCTGTTAAAGCCCTTTGAAAAGGACAGTGAAGGTGCCCTTCATGGGGCTAGCTCTGTTCCTTGCATTTATTTATTTGTATATGCATGTTTGGATTAAACCCAGGGCTTTGCACATACTAAGCATGTACTCTACTACCGAGCTATACCCCCAGCTCTGTTGCTTTTATGGTTAATTAATTTTTGCAGTACTAATTGAACCCAGGGCTTTTCCACTGATCACAGCCCCAGCCCTTCTTTTTACTTTATATTTTGCCACAGGGTCTCCCTACTTTGCCTGAGCTGGGCTTGAACTTGCAATCCTCCTAGCATGGCCTCCCAGAATGCAAAGATTTATAGGCATGCACTATCCTGCCCATTTTATACTTTGACTCTGTTCAGATCTATTTCTGCTAGAAAAAACTGGTACTGCTTGTGCAGATTCGCTTTCTGGTAGGGGCTTGAGGAGAAAGTTCCCTGCCCTATGTGCTTCTTCAGAGGCGAGTCAGAGCCCTTGAGTGAGAGCCCTCATTAGGCTCCTGTGCTTGAAGAAACACAGTTTTCCCCCTTTTCAGTTAGAACAGAGATCTGCCTGCTTATTCCATCTGTTCTTTGCACCTATCTGGGCTGTTAAATGTGTTAACATCTTTCCAGAATTACTTGAAAGAAACCTTGATCATAGAATCCAGGGTTGGAGATTTAGCTGCAGACTATTCCAGGTAGATAATATGATTGCAAGGGAGGCCTGGCTGCTGGTGTTAGTAGCTGAGGCTTGTCTGACGTCAGAGAAGCAGGAATTGGGTTTCAACTTTTAAAATTCAGGAGTCTGATATAAAAACACCACTTGCATTGTATAATGACTCTTGAGATATAGTAAACCATGAAAGTCATGCATCCGATGGTAGCAATAGTTCATAAATGAGGGTCAAGGGCACTTTACAGTTGCTAATATAAGGCGATTTCAAGTGTGCACTGTCTCGATACTATCCACCAGCTCTGGGTGCCTTCCTAGAAGCACAGATGGAGGCTGAGGCCTGCAGGTCAGGGGAGGAGATTCTCATTAAGCGAATCATTCATCGGCCACGGAGGTTGTTACGGCTTCTATCTAGCCATCATCTTGAATGCTGTAGCCAGTGGCCTGTTGAAAAATATTTCTGTGTTCTCATAGATTTCTCTCTAACTTCTTTCCCAATTTCTCTTTCTTCTGCTTCAGAGGACTTCAGCAGCTCAGAGTCCAAGTTCTGTGCAGCCACCTGGGGACAAGAAGCGGGGCGATCCTTCTGGAAGCTGTGACGGTGGGGATTTATCCAGGTAGGGGCCAGTATGGAGGGTGGACACAACCCAAGGCATGGCCAGCTCACTGCCTGTTCTAGCTCACTGCCTGCTCTGTTTGCTTGGGAAAATTTACCATGAAACATGTGAGATGATCCTCACTGCTGAGATGCTGAAGCAATGGTTCATACCCTTCTTTCAGATGGACTAAGCTTGCAGTGGTTGGAAAATTCATAGGTTTTTCCTGCCCTAAGATTAAGTAATTATGGACGTCCATGAAAGCAGCACTCCAGATTGCTCAGCTTCATAGTCAACTGAAATGAGAAAGATCAAGGCTTCCAAGGGGCTTAATGTGAGGCCAAGAAGGGTGTGTGTTCCAGAGAGCAAGCCATTGTAGGCACTGGACCATGAAACAGGATTCAGACAGGAATTCCTCCAGCCGAGGAGCCTGGTGGATTAATTCCAGAAGTCTACAAGACCACACGGTGGCAGTGGAATACGGCCCGCACAGATGTGGCTCATCCCTCAGTGGTTCCTCATTATGATCCTCAGCCAGGCCCAGATGCCCTGTCCTGGCTCCCTACTGGAACTGCCAACATAGTGTTCTCCATCCATGGTTTCAGGGGATATTCACGAGCAGAGGGCCAGTGGATCTGAGTGCTCCCCCATCAGGGACATAGGCCGGGTACATTGGAGCCAACTAGTAACTACTTGTGGGTTCAGCTCATGAATAGGTCTTAGATCTGGTTAAAACAACCGTTTTGAACAAAAAAGCCCCCCTTCCAGGAGCCTATAATTACAGGCATTAAGGGAACAACTAGAGCTCCATGCAACAAGAATTAAATCATAAGCCCCTTGTCACACTGAAACTTTGGGTTACAGCTTGCTTCATAATATTCATAATAGCTTTTCAAAACCTTTGAACTCAAAATGACTTTTTTTTTTTTTTTTGCTTCGGGGACGTAAGAGCGACCCCTGGTGGTAGAAATTGCCATGCCGGGGTTATCACTTTTGGGTGGCTTGGGTTATGTGGTTTCCGCAGGAAATACTTGCAACCTCTCGGTATGAATATTAGGGAAACAGTGATCAGATGGGACAGGGTGTTCTTTTTCGTTAAGTCACAGAACGATGCCCTGAACAGCACCTTTGACTCTTGTCCTCTGCTAGCAGTAGGGTACCCTTCCCTCCCCAGATCTCTTTAGCTGTTCTTGTTCATAAACATTTTACCAGGGTACTAGGACAAAAGTCCTCATATTTAATTGTAACCAGTCCTCTAGGTTGGTTCTGATGATCATAACACTAACAGATGGATTTATCTTTTCTGGAGTCTCTTGCAAGGGAAGTCACTGCTGGCTCAGACCCAAGTTCCTGCTCTTTCCTCTCTATCTTTATGGGGTCCTTTGACCTCTTAAGAGTCTTGGGGTTCAGGGTCTGTATTACAGCTGGACTAAAGAAGAACAGCAGCTCAAAGGTCTTTTGTTGCTTGTTCCTCAGCTTTAGTCAATTATTATTTTCCCTTGAAGAAGAATTGCCTCTCATTGGCATGCAAATTGAGAACAAAAGAAGTGCCTTCTAAGAACAAGCCCAAAGAAGCAACTTCCTATTCACAATGGAAAACAAGACTGTCCTCGGTGAATGTGTACATGTGCACAGCGCACAGTGCTAACTAACTCAGACGCTACTGAGGACAACCCAGCTCCCTCCTCCCCAGGGATTTGCAATGAATCTGTCCTGAAGTTGAGATGTTTGTAGGGGAGATGGAGCACCAGCTCCTGTGAGTCATGCCAGCCCTGGCATTAATCAAAGATAACAATAGTATTTAACACTCATTCTGCACCTGGGTGCCAGACATCATAAAAAATGCTCTATTGTACAAAGTAAAATTTGGTTTTCTTGGAAAGGATTCAGTTCTGCTTTGAGTCCTTACTCTCCCAGGCTATTGGGAATGCCATGGCAGCTGTCCTTGAGTCTCCCCTCTGTTAAAGCCTGATATGTTGAGGCTGTCATCTGGCTCCTCCTCACCCCAAGGCCCTCCACTGAGATCCTGTTGGTCCAGCCACACATCTGTCGGTCAGCCCCTCTTACTGTGCTGCTCCCCTACCACACTTGGCGCATGGAAATCTTGGTTGAAACTGGGAGTCCCTGGCCTTCCTGTTGGTGATTTTCCTTCCCTGGTCATCCCCAGCTGACAGTGTCAGGAAGGCAGGGTGGGATGCTTAAATATCCCCACTGTCCGGGGCCCTTTCCCTGTTCTCTCACCCTTGAACGCATTTGTCTTCTCTGGTGACTTCATTGCACAACCAGCCATTATTCTCCAAATGCTATAGGTTTTTACCAAAGGTGGAAAGAGCCACTGACCTCAGACTGCTTCTACTCATAAAAACACCAGAGGCAGAAAACACAGGAGAGCCTGCCATGGCTGTCAGCTCCTTGTGGGGGCACTGGAAGAATACAGCCAGCCCTCCATATTCTTGGGTTTTGTATCTGTGGATTTGGCTGATCATGGATCAAAAATATTTCCTGGAAAATAGAATCTGTACTGAACATGTACAGACTTTTTTCTCTGCCTTATACCCGAATCAGTACAGTATGGTAACTATTCAGGTTGTATTATGAAAACTGATCTGGAGATGATTTAAAGTATTAGGCAGATGTACTCTGCTAATGTGTCGAAGGAACTTGAGCATCTTAGATTTAGGGCGGGGTGCGGAGTCCCTAGAACCAATACCCAGCCCAAACCAAGGGAACTACCGAGTAAAAAGTCAGAAGTCACTATCTCTAAAAGTTGTCCCTGTGCGCAGTCATTGCTGCACTCCACAGATGAGGAGACCGAGGCTTATAGCTTTGTGTAATCTTTAGCAGTGGAAAGACCGTTGTTTTGCCCCAAGGCTCTCCCCTCCCTCTAAACTGTACTAGAATCTGGGGTTTACCCACCTCCCAAAACCAGCAAATTCTCATCCAAATAAAAGTGTGGGGTTTCAGCAGCTGAACTGCCCTGCTTCCTGGTTGCCACATAGTGTCGCTGTTGTCACTTGGTCCTGCATAGTCCAAGCCCTACAGAAGCTGGGGCTCTGCCTTCCTGAAGCCATCCTTGGCAGGTCCTGAATTCTTCAGGGACAATGACACCATCCTCCCAGGGTGAATAACCTCAGGTGACACTTCTACTTTCAGCAACGTCCACCCTTGCATGACTGCCCTGGATGCCTGCACCTGAACAGATCCCAGGCCTGTCATCTTTTGGAGCCCTTCTCTCTGGGTATCAGCAAGCAGGGACGGATAGCCTTTTCCTTTAACCCCCCTGAACACCACCGATCTTACCATACAGCCTTTCCCCTGGACAATGGAACTATTAAGTTGTACCAGAGGGCGCGATTGTTTTTATAGGTAAAAGATTGTCCAACACAGGCCACTTCCTGTGCTCCCACATCACATGTAGCACATATGGTGAGCTTCTAAGGAAGGCCCAAGCTGTAAAGATGACCGCTTTTCTCCGGGAAGGACTCTCAGTTCTCTCTCAGGGACTTTCTGGCATTTTTGTTCCTAAGAAGGGGGACACCCCACTGTCTGGGCCCTAGAGTCTCAACCCCAACCCAGCAGTTTTCAACTGTGCGTGAACATTAGGGTCACTTCTGAGCCTGGTTAAAATGCACCTTTACCCAGAATGTGATCAGGTAGTTCTGGAGCAAGGCCTGAGAAGGAGCGTGCCTAACAAATTTCCTAATGGGAAATTCCTAACAAAATTCCTAACAGGTAACGCCAGTGCTGTGGGCCCAGATAGGGTCCATACATTCTGAGGACTGGGGTGTGAGCCGTGCAACTGTGTGGTGCCATGGCTTGGTGCCACTGGGGTTCAGATCAAGATGCCTTCCCCGAGGGTTGGGCTGGAGAAAAGAGTCTCCTGACAGGGGTGGGAAGCCCGGGGAAAGGGGCCCCGCAGAGGCCGGTCCAGGTAAAAGGACGTGAGAACAGATCAGGCTGGTGGGTTCTTACTGAACACAAAGATCTGCACCCGATGGGGGCGGTCTTGTAGGTCAGGTGAGGGGCTGAGATTTTATCCTGCAGTAACAGGAGGCCAGGGTAGTATTTGTGGTTTGTTTTTAAGCAAGCATGAAGGCAGACAAAGAAAGAAGTCAGAAGAGGAGTTTCAAGCCCCTCACTTGGTACATTGGAGAGTAGTGAGGGATGTCTTGGCATTGCAGGGATGGTGGCCAGGAGACAATCCCAAGGCAGGACCCAGGAAACCTGGGAACTATCTGGGGGTGTGTGGAAAGGGTAGAGTCAAAGCAGATGCCAAGGTTCTGAACTGAGAACCCAAAAGAAAAATCTAACTTCAGAAACTGGGACAGTCAAGTGAGCGCTACCCTGAGGACACTGATCAGTTCAGACACATGGCAAGAGCACCGAACTTGTTTAGTAGAAACACTGCCAGTCTGACCTTTGTTTAAGCAGGCCCCTGGCACTGGGGAGGAGTGACAGTTTTTTGTTTTGTTTTGTTTTGTTTTTGGTACTGGGGATGGAACTCGGAACCTCACGATTGCCAGGCAGGAATGCCAACTTCATGAGAAGATTATGGCCTCAAATCCTATAAGAGTCTCATGGTAGTTTCAATTATTTATGCAAATTATTCTCAGATAAATCAGCTCATTCCAGTGTTCTTGTTTTTGTCATATTGAATTTTAAATATATTGCACTTTAAATTATATTAAAGAGTACAGGAACATATCCAGAGTGGGGTAGATGATACGAATGGGATCATAGGGCATGGTGGGCTCCCAGGCTCTCCCATCACAAGATTTTCCTGGGTGTTTGGTAAATGCATCAGTTGCTGGGCCCCTTCCCAGACCTGCAGCGGCATTCCCAAGGGTGGAACAAGGAGCAGGAATTTTGTGGAATGGTTAGTGACCTGAGTAGAATTGCCTGGGGCACCAGTGAAAATACTCATTTCTCGCTTCTTGGCTTTTTCAGAAGACAAATTCCTACTGAGGACAAAAATCCTTGGTGTTGGGTGGTAGCAGTTCATGGGAAGGGCAGCCAGGTGGTTTGGAAAATGAAATAATGAACTCCACCGTACAGGCAAGCGGGTGTCTTACCCCTTACCTCCCACTTTCATTATGAGGACCTTGTCCACTCCTGGCTGAACGTCTGCCCCACCCACCCAGCCAGCAGCTCTGTTTGAATGGATATCGGTGACCCGAGAAAACACTATGAAGAAACCAAAACTCAGAGAAGTCAAAGAACCCACCCTCGGTCACACAGACAGAATAGGGCACAACGGGAGCTGGAATCTAGCTTGGTGCAATGCCATCTACAGTCCAGATTCATACCATATGCTACCTCTCACGGAGGTCTGGCAGAGTTCGTGTTGTGGTCTCCATGATTACAAAGTAAACCTCAGCCAATCATTAAAATGTAAAAGTCAGTTCTTAGAGAGAAAACAAAGCTCAGAAAGACCCGATCTGTGTTATAGCCGCAGCAGGGCAGCTCTTAAAGACCGAGTCCCTTTTCTGTGGGGCTGGGTTCTTCCAAAGTTTTGTGAACTCCCAGACCTATTTGCTTGTTCTCCCTGAGCCAGGGAACTTCTGCCCTCCTTGTTGTTTCTACTCATTATTTACTTCTCGCTGGAGGCAAACACAGAACAGGAGAGAGGGAGGGGAGGAGGGAGACCCTGACTTTCAACACTGGCTGAAACAGACATCATGGGTTAGTAGGGATGGGTCTGCATTCTGCCCATCTGGTTTCAAGAGAGCATCTAAGCTTTAAAATGAGGGGGAAAGGAGCATTTTCCCATCATAACACCCATTTATTCTAACAGCATGGAACATGGGCAAAAGTGGAATATAGAGGGAATAACATTACCAACGGTCCTATCGTCTCATATGCAGGCAACTGCTCTTACAATGTTAGTGTTTTTCCCTCATACTTTTCTGGGTTTTCAAAATAGTTTCTTTCTTTGTCTCTTTCTTTCCTTCTCTCTTTCTTTCTTTCTCTCTTTCTTTCCTTCTTTTCTTTCTTTCCCTCTTTCTTTCCTTCTTTTCTTTCTTTCCCTCTTTCTTTCTTTCTTTCCTTCTTTTCTTTCTTTCTTTCTCTTTGAGACAGAGTCTCAGGCTGGCCTAGGGCTTACTCTGTAGCCTGGGCTGGTCTTGAACTCACAACAATTCTCCTTCCTTGGCCTCCCAAGTGCTAGGATCAAGGCATGCGCCACAACGCGTGGCTCAAATAGTTCTTTCTTGATTGTGAGATAGCTACATTTGAAATATAAATATACGTACATACATATATATTCATATCTACATGTATACATACATATACACAATATATATGTGTATACTTTTTAAATAACCAGCTATTTTTAAAGCAGTTTTAGATTTATAGAAAACTTAAGCAGATAGTATGAAGAGTTTCCATGTATCCTCCCTTCCTCTTCCATACAACTTCTGCTACTATTAATAACTTGTATTTGGGGCTGGGGATTTAGCTCAGTGGCACAGTGGCTGCCCAGCAAGTGCAAGGTCGTGAGTTTGACCCCCGGTACTGGAAAAAAACAAAACAAAACAAAACAAAACCCTTGTATTTATATGGTATATTGAACCAGGTATGCTGTTGCACACCTATAATCCCAGTTACTCAGGCTGAGGTAGGAGGATTGCAAGTTCAAGACCAGCATAGGCAATTTAACAATTTATTAAAAACCTGTCTCAAAAATGAAATGAAAAGAACTGGGGATGTAGCTCAGTACTGCTTGGATTCAACCCCTAGTACTAAAAAGGAAAGTGCATTTGTTGGTCCATATGTTATGATTAATAAACCAATATTGACACATTATTATTATCTAAGCCTATGGTTTACATTAACGTTCAGTGGTGTTGTACAGGCTGTGGGTTGACAAATGCATAATTCAACATATGCTCCATTACGATATCACACAGAGCAGTGTCATGCCTTAAAAATCTCTGTGCTCCACCTATTTTTCCCTCCCTTCACCCCCTCAACCCTTGAAAATTACTGATTCTCTTTCACTGTTTAAAAATCAGTCTCTATACTATCTTTTTTATTACTTTTAGAAAGTGGTATGAAATGGGCACTGTAAGGGATTGCATCTGACAGCTTGATGAATGGCTATGCTCCTAGATAGCTGTATAATTGCAACCAAGTATAGATCTAGGTTATTTCTGTCACTCCAGAATGTTTTCTTGTGCTCCTTCCCAATATCTCTGCCCAGAAGAATCAACCATTCTGATTTCCCTCACCACTGATTAGGTTTGCTTATTCTTGAACTTCATATACAGTAAATAGGATTAAACATGTCTATGTTTGGTATTTGGTTTGTGTTATACACTACTACTTGTGGACTTTTCACCTCAAATGTACAGGCCAGGGGTACTAAATACATTTGCGTTGTTGTGCAATCAATGTATGTGTAGTTTTGTAAGGTAGAAAATTCATTAATTCCTTTTAAAAAACCTAGGCCCTCTCATGTTATATGTCTCTCTGACCTATTTTATCTGTATTCCACTAATGTGATGTTTGTGTTTTTATTTTAATGTAATTTAAATAATTTCTGATTTCCCTTTGAATTCTTGTTTGACTTGTGGGTAATTAAGAAGTATGTTATTTAGTTTCCGTATAGTTGAAGATTTCCTGCATATCTTTCTTTTATAATTTCTAATTTAATTCTGCCATAACCCAATATAATACTTTGAATTATCATCAAATAATAATTATCATCATCAATAATTGAATTATCATCTCTGAATTTTATCATCTCTGAATAATAATAATAATTATCATCAATAATTTGAATTATCATCTCTGAATTTTAGTGAGACCTGTTTTTAATGTACAGACTATGGTTTGGTTTGTAAATATTCTATCTGTACTTGACAATATTATTTTGCTGTTATTGGATAGTGTTTAATAAGTGTTAATTGGGTCAAGTTGGTTGATGGTATTATTCAGGTCTCCTATATCCTCCCAGATTTTCTATCTACATGTTCTAACAATGATTAAGAAGGGCGAATGGAAATATCAGACTATAGTGTAATTAGGGATTTATCCATTTGTTCTTTTGGTTCTACCAGTTTTTTCTTTTTAAATCTTGAAGTCCTGTTGTTGTTATATACCTTTTAGAATTTTGTGTCTTCTTGAAGAGTTGCGACAACTTTTTATAGTAAACAGCATATAGTTGAATTTTGTTTTATTATTCTCTTCTAGAAATTTCTGCTTTTTAACCAGGGTGTTTTTTTTAGTAATACAGTTGTTTTGATTATACAGTCTACAAATAAATAATCTATACTTACATATTTTCTACCCATCCTTCTGTTTTGTATTGATTTTTTCCCCTTTTAGTCATTTGCTTTCTTTTGGATTAACTCATTATTTTTATGATTCTGGTTTTTTTCCTTTTGACTTATTAGCTACAACTATTTATGTAATTTTAGTGTTTGCAGGGGCTGGGGATTTAGCTCAGCAGCACAGTGCCTACCTGGCAAGCACAAGGTCATGAGTTCGATTCCCGGTACCAGAAAATAAACCAAAAAAAAAAAAAAATTTTAGCGTTTGCCTAGAGGAACTGTAGTATATATCTTTAAAACAGTATATCACAGTCTGCTTTCAAGTGATATTGTATCATTTCATGTATATTAGAAGAATCTTCAGGGGCTGGGGATTTAGCTCAGCGGCAAAAGCGCCTGCCTGGCAAGCGCAAGGTCGTGAGTTCAGTTCCTGGTACCGGAGAAAAACCAAAAAAAAAAGAAGAATCTTGGGGCTGGGGATTTAGCTCAGCGGCACAGTGCCTGCCTGAAAAGCACAAGGCCGTGGGTTCGGTTCCCGGTACCAGAAAAAAAAAAAAAAAGAAGAAGAATCTTGTAACTGTAAACTTGTATTTCTCTCTTTTGGCCTTTGTACTGTACTACAGTTTATTTCTATGAGTTACAAATACCACAGCACATACTTTTGCTTTAAATAGCAAGTTATCTTTAAAAAAAGATCTAAATAATAAGGAAACAGACTCTCTGCATAGTTATTATTTCTGGTGTTCCTGATTCTTTTGTGTAGACCTTGATCCCTATCTGGTATTCTCTGCTTTATGCTTAAAGGATGTCCTTTAACATTTCTTCCAATGTGAAATCTAACGCTTTAGCTTCTGTGTGTTGGAAAGAAAAATTTTATTTCATCTATGTTTTAGAAAGATATTTTTTCTGAACTAAGAACCCTAGGTAGACAGCGTTTTTCTCACAGAACATTAAAGCTATTATGCCGCCTTGTTTTGACTTGCATTACTTCTAGTAACAACTCTGCTGTCATCCTCACCTTGGTTCCTCTGTCTTTTTCTTTTTAGCTACTTTTAACATTTTTTTCTTTTTCACTGGCTTTAAGAAATTTGGTTACAATTTGCCTTGGCGTGGGTTTGTCTCTGTTTCTAGTGCTTGGAGTAGGTTGAGATCATATTTGGAGACTTTTCAGCCATTATTTATTCAATTTTTAAAAAAATTACCCTCTTCCTTTGGGGACTCCAATTACATATATACAGCATTCAGCTGAAAGTTGTCCCACAGCTCACGTTCTTTTTTTTTTTTTTTTTGAGACAGTGTCTCACCATATAGTCCAGGCTGGCCTTGAGCTCACTTTGTAGCTCAGGCTGGCCTTGAACTTGTGGTGAACCTCCTGCCTTAGCCTCCTGAGTGCTGGGATTACAGGCATGCACCACCACATCTGGCCCTGTTCATTTTTTTTAAAATCTCCATGCTCTCTGTTTTTATTTAGAGCATTTCTATAGTTACGTCTATAAGTTCACTGATTTTTTTTCTGCAATAGCTAACCTGTCATTAATTCTCACCCAGCGTAATTTTCACTTTACACGTTGTAATTTTCATCTCTAGAAGATTTATTGGCTCTTTTTAGCTCCTCCATGTCTGTGTTTAATGAGTTCAATTTTTACTCTAGTCTTCTGGATATATGGAATACAGTCAAAATATAGTATTATTATTATATTATAATACTAGAGATGAAAACATTAGGCAAGTGCTTTACTGCTAAGCTAGATAGACCACAAGCCCTGTAATATTTTTTAAAAATGTACTTGTACACTAATTCTATCATCTGGGTCGATTTTGATTACTTGAGTGATCAAATCTCTTTTCGTTGTGGAACCTATTTTACTATTTCTTTGCATGCTAGACATTGTGTACTTTAGGCTTTTGGGTTCTGGATATTTTTGTATTCCTATAAATATTCTTGAACTTTGAACTGAGATGCAGTTATTTGTGCAGCTTAATCCTCTTGGGTCTTGCTTTCGTAGGTGGGACCGGAGCAGTGTTTAGATGAGAGTTAATTTACCACACTACTAAAGCCAGGCCCTTTTTAATACTCTGACAGATGCCCCATTAATTATAAGGTTTTCCATCCTGGCTAATGAGAGCAGGAATTATTCCTAGCTCTGTGTATCTATGAGGGTTAGTCCCTTAAACCTTTAAACTCATTTATACTGAATCTCAAGTGGTTTCTTTATGCGCACATGCTGGTCAGTATCTCACATATCTCTGGAGTTCTCTGTCTGTCCAGCCCCCTTTTTTCTGCTACTCTGTTTTTGTAATGCTAGCTGCCTTGGTGTCCCAAGACACTTGGCTCTATCCTCTAAAATCCAGGAGACTGCCAACTCCACTTACTCCCTGACTTCCATACCATGTTCTCCAGGCCTTGAGCTGGGCAACAGGAGGGCTCACCTTGTTTTTTTCCACCTCCAGAGATCCCCGTTCTCTTCTTCTATGTCTCTATTAGTAGCCACCCCTAGTCTAGTCTTTCTTGTAACTTATATACTCTCTATAACATTTTCCAGCCCACCCTCTTTGAAAATATTGAAAAGCCACCATTATCAAGTTTCTTTCTTTCAGTATAAATGTAAATGCAGCAGAAAACCTGCAGCTACAGTATTTTAGAAGAAGTGGAGAGATCTCTTCAAAAAAAAGAAAAGAATAAGAGAGAGAGTCTTACGGGGAAATGTTATTCCTCTTTTCTCTCAAGCGCTCCTTGTATCACAGCCACTTGCAGTCTCCTGTGTCTTTTTATGGCCTCGAATGGCAACTTTGCCAGCAGTTAATCCTCCCAGTCTTGTCGATGTAGCTGCACTGGTGCTGGGAAGGAGCCTGGAATGGGCTTTGTGCCTTTGACATTGAACCAGCGTGGTTCCCAGAATAGTTGACTCATCAGCTTTGTTCCCCCAATAGGTCAGTGGGATTACAGAGATACAAATCTCAACAAAATAGACTGGTAACTGACACGTAGTCTAAAAAGAAAGCCTGAATAGCATATTTGAGCGTGGTACACATGAACTTGGCCTCATATAGGTGACACTGGTGATACCTTATTATTCAGAAGACTCTCCAAATCCTCTGAAAGATTTTCAGTCATCAAAGGACAATTCTATTGTTATACTGTATTGACTATGACAGAAAAATTATTTTAATGTTAGAAGTTTTATCAAGAAGGAATGCAACAGAAATACATTTTCACCATTTCCTGTTTAAAATACTCTTCATGGCATCACAATAAATGAAAATGCTACCACAATCCACCTATACAAGCAAAACTGTCATTGGCATTTTTCCATCAATGACTAGTGGGGAGGGAGGTCTGACTTAAAAATAAGGAAATATTCATGTTCCGTAAATATTCCACCAGATTCCTTAATTTGAATTTATCATGGTTTTAAATTATGCTTTATTTATTGGGAATAAAAACAGATGTTTTCTTTATTGGGATAGTTAATTTCAGCTTTTGGATTTGGTGACTGAGTAAAGTCTTAGATTCATTTGAAGGACAATAGACAGACAGATGTGAGAGACATCACATGTCGTTTATTCCAGCTCCTGGGTATAGCCATCCAACCTTTTCCAGCAGCCAATCTAGGAATCACAAAATGGGGCCACTCTTCTTCCCGTAGGACTCCATAGGAGAGTTGCTAAAAAGTTGACAGAAGGGTGTTCTTTCCTTTATTCATTCACTCCACTTCATTTGATCATTCATTCAACAAAGCACATACAGGGCTGAACTGAGATTACAAATAAGCTAGGTGCAGGGACTTGCTTTTAAAAGAAGGTTTGAGAAGTCACCCAGTGCAGAGAGGAGTAGTTTGATAGTTTGCAAGCAACTTTTACTTAGTGGAGTCAGAGGCCAACACAGAGAGTGCTTTTGTAGTGTGTTTGGAGAGCAACTTTTCTAGTCCCCTAAAGGGCAGCTCTTACCCATTCCTCTTTTCACTCGAGGCTGTGTTCTCCACAGTGTGTTCTGAGGCACTTTGGTCTCCCTCAATGCTCTACCACAAACAGGGACAGAGGAAGTGTTCTGAGAGGGCGCAATTGTGAGAGACAATTCGCGTGCGTCTTCTGCTTGAGTCGGTGCTCACTAGCAGCTCCAAGGCTCCAGACGTCCTGCCATGTCCTCCAGCTCGTGCAGCCACCCTTTACCTAGAGCCTCCTGTATTATCTGATCACAAGCAAGCCTCTCTTATATCCCTAGTAACCATATTCTAAGAAGTACTGAGTTTTGGTTTTTAAAAGTCCCAAATATAAGTGGGGAAAAGTGGAGGGTGTGTCCAGTGTAACTTTTATTAGTCATTAGTCATTGATCCAGAATAGTTGGCCCAGTCACTTATCAAGTTCTTGAGGAAACTGTCTTCTTGGGCAGTCTCCTCCAATTGGGATGGAAAAGGAGGCCAGGGGAAAAAATAGGGAGTGGGCATATTATTAGGAGTAGACTCCCTAAGAGAATCACAATTACTTACAACCCCACTCACCTTAGTTACCTGACTTATGTGAGTGGAGAGAAAAATATACAAAGCAGAAGGCAAGAATAAAGACAGTGAACTGATTACATGGTTAGCAGGGGTCTAGCAGTGTCTTTGTGGTCCCCAAATTAGCTAAATTTATTCTGATTTCATGGCAGGAGGGACTGAAAACATTTTGTAGTTAATGTATTTTATTTAGATGGGATTTCCACCTTCCTTTTCCACACAGAAGGTTATACGTACAGCAGGACTCACTAACTGATTCAGATTTTGACCAGCCCTTGACACTGGGGGTGAAACAAGACATTATAGTGTCCTAAAGTGCTGTTGGAGTTTTGGGGGCTAGTTAGTGACTGTCGTTCCCGCCAGCTTCTAAATGGATTGTGAAGTAGGACGCGGAAGTCAGAGATAAGAAAGCATGACCCACATCCACGGCAAGGTTGAGCTGGAGGACGAGACCGAACTGGACTCCTTCTCACCTCTGAGTTAACCTTCCCCACCTAGTGTGGACTGCAGAGGTGCAGGAGGGGAGGCCAGCCCAGGGTGCTCGGCACACAGAAGACAGCTGCACTGTGGGCAGGCTCATCTCGGTGATTCTGAACACCATAACCCCACCCCTGGGGACACTGGACCCCTGGGGGCTTCTCTCCCTACTCACCAATTAGAGAAGTCTTGCCTCCTCCTCCAGGGTAGCCATGAGGAGCCACGGCATGCGGCAGAAACACACTTTGCTGCTAAGTATCAGCCCACTTTTGGGTCATGGTAGGAATACGGGGAGCTGGGGAAGCCCCTCATCTCCACGCCAGCTGTCTCCAAGGCTGACACGCACAGGATTGGTAGCTCCCAGACTTCCGTCTCGCTCACTGGTGCCAATCCGCCCCTGGCTTTCCTTTTCTGGCAAGTGCATTGGAATGCGATGAACAGCAGTGATGATGTTATTTGGGGGAAATCTAGTCTTCTGAATTAGAGTAATTTATGGAAATAATAGGTCATTCACAGACATCTGTACTGTACAATTAGTAACAAATTACTTGCTGTCCTTAACTCATTAGACCTACTTGTGAGCATGGGGGAGTGGCTAAGAAGTGCTGCCTCAACCACGTTTGTTTAATTTAAGAAAGTATTTTGCCTTTTCTCCTGGGCCTCAGTTTCCTCACCTGTAAAATAAGAGGTTTGGTCTACTACTGAAGTGCTATGGTAGCGTGGAGGAAAAGAACTTTCCTAATCATCTGTAAAACAATCATCATGTGAGAGCCATGCTGTATATTTAATGTCCTCGATTTGCATTCAGTTGTGTCCATCCATCCATTCATCCATTCACCCTTCCTTGCTCCCTTCTGTCCTTCCTTCCTTTCATCCATCACTTTATTCATCCATAGATGAATATATTTAACACTTATTGACTCTATGTTGTATACCGGGCATTGCATATACAATATTGAAAACAGACAAGGACCCAGACTCCAGTGAAAGAACTGGTCACCCATCATACTGATGGCCACTGTGACTAATGCTAGGTCAGTCTGTGAAAGGAGATCTGATCTGGGAATCAAGGCTGAGAAGAAGGGGCTGCGTTGAGACGTGACAACCGAGATCTAGGGAGCAGGGAGACTCCAGACTCCGCCCTGTTGCAGAGCTGGTGAGCTGTGTGTAGGATGAGGCAGGAAAGTTAGGCTGGTCCACAGCTGACAGCAGATGAAGCTACCAGAGAGTTTTTCTCTGGGGAAGGTGACAGGAGTACACTTTCATTTCAAAGCCACTGAGCTGCCTGCAGCTCAGAGAACAGAATGGAAGGGGGACAGGGCGGCTGTACCTGTCCAGGTGAGAGGCTGGTAGAGGCAGCAAGCTGAGAAGTGGGCTCTGAAGCCAGGCAGCACCACAGGCCTTGATCTTGCTTTACATCAACAGCTCTTCCTCTCCATTCTGATCTGGTTGCTCTCCTGGAATACTTCTTCATGTGTTTCCTGTGGGACATCCCCTCTGCCAGGCTGCCATGCAGATTAAATGCAATCCTAACCGAAAGTGTGTAGCATAGGCTGGGCCTTAGTAAGTGCTCAGAACATGACAGATCTTCACCTTTCTGATTTTCTCTTACAGTTTTGCTGGTGTCTTTAAAGCCCAGTGTTGCTGAGCCATGTTTGTGTTTTCCACATCCAGCCTCCTTCTTCCCTTAATTCTGCCCTCTCACTGCACCTTTCTTGTGTTTTGAGAAGTAGCATTTAGGGGTCTGTCTGGCTGTCATTGTCCTTACCTGGGCAGTGGAGAAGGCCTTTTCTCTTTCTCCAGGGTCTGCTCAACAAATTGCCTCTCCTCCAGGGCCAGCGCCCCCAGGCTTACAGTTCCTGAGGGGCTATACCAGGAAACTACAGTCCCTGCTCTGATGATGAGGCAGCACCCCCATGAAAGGCTTCTATTAAGCCACTTGGAACCAGCCAGCCCACGCCCCACCAAAGCAACCCCTTGTAGATTCTGTCCACAGCCTTATCCCACACATTTTGACTCAGTCTTGAAGCATAAAAGGACATTATGTAAGCTCAATTAATGCACAACTCTCAACAGACCAGTTCTTAGAATTTTCACTGCCCTTAGGCAAATCTGCTCCTGGTGAGTGGCTTTAATCTAGCTTTAGAAATTGCTTCTGGTGGCTAATCAAAGAGATGGCCTTTGCTCGGCTCATGCTAAATAAACCAGGCAATGTCTAGGTTCTTATTTAGCGGGTATTGCTGTATGTCTCATATTGAGTGGAAAATTTATCTAGTTGCTCTGTGATAAGAATGCACGGATTTTCACTTGATCTTAGCCAAAAGGCCGAGAAGCGATTGCACGGATTTTCAAAACGCGGAAATAGAGCGAATTTATCATCCTGTCCCAGATGGTAATGACTTCAGTCAGCCCGAAGGGAAGCCCTGTGCTCTCCCTGTACTGATGGCTCCTGCCAGAGGCATGGACAGGAAGTGGCTTTGTTTATTTTATCTCCAGAGTGATATAAGCACCCTCCTTACAGGATGTCAAGTGACCTCATATTTGGAGGTGATGAACTTGGAAGAGAGGCTGGAATGGGGCCACACAGAGAGCCACCTACCTTGGATATTGCTTATTCTTGGAGAAACTTGGCAGAGTGACTAGCAAGGTCCCCAAGTTGATATCCAAGCTGTGCCTCTCTACCTCGCATGTTCTCATCTGCAGGTGGCAGCAGGAGTACACATTGAGCCCAGTTGTCAGCAGGGTTTAATGAGATGACCTTCGCCAGATACTGACATCACATTCATGTTTTTGTTTCCCCACCTTCTTTTTGGAAATTTTTTTAATTAATTAAGTCTATTGGTACATTTGAGATATACATGAAGATCACATTTATCACAGGGAATTTATACCTGTAGATGATATAATCTTGATTATTCTATTTTCTCCCCATTCCCTTTCCCTCCCTTCAACCCCTCTTCCCCTCCTTATTTACAAAAGCTTTGTTTCTATTTTTTCCTTCTTTTCTCACTGTTTTTTTTCCCTTTCTTTTCCACCTGCCCTCTCTAGTTCCCGTTCCTATTTGAACATTTTCTTCCTGTTTCAAAATATCCATTATACATTTTGGTTCTTATTTACACTTTTGGTTTCTCATACCAGAGAAACAATACAGGGTTTACACATGGGTGTCCGATTTATTTCACTTCAGAGTATAGTCTCAAGGTGCATCCATTTACCTAGAAATGCCTAAAGTTTATCTTCTTTATGGCTTAGTAGTATTCCCTTGTAGAAAAAAAAAACGCAACTTCTTTATCTATTCATCAACTAATGAGCATTTGGGCTGTTTCCAAGATTTTGCTATTACAAACTGTGCCACTGTAAACATGGGTGTGCATATATCACTGTAGTATGATGCTTTTAATTCTTTTGGAAAGATATCAAGAAGGGGAATAGCTTTTTTGGGAAATTTGGAAACCTCAGAAAAGTTGATGAGACAATAAATGCCCACGTGTCCTTTGTATTAGTCTTCTCAGGCTTTCATAATATAATACCACAGCCTGTGTGGCATGAGTAAAAGACATGCAACTTTTCACTGTTCTGCAGGCTCAAGTCCAGCTCCAGGTGCCAGCTGGGCTGGTTTCTGTGAGGCCTCTCCCCATGGCTTCCGGCTGGCATCTCCTCGATGTGTCCCCACAGGGGCTTCCTCTGTGGACACGCTCTTCTGCTACCTCTTTCTCTTCCCACAAGGGCGCTGATCCTGTTGGGTTAGGCACTCTATGGCCTCTAACTGTGCTCCCAGGTACCCTAGCTTCAAAGGCAGTCTCGCTGGGGGCGAGGGTGTGAGCACAGGGATGGGGGCAAGGCAAACAATTCAGTCCATAGCACACAATTCAAAATGTCGACAAGAATGCAACTCACATTCCCACTGTCTACTTCCCTCACCTGTGATGCATGTGCATTCCTTGCCTGGAACGCTGGGATTTGACAGCGGACATAGAGAACAGAGTCTTTTCCTCCAGCCACATCCGGGAGCACTGTGAGACCATGCACATGTGGGTGTGTGTGTAACAGTGATGAAAAGATTCCATGAACTTCCTATTATGACTCTAAGGAAAATGAAAAAAGCCTTAGAAAACCACACTTCTGTTAACTTTGCCTGGAGCAGTTTCTCCTGATACGAGAAAATATAAAATTCTCACAAGCATATAGATCACAGCTATGTAAAAATAACAAACATGACATCTCCAACATGTATTTTTAAAAAAGAAAAATCATAGAATACTGAAAGTGGCATGTACATAGCAGATATCTTTTCTTCCTTCTTTCCTAATTTCCAAATTTGGTATTAGCCATACATTATCTTTAACTACACTAAATTAAACCGATATAGAATTGGGTAATACCGTCAAATATGGCATGTGATAAGCTATTTTGCAATAACCAGAGAGTTGGTTTTTCTTTTAACAGCAACTCTATAATTCTAAGCCAGATTTCTCTGCTTATTCTAGTTTTCTTTTCATACATGTTGCCCAGCTAAGTATGTTTCAGTTAGGACCAATATGAAGGTATTTCAGCATGAATTTTACCCTAAGTACAAAGGGTTGTTAGCTTGTGCCTTTCACTATAGCATCTGCTGAATGTAAAGAATCAGGTTAATTATATTCAAGAATGGCTGTCCGCTTCAAAGCACAGCTTTGCCAACGTGCTTTTCCCCTAAACATCCCCAATAGTGCTCAGGACCTCTTTGTAATCTGTACAGAACTAGTTTCACCCCCCTCCTTTTATGGTTTCCTTTCATTAAAAACTTCCTGGGTTTCCTGCATTTTAGACTATTATGAATGAGTTTCCACATTCCCTATTCACAGCTCACGAGCATGGAAAGCCCCGGACTGAATATTTGTGACTCCTTGTACTGATCTTTGGAGAAAATGCGGGCATGTGTTTCGGTTTGGGGAAGGAGGAGCTGGGGCCTCCTCGCAGAGAGCAATGAACTGCATGGGTGCCGGGGTGTTTGTGATGGAGGCTCAGGGAAGCCTTTTGTAGGGGGAGGATTGGGACGATTTTGCCTGCAATGTGGCTCTGTCCTTGGCATCCATGAGAATCAAGAAACATTCACTGTTTTTATTGTTGGCAGCACCGGGCTTGGAGGCTCCTGCTCCTCTTCTGAGAGTGCTGCCAGCCCGGATCCGTGCATCACGTCCCCAGGGGTGACTGAGCCGAGGAAGCACCCACAGGAAGCCAGGGGTCCAGAAGGATCTCCACCGTCCAGCCCAACGCCGCCCTGGGAGCAGGAGTGTCCCTTGACCTCCATGCCCTTCACCGCGTGCCCTCCAGAAGGCTGCTTGGAAACCCCAGCAGCAGCACCTGAAGATGCTGTCACCCAGCACTCAAGCAGGGAACCTTCCCCAAGTGCTCCAGGGGACACCGTGGCATTTACCCCTGAAGGGGACAGTATGGCTGCCATAGTCTCTAGCACTGGGGGAGACAAAGAAATGAAGGCAGAGGGACAAATTTCTTCCTCCTTCAGTTGCACTGACCACTTGCCAGGAATTTCACCAGCACCTCCAGGAGAGCCAAGAAAGGAGCTACTATGTGCAGAGGGTCACTTGGAGTCCCACGGGAAAGAGGGTGTAGATGGCTGTTTCCCTTCAGAATCCAGGCTGGGTGTGGCTTCTGGACAGATAGTTCCCAAGGTCTCTGCTTCCGGCCCTCTAAGCAAGAAGAGCTCAGCTGGCCAAGTGGAATGCCCTCCAAAACCTGAAACCATGGTCCTGCAAGATTCAGCTCCAAGAGTCTTGGACAGAGAAAAAGGGCAAGTAGAGGTGCCACCTCAGCATTTAGCCAATGATTCGGAATGCCTTAGCTCCTGCCATTCCGCTGGGAGCAATTCAGGGGCTGTGCATGACGCTGAAGCTGCTGTGCCCCAGGAAAGCTGCCAGCAGCTGCAGATGAAGGCACATCTTCTCCACACAGAGCAGCCCTTGGACCCACTGAGTCCTGCCTCGGTGCCAGGGAAGGAAACTGTGGACGCCAGGGATGCTCACAGTCACTTGCAGACCAGGGTGAAAGGTGGAGAGTCCCACCAAGTTGCCCATGGGGCAACAGGCATCCAGGTAGATGTGAGTTCACTCGGGAGCCCTGAGCCCATTCCACTTACCCTGGCTGAAGAGACACATCCAGCTTCAAGCCTCACATCACCCCCAGCCACTGAGATGCCTGCTGCCACAGAAGGCCCCAGTTTGTTGGCCAGGGAGATGGCTTCCAAAGCTGAGATGCCAGTTTCTGCAGATTTGGTCAAAGAGCTGGTGGATGAAAGGTCGGCAGGACTGGAAAACTGGTCATCAGATCTTGGAAAAGAGCAAGAGTATTTAGAAGCAAGCCCTGGAGAGGTTTCTGCCTCTTCACCCCAGGAGAGGGCAGAGCTCTGGAACTGGGAGCAGAGCCATGCAGTGCCCCAAGAGGTGATGCTGTCCCCTCCTCCTCCTGCTGGGGCTTCAAGTAAAAAGACTGAGAGCTCAGTAGGGCCAGAGGAGGGAACCAAGGTCCCTGAGGATACTGGAAGTCCAGCTACGGCTAAAGAGAAAGGCAGATGCCGTAGAGACAACCCTGCAGGACTGGAACAAGACATAGAACAACCTGGTGCTGTGGATCCTGGAAATCTTGGGGCAGAAGAACCTCAAGCCTTCCCCTGCAAGCCCTATCTGAAGGTGGACAAAGATGAGGTCTCAAAGCCAAGTGATGACTCAGAGAACGGGATCCTTTCCAGCTCAGATTCAGCACAGCCACCCCGAGAGGAAGACACTGGACACCTGGACAGGTCTGACGCTGGGTCAGCAGATGCAGCATGGCAGGCGGCGGCTGAAACCCATGTGGCTGATGCGGCCATCTCAGCCCACAAACCCCAGCAGGAGGACCCCATCCTGACCCCAGCACCGGATGGTGCTGGTGAGCCTGCTGTTCCCAAAGAAACTGTCTGGGAGAAGCCAGGATTACTGACCAAATGTCTGGACATGCTTCAGGACAGGGAAGGACTGGGGAAAACAGAGTCTCCTTCTGCTTTAAAACCTGAAAAATCAGATTTTCTGTCGATTTTTACTGGAGAGGCTGTCACCAAAGCACAAGAGGTGGAGCACACTTTGGAAATAAGGACGACAGGCTGCCCATCCCCACAGAAGCCCTGCAGCTGTGACACGGAGGCCTTGTTGACTTCCCCAGGTCAACCTTGTGGGCCAGCGCAAGATGCAGCTGGACAGGAAGTGTGTGCTGGTGTGCCACCTCCCCCTGACGGGGAGAATGCAGCAGGGGACAGTGGGTTCACCACTCGCAGCCTGACGCAAGACTGTCAGGGAAGCCCATCCTGCCCAGAGCACAGCTGGCTAAGAGGAGCTGCCTCAGAGTGTCCCCCACTACCTCCTGAAAACTGCCTCCAGCCATCCCAGTTGGACTCTGAAGCGTCCATCTGTGATATTCTCAGGGAGGTGGCGCAGCCGCTTGCAAGTGGGAAAGAGGTTTACTCAAGTGATCCAGAGTTTAAGAACCAGGGTGCGGAGTCCTCCCAAACCCACACATCTACAGAGCCTCGGGTGGATGTGAGCTTGCCCACTCAGGGAGGATGGGAACAGGTGTCTGGGTCAGAACTTCCAAGTGAGCACCCCAAAGGCAGTCTGTCCGATGCTCCAAGTTCATCTCCCAAGGACACAGTTCTGGAGAGTTCTCTACCAGTGGAGTCAGAATTGTCAACCCCAGTAGGACAGAAGTTGCCTATACTAGGGGAGAATGAGCAAGCGGCAGCAGGCTGTGGTGGCCAGCCTCCTGCAGCAGACACCTTTAAAGACTCTTCTCTTGCAGGGAACTTGGGTGGGAAGGAAAGTTGCTGTGCTGGGCAAGGACCAAACAAGTCCCAGCAAGAGCTGGTTGGTGTTTTGAAAGCAGGCTGCCAGCATGAAGAAGCATGTTGCAAGGATGCAGGAGTTTCTGAAGCAGCTAACGCCTGGCCCCTGCCCCAGGGTTTGGGTAAGTCAGAGATGGCAAGTAGAAACATAGTGGAGGCCTCGCCTTCTCCACCTGACTCAGTAGCTCTCCTAGATGCAGCTCACTGCCTGCCGGCCCCAGCGTCTGCCAGCGCCAGTGTCACACCCACCCAGGATGCCCCAGAGAAACAGGCATGTGAAAAAATCCAGGAAGACAGGCAGGAACCAGCGCCGGCCCCGCACCAGGGAACAGAGTGCCCAGCCACTATGGATGCAGAGGCCCAAAAGCTTCTTGGGAGTTTCCCATCAGCTGGGAAGCAAGGGAGTGAAGCTGCAGCTGTCGAGAGCGGTAAAAATGCCAGTGAAGGAGACCCCAGGATGCTGCAGGCTCTCCAAGAACCAGAAGCTGCTCAGAGGGTGAGCTTCTTTCCAACCGAGCACTGCTTTATGTCCGGGAAGCAAGCTTCTGCCTTAGCCCTGGGTGAGCCTTGCCAAGCTGAGCAGCTTGTGTCCAGCTGTGAGACTGCCTCACTATCAGTCAGAGAACCGGCTGGGATTCCCAAAAGTACTGTGGGTATTTCCGCCTGCCAGGATGTCCCTAACCCAAAGAGGCTTCTGCTATCTGGGTCACATGAAGAGGCTGATCCTGACACCCCTTACCTGCATATTGATGGTACTGCCAGACAAGAAGCAAAAGACAGTACAGCGAAAGCTATTTCCTCTGAAAGTGCCCAGGCTCCTGATGAAAGCCCCCACCCCAAAGAAGAGTCCCTGCTTGCCCTTGGAAATGCCGCCTCTGTGCAGCTGTCTGCTGGCTCCCTTGCTTCAGGAGGTGCAGGTAGGGAAATCCCTGCGGTGCAGCCCAGCAATGAAAGCCCCGAAGCTGGAATCACTGAGGGACCTGTGGCCTCCGTGCCCTACCTGGACAGGACGCCTCTCCTGGCCAAGGGTAAGCAGATGGAAAGGGAGGACAAAGTGGCCACAGCTCCAGACCCAGGCGCCAGACCATGTGAGATTCCAGGGTGCCCTGCTAGTGAGGATGGTACGGTGGCCGATAAAGAAAGGGAGACAGGGGGCAGTGCGGAGAGGATGGTAGATCCTTCCCCGGACCCGAAGAGGGATGTGTCATGTGGTGTGGATGCAAGCTCCAAGCGGACCAGCGTGATCACCGGGCTCCCTGACTTCAGGGAGCACATCACCAAGATCTTTGAGCAGTCTGTGTTCGGAGCACTGGCCACTGATCGGCTCCAGAGCGCTCCTGGAGAAAAGGCAGGAGCTGGGAAAAACGTGGTGAGCAAGGACCCTGCCATACCACCGAACCCAGAAGAGTTTCTAGCTGGGACTCAAGCAGTGGCCTGTACCCTTCTCCCTGCTCCTCCTGCTGCACTCGTGGTGGAGAAGAAACAAGAACGGGATGCTGAGGCTGAGATTTCCCATCCGGTTTCCCAGGATCCAGCTCCAGACAAGCTGCTGGCTCTGGTGGGATCAGCCTTAGAGCAGAACCTGCCAGGTGCCAATGCTGAGCAAGAGATGACTGGTATCCCCCCAACAATGAGAAGCAAGAGGCCAAAGGGGTGTGAGGGGGCTTGGCCAGGCCTGGAACCCCAGGCTCACTCACAGCTTGAGAAGAGTGGGCAGGAACTAGCTGCAGGTCTTCCCTCACCCCTGCTGGCCGGTCAGGGGATCCCTATAGAGGGAATCACTGACTCCAGGGTAGCTCACCAGAGCAGTGGAGGAGAGGTCTTCGTCTTGGTTCAACATGACAGCATTCCTGCTGGAGAGCAGCACCAGGAAACATCAGCCTGTGACAGTCAACACAAAAAAGATGGTCCCCAGAACTCTGTTCATACAGAGGGTCCAGATAATGAGCTAGGATCAACCCATACCCTTGAAGCCTCTTCTCCTGGTGGGGATACGCTCATTGTTCCTGAGGCTAACAGTGAGCCTGGGACCCCTCACACACTTGGGGATGAGAAGAAGCCTGAGGCTGCTGCCACCATCTTGGAAATGCAAAATGCCCTGGGCCACAAGAGCGCCCCCAAGCCACAGGCTGGAGAAGTGTCAGACACTCCCCTGGAGCCCAGCAGAGTGACAGGAGCTGCTGGAGAAGCTGAGGGTGACATCACCTCACACACAGCTGAGACAGGGGCATGTGCACCTGGTGACTTGATTGAAACAGGTAGTACCAGCGTGTTCTCTGGCATGCCTCATGACTCAACACTGCCAGGGAGCTCTCAGGACCCAGAATGCTCTGACAGGGCTCAGGCGATGGAGGACGCAGCCATCTTGCAAGGGGACAGCACAGCTGGGCACCAGGAGGCCAAGGAACAGCCGGGGCCTGAGCTCCCTGCTCCTGCTGGGCACATGAAGGTGTGTGACTCCTTGGAGCCTGACAAAACCAGAGACCCGAAGCTGCAACATTTGGATCCAGAAGAGCTCCATGCTGACAGGTACTTAGACTAAATCCCTATGGGCTTTTTTAAAAGTCAAAGAGATGGGTAGTTTTTAAAAGGCTAAGTTTTCCATATCTAGTGAGTTAAATGTGCCCACTCGCTTTATGTGCTGAGATTCTGAATAATGTGCAAGAAGGAAGATTGTTTTAATACACCTTATTCTTTCTCTTGTATTCTTTAATTCACTTAAACTACTGGAAAAGCTTGAAGTGTTTACTGAGCATGATTGAGTGATAGGTTGAGGTCAGTGGTATGTTTTTCTGGAGTGCATCCACATTTACTCTTTTTTTTGAGACAGGGTCTCGCTAGGTAGTGCAGGCCAGCCTTGAACTCACTATGTAGTTCAGACTGGCTTCACACTTGCAGTGCTCCTCCTGTCTCAGCTCCCTGAGTGGTAGGATTACAGGTTTGTGCCACCACACCTGGTCAAATAGATTTGCTTTTAAATCTGGAATTATTTAGGCAGAGGGAACTAAATAGTTCAAAAGCCTCTTCAAACCATTAGCTATCTGAAGCACATTCCTCCACTCCAAGGATTTTGTTGTAGTAGTTACTTAAAACTGTCATTGGGAAATGTGCCTTTTTCAATAGGACATGGTGAGATGACCCTTTAACCATTCACATATGCTATCAGTTGCTTCTCTCACTGTTCCAGGAGGAGCCCTGGGCCTGCCTCAGTCACCTTACCTTTGGATCCTGAGGATGCTCTGAGAGCTCCTGCAGATGAGGCCAGAAATACAGGAGGACTGAAAAGGTTAGTGAACTTCTCCAGGCTTTGGGAGACTTCGGTACCTTCCTTAGACAGACATTGCATGTTTTACAAAGAAGAGTAGTCTTTAAACATGACCTCGGTTTTTGTTTTCATTTTTGTTTTTAGTTTTTGTCTTTTTGAGACAGGGTCTTGCTATGCAGTTCAGGCTGGCCTTGAGCTCACTTTGTAGCCCAGGCTGGCCTTGAACTCACAACGATCCTCCTGCCTCAGCCTCCCCAGTGCTGGGATTACAAGCGTGTGCCACCACGCCTGGCTTAAACATGACCTCTTAAATAAGAAAGAGGCAGGTAGCCATTTCCCATCCTAAAGACATGCAAAGCAGTACCTGATATAACTTAGTGTGCCATTGTAAAAAAAGGCTTGAGTTGCTTTCATACCTAATTTAAAACAGCTTTATTGAGATACAACTTATATAGCATATAATTCACTCACTTAAAGTGTATATATAGGCTGGGGATGTGGCCCAGTGGTAGAGCTGGATTCAATCCCCAGCACCACTCACACACACACACACACACACACACACACACACACTCATGCACACACACACACAGTGTCTAATTCAACTTTTAGTGTGCTAGGAGTTGTGCAACATTGGCTGAAATCAATTTCAGAACATTTTCATCCCCCCAAAAGACAGCTTTTTACCCTAGACAACACACCTTGCTGGCCTCATGCTCTCCGTCCTAGATACTCACTGATCTAGCTGATTGTCTTTAGAGGCAAATGGGCTTTAGTCTGTGAAGCAGGGATGGCTCATCACCACCAGCAGCTGCATGCCGCGAGATCTCAAGATTAGGAGCATGGGTGACAGGTATAATTGTAATACCCAGACCTTCATGAGACCTTCAGACTTGTTGGGGAAAAGGGGGTTCCTGGTCTTTCCTAAGTGAAACACCACCTGTGGTCCCTCTGCAGCTGCTGCTTAAGTTTCATCTTCTTGTGAATTAAAGAGACACTGTAGACACAGACACTATGAATACGCTTTGCACTATCCCTGGACTTTGTTCTCTCTCTTTCTCTCTTTCTGTCTCTCTGCCTCTCTATCTCTTTGTGTCTCTGTCTCTGTCTCTGTCTCTCTCTCTCTCTGACTCTAAATTAGTACCTGTGTCTCCTACCAGCAGCTGCAGGCGTTTTATAAATGATTTGATTCCCATTTTGCACATGCTGAAAGAATGCGTGGTCACTTGTTTTTCGAGTCTGAACGCTTCCCCCGACTCCCAGCTGCTTTTGCTGCCCCACGGTAGTGACTCTCGTGACTCTGGGCCGGCACGGATGCCGCCTTGCTGCCCAGACAGATGCAAGCTAACCTGCATTTGACACTCATTTCTGCCACTGCCTTAGTGAACTATTTCCCGCAGCCCTTGCTGGCTTGTGCTTTTTACATTCCCAGCTACAGCATAGAAAAAATATCTGCCTAGCTAGGAAAACCTCCCCCGCTCCACAAATGACTACATCAGCTCCTTCTTTTCCAACCTCTGTGGGCGTTTTATCACCTTCTTGGGAAGCTCAGGGCCAGACATAGAGTAGCCCATTAAACACTTGAAAGCTCAACATTTTAATCATTTTAAATTTTAAAATAATTTCCAAAATTGCATTAGAAATGATCATTCTCTGGCGTGTTGGGAGAGTATAAAAAAGGAGAAAAATCCACAATCACACCACCTAACAATCACTGTTATTTAGTATCTGTAGTATTTTACCCACTGTTGTTTTCTTCTGTTGAAATAGTCATTTTCTGTTGAAATATTTAGTCATTTCTTCCCACTGCTACCAAAACTCTTTATAGAGTAAGTATGGTGGACAACATTGTATAACTAGTTGTAGACTTGCAGGTTTGGATAGCATTCATGTTCCCTTTACTCCTATGGAGACTTTTAAAAATTAATTTTGATTAATTTTTATATTTATTAGTGCATGTGTGCAGTACATAATGATTACATTCATTGTGAGGGGTTGCTCCATGTACACAGCACATCAGAATTTGGAAACTTTTACATGCTTGGGAACTGCACGGTCCAGGACAGCTGTTGCTGGACATATGTGGATGGGGAGGTGTGGGGGGGGAGTGTAAAATACAGACAAGATGTTGAACAGTTAGAATGAAATAAAGAATGCAAAATACATCATTCATCATTTTATACAGTTATATGTGAAATGGTCATATTTTGGATATGTCTGGTTAAAATGCATTTATTGAAATTAATTTCATTTATTTCTCTTTTTGCATTTTTAATGCAGCTCCCCAAATGTTTAAAATTACCTATATGGCCGTGGCATACACGATGTGCATTCTATGTAGATCATTTGGCTGCGGAAGCTGCTTTTCTGTGTGTGTGGTTCTTGGGAACCAGGCCTTCTGCCCCATCCACCCGCGGCTGAAGCCCTCCAGAAAGATCTCTGGCTGGACCCTCCCCAGCAGCCTGTCAGCTGGGGTGACCTTTGGCTTCTCTTCCTTGAGAATTACAGGCGAGGTAACACCTGAGCAAATAGGCTGAAGGTTCCATCTATGCTTAGGGGCAATCAAAGTTCTCTGGAAGGGCACAGACTAAATCTGCACAATAGGAATGCGACAGAAGCCACAAAGGTAGTCTTTCTTTTTTCCCCTCAGAAAGGTAATATTAAAGTTTCTAAGCCAAAGTTAAAAACCTAAACAAAAACAGGGGAAAATTAATGATATACTTTACTGGACATGGTATATCGAAGTGTTACCATTTCAACATGAAATCATTATAAAATTACTAAGGTGATAGGCTGCAATCTTATTTGCTTATACTGTCTTTAAAATCTGGCGTGTGTTATATTTGGTTTTTCTCCGGTACCAGGAACCGAACTCACGACCTTGCACTTGCCAGGCAGGCGCTTTTGCCACTGAGCTAAATCCCCAGCCCCAGGCGTGTGTTATATTTGAAGCACATCTCCATTCGGACCAGCCACATTCCTAGCACTTCACAGACAGATGTGGCAAGTAGCTACCCTCCCGGACACCCCAAGAATAGACAACAGGCCACACCTTCCGAGGAGATATAACTGTAATACCCAGACCTTCTGAAAGGCCACACCTCCCCAGGGGACCCCGAAGTCCCCATCTCTCCAGTAAGCTTGTTTGTTCCTATGAGTTTAACACAAATGGTGGGGATGCTTGTTTTCCTCGGAGAGGAAACTCAACACTATGCTTCTTTTCAGTGAGCCCACTCACTGAAAGGGAGCAGGTCTCAGAGAAAAGTCCTGCTGTGGTCAGAGGGTGCATGTACTGGGAGCAGGTGTTGCCCATGAAGATCAAATTCAGCACTGCTTGGAGGAAGTTGGGTGGCCACAGATCGGCAGACACTGCCAGAAGCTGGACTGGTGAAATTCAAGGCCAAGGTTTTGAATTTTGCTCCTTAGTGGTTATATATGTAACCTCAGTTTTCTTATCTGTAGAATGGGAAGGACAACAAGTTTACTTGCCTCATTAAATCACAATAAGGGCTAACTGAGGTCACTGATTCCCACATTCTGGTGCTTAGCGGATGTTAGGTTCCCTGCTTTTTTGCAGTGGGCTTTCCTCACGGAATGAGCTGAATGATCATATCTGTCTTCAGTGTGGAGTCTGTTCCTGGGATCTCAGTCTGTGCTCCTGACACTGAGGTTCCAACCTGCCTATTTTCCTTTTCCAACATGGAATTCTTTGCCTACTAAAATATCTAAATGGCTGAGAAGAGAGAATACTTTCTTCCCTGCTGTTGCTGGTAACCCACAGTGAGCTGCTGCAAGTTAAACATTTTAGAGATAGTATTTTACTGTGATACATTGTGTATCTTTCTTTCATTATCTTATTGTATTGTATTTCACCATCAATGATGTTGTAAATTGCCAGGACAGAAGCAAAGTACATCAACCCAAGGTTTCCATTATCTTGTGAATTAGGAGGTGATTGCTTCCAAGGAATCTACTGAACTTTGAACATCCTGTTGAGTGGAACCGGTAGCACACATCAGACTCAGTATGTGAGAACCGTCTCTTTTGCTGTCTTAGGCAGGGTAGTTTGATAACCCTGTCTCATACACAGGCAGTGTAAAGATGTGTAGTGCTTTGTTCCCAAATTAGGAAGGTTTTTGTGGTGCTGTTGGTAATGTGCCCTGGGTAGCCTATGGTTTTGTATCCCTCCAGCCACCGGCTCACACCCTGAGAAGCAGGTCCAGACAGCCAGCCTGTGGTGCATTTGGTTACCTTGTGTGCTCTTCCTCATGAAGGGCGTGGGGGTGGGGACAGCCTCACTGCGTGTTGAAGGGATGTGAATTGATCTCCACCCTTGTAGACCATCTTCCTTGGTAGAAAGTCTGGAATTTGGTATTTCAATTACCCGTCACTCATGACAGCTCTGACAAGTGACACAGAGAGCTCATGACACATGTCATTCTGGATCAGTCTTAGATGATACCTTGCTTGTTTTTGCTGAACATGGATTTAAAGGGTTCTTTTTTCCCCACTTGGAGTAATGGTTGTAAAAGGCTCACATTCAATTAATAGTGCATTTTAGGAGAATTAAATTGTTCCCAGATGCTTAGGGTCTTTGTGCAGACCCAGACTAACTCATAAAGGGCACTTGGGTTGAAAAGTTGAGGGAAGAACAGAGAGGGACAGTTGGCCTCTTGCCGAGGAAGTCCTGGCCGCCCTGAAAGCCGCATGGGAAAGGCTTCCCTCTCTCCCTCCCACACCATCTTCCCACTCCGTCTCTGTTTCTTCCTTCTCTCTTCATCTCCTTCTAAAATTACCAAGGTGACATCATGTTTTCAAGTTTAAGAATAAGGTTAGAGGATGACTACAACTGTATAAATGAAGAAAAAGAAAAAGTCTTCCAGTGCAGTTTTCCTAGCAGATGAAACCTGGGCAACAGCTCAACCCCTGAGAGCCTTCTGGGTTTGCTTCTATAGCGCTGTCCTTCCCTCTGCGAGGCTGTTGAGGAAGACAGAGCCATTCACCACTCCTCAGCCCCTTACTGACTGGTTACCTTGGATAAGCTGCCTAACTTTCCAATCTTCAGCTTTCGGATCCCTGAGAGGGGAAAATCACTCCTCCCTGGTAGGGTTGGGGTTAGGATACGGTTGGGATGTTTCCAGACTTTCCAGCATACTGCCTGGTAATATGATCAGAATGTGGTAAAAGGGAGCCATCCCTCCTCTGTGTGTCTCACTGGCTGGTGGTCCCACGGGGGTTCCCCACACCCTGCTTGTCTGCCAGGAGCTCTTACATGGGATGAGATCACAGGTGCAATCATGCTTAGAAAATTGAGGACCTCAGAGGCCGTGAATGTCTTCTTGTCAACAGCTTCAATCATTGTGAACCATACAATATAAAATTCAAAGGGCCCTTTGACACGAAACCTTTATGTCCTAAAGCTTTTGTGTTTCATAATTAAAATATCCTGAGAGTTGAATCAGTCATCTGGAAAAGCGCCAAGTCTCTTTGGAAATCCAGTTTATGAGGCCCCTCTCCTTGGCGGCAGGGGGGTTAGTCCTCTGTCTGCAGTGGTGGGAGGTGGAACACCACCATCTTGGCTTCTAGCTCTTTTGGATTTGTGAGCTCCTCTGTCCTGTGGTCTCTGTCCACTCTGTACCTGGACCCAGGGCTGAGAAGAGCCACTCCTGCCACTGGGAAATCCGGGGTTAGATTCAGGGCAAGGTGGTGGTTTCCCAGAGTGACTGTGTCCAGGCTGACCCGGCTCCTCCTCTGGCATCAGCTTGTTACCGTCACTGGGGCAAAGCACTTACGTCAGACCTGTATTTGGCCTTATTTCAGTAGCAGTGTTTGACAAATAGAAATTTTTGCACTGCGCCTGGTTAGGGCTGGGAGGAAATTTGGGAGTATTCTTGTTGGACCCCCACTTCTGGAAGAAGTACTGAGGCTTCAAATGGGGAAGGGACTAGGGAGCCAGCTAGCTGCAGAGCCTGAGATGGATTCTGGCCCTCTTGACACTGTGTCTGCTCAATGCTTGTGCTCAGCCTGCCAATGCCAGTTACCTGACTCTGCCTCCAGACTTCTGAGAGAAGACCACACCAGTCGGCGGTTGGACCAGTACAGGACTGGACATTGACAGGGCTCAAGGCTCGGCTCAGGTCCAGCTCTGTGATGTGGGATCGGCTATTACCCCCTCGGAACGTGTTCACTCAGGGCGGCACATGGTGCAGTTTACAGTGTAGTTAAGATTAAATGAGCCACTTCATTGACAGCTCCCGAGACAATATCCACTCTATGTTCCCTTTCACTCACTCCTCCACTGGGGTCAAAGTACTTTCATATTCACATAGTGTTTCACTGCCACTTCGACCCCTAGGCAGGTGCTCTTTGTGTTCGTCTTTCACAGATGAGAAATAGCAGCTTTGACACTGTGCCTGAACCTCATCCAGAAGTGCTTGAAACTGTCAAAAATTAAGAGCATGAACCGTGATGTAATTCACCATTTTTGTGACATATTTGAGGATGTAGACTAATTTTTGCTGCTTTCTCTGGCAAAGAGAGCTGCTAGATGTAGAATACGATGAAACTGAATGACTGGATGTTTTGCTTCTTTAACAAACAACTGTATGAAGCCAGATGTTGCCACACCATGCAAGGTGCCCCATCACTAGTAATTGAAACCACTTTTTCTGGTCTTACGCCCTGTGACAAAAAAGCCTCCATCACAGCGTTGTAGATATCGATCTCTGGTGTTCTTCCAGGCAAAGACACCAGTTTCACCAGCTCTTCCCTCATGATGTCATCAACAGCATAGCGCTAAATTACTGCTATTCTTGCATGATCATTTATATCTGTGCTTTCATCAGAGCACACAGAGTAACAGGCTGCCTTTTGTAAGTCAGTGGTGAGCTGCTGACTAATATCACTTGTCATGCGCAGGACTCGATCTTTAACAGTATTTCTGTGAAGCAGCATCTCAGAGAGGCGTTACATAATTTTATCTTTGTTTGGGAAATCATGAAAAAGGGAATCACTCCAGACAACAGGGCCATTTTGATAAAATCCCCATCAGAGAGGCGCTTACTGTTTTTTGGTATGCACAGTGAAATCTGAAAGCTGGCAGTTGTCAGATGATCTGTTTTAGAAAGATAGTCGCAAAATCCAAGATACCAAGAATGACATTTCCTTAGTTTTCCTTCTAGAAACTCTTTCCTTTCAGCTTCACCAAGTTCAGCAACACTTCTGTGCTTGATTTCAAAGTGGCAGCTATGACACAAAACACTTTCATTACACAGAATACATGATGTTTTCCCATTGCATTCAGTCACTCCAAATGACTCTGTCCAGGCCTCTTGAAATGAGCTTCCACTCTCTATTTTTAGTTTTGCTTTTTTTGTTGTAGTCATTTTTTCTTGTTCAACACTTGGAGTCTACAGAAACACAAAATTCAAAACAAAAATGAAGCACCCAATACAAATCTATGCCTATATCAAAAATAGCTAATGCTATTAGTTAACACTAGAGAATTGGATATTCCCTGAATCAATAATCTATGGCAGGGGCTGGGGATTTAGCTCAGCGGCACTGCACCTGCCTGGCAAGCACGAGGTCGTGAGTTCGATTCCCGGTACCGGAAAAAAAAAAAACCAAAAAAATAATAATCTATGACAGTGATTCTCAGCTGGAGTTCCTTTGAATTGTGGACCATCAGCGCAAGAGGGCAATGTTCCACTGACCACCTGCCTTTGACCTGCTCTGTTAAAGTCATCATCTGAGTGCATTTCCTACCTTGTGGGGGCTTCTTTTAAAACCACAGCCAATCCAATTCTGGATTTCTATATATAGTATATATACTTACTCTTGTTTTCATAAATTCTTCACAAACAACAAAATATGGTGCTGCAGATTTGATATGCCAGAGGGCAGCACAACATTAAGACAATCTCAATCTCAATTATAACATATCTTTGTTACATCTTAGATATTAATTTTTAATTTTTCACGAGCACACGCAAAACTAAAATCTTGTGTTAATAAAAATAAATGTATTAAAAATCATAGCCAGCCCAAATATCTATAATTGGCAGCACCGTGACTGGCCATGGAATCGCTCAGACGAGTCACAGCTAGTGAGTCATGGCTCGTGGCATCATCATCCGGCTCTGCTACTCCTTTCTGAGCACTCACACGGCCCCTGTGTGTGTTATTATCCAATGTTTGACAGCTAGGGTGTGCTGGGGCAACTGGACTAACGTGCTGACAGAAAGGCCACTGCGTTCCTGCTGCAGCAAGCACGCCATGGGTTTGCCACCACTGTTGTATGTCTTTCCAACTGTATAAGAGATTAATCCTCCCGGGCAGAGCCAGAGTGGGTTCTGTGTGGACCCCTGGAAGTTTCTCAGGTGCCTACTGGTGCTCAGCAAACATTAGATTCCTCCATGCCAACCCTCAGCTGCCTGGTTCCACAAGTGCGGAGTGTTCTTTTTATTCAAGTTTCTTTCTTTCCTTCTTTCCCCTTTCTTTGTCTCCTTCTTTACCTCTCCCCTCCCCTTTTGGTATGCACAGTGAAATCTGAAAGCTGGCAGCTGTCAAATGATCTGTTTTAGAAAGATAGTTGCAAAATCCAAGATACCAAGAATGATATTTCCTTAGTTTTCCTTCTAGAAACTCTTTCCTTTCAGCTTCACCAAGTTCAGCAACACTTCTGTGCTTGATTCCAAAGTGCCAGCTATGACACTTGGGTATAGTGTCATAGCTGGCACTTTCCTTTCCATTTTTTTTTTTTTTTTTGGTACTGGGAATCAAACTCAGGACCTTATGCTTGCCAGGCAGGCACTTGTGCTGCTGAGCCATGTCGCCGGCCCCCTCCCTTTCCTCTCTCCATTTCCTCCCTCCATGGTACTGGGCATTTTACCCAGGGCCTTGCACATGTACGCTAGCACTGAGCTACATCCCTGGCCTAGGTGTCTGTCTTTAGAGACAAGCAGATGTATGTTCATGGCACAATTCCCAGTAACTTGTACTAGCTGGAGTATCTTTTCTGCACTGAGTCAAGGAAATGCACCACTGAATCACTAGAGATGTGGTTAACCTACCTGTCCCTAAGCCACTCTTATAAGGGGGCTCCAGGTCATCCGGACAGTTGGATGTGTCCTTTCTTCCCTAACTACATCTGTAAGGTGCCCCTTGCAAGCCTGAGAGGGAGCCAAAATGGACACCTTCTTGGTCTGAGAAACTGGAAAGGTGAAAGGGCACTTAACTCATGGTATCAACAGGCCCCAGATCAAAGGATCTTGGGCTTGACTTTCCCTCTTTTCTTCCTACCTCATGAGTTGTTTGGTCTTAAATATTTTAGCAGCCTGCTGATTCAGATATAGACTTCGAGAGTGTTTTTCTGTCTCAAGAAGGCACTGGGCTGGGTCTGATTACTGATACTCTAAATCCCCTTTCCTTTTGCAAGGCCAGCAGGAAGGGGCTGGGGAATAAAATTCTAGAGGAGGGTTGCACCTACCCTGCGAGTGGGCAGGGTGGGCCAAGAGAGGACGCCAGTGCACAGCAGGCTTGGATCAGCACTGAGTTCTCACACCAGGGCCACCTTGGGGAAGGAGAGCAGGGTGCTGCAGCTGCCACAGGTAAGTGGGGACAGCCGGGAGAGGAGGCACCAGGCATGAGGCTGAAAAAGAAATCAGGTTGGAGTCCCAGCTCCTACTCTCAGGTTGTGTTGGGCTGTCACAGAACTGCACCAACCCTTGGTGTCTGGGTGAATGCAGCTGACTTTCAGGTGGATGGGGCTGACATTATCTCCTGAGGGTGAAAGAGGGAGGAAATGGGGAGTAGATGAGGCCAGATATCATAGCATACTACACAGAGCTGGCTCACAGTAAGTGGCGACTGTGTCTGTGAAAGAGGGAGAGCCATCTTGTCAACATCCTGGAGCTATGGGCGTCTTGTGGGCAGCTCCATCCCCACAATGCACTGAGCAGTTGCCCAGCAAATGTGTACCCAGGCCAGGTGCTCAGAAGAGGGGGAACCAGGGTCTCTCCCAGTAGAGAAGCACTGAGATGGACATGAAAGATGCACTGGGAACTGGCTCTTCCACGGGAAGAGCTTTGGGGTAAATGATCAGGTGGGCAGGCAGGCTGACATGCTCCAGGTGAGTGATGGGTGTGGTTTGGTAACGCCGGCCCAGGATCAGGAAGCTCCCAAGGAGTCAGTTGTTCAAGGGTACCTGTGATCTTCCTCTATTCCCTGTACAAGAGTCTGTTCACCCTTCCCCTGCCTGGCGCTGAGTGGCCTCTGATACAGGATCAGAAGGTTTGATTCCAAATCCTAAATTCTGAGTCTAGAAATGTTTGCTTGGATATGAGTTTGTGGTCATTTCAATATACAGTGGGTCTCAGTCCCTGGCCAAGAGGACAAGCTACATTCTTCTCTCTTGGGAATGTTAGACTTACAGGTTAGGCTCTTGTTTACCAGCATCTGATACTGTATGTGACGCACAGTAGGCACTCCCCAAGTGTCCCCTGAATAATTAAACATAAATAGCTATCAGATGAGTTCCAGGGTTCCCGTCCTGGAAAACAAGGTCAGGAGGGACTTCAGAGGCAGACAGCTAAATGCAGTTTCTGGTTTTCTGTTAGACTATTTAACCCCTGCAAGCTATTTAGGAAGAGCTTGCCTAAAAATGGCAGTTTCCTTGCCTAAAAATACGTGTACTACTAGAGTCCACCCCCCCAGAGTTACTATGGAGGTTATATAAAAACAATAGATGTGAAAAGCTTACCAGAGTCCTGCATGACCTTCAGTAGGCACTGAGATATCAGGGTTTTTTTGATTATCATCATCATTATCATCATCACTTGAATGATAATACTACTATTAAGCTAGATCAGTGGTAAAGACTTGGGTTTTTACGCAATGGCTGAGTGGAACTTGCTGAAATTCCTGTGTGTCAGCTCTGGATTCTTCAGAATGTGCCAGTACCCTCTAAAGCCCTCCCTTTCTGTAGGCTACTACCACCCTACAAGGGTGGCCTTGATGTTGCAATATTGTATCGGATGCTAAGTCAGACCATCTAGCGCTGGTGGGAAATGTATTCTCTTTCCTTGTGGAAAGTAGGGTTTGCCAAGAGCGGTGGGGAAGGGCTGAAAGCTAACATTAGTGGCCGAGTGCAAGCGTCTGTGTGGGTAAGCCGAGTGCATCACTGGGAGGGAAGCACTGAGGGCATATCCGGGACAGACTGCCTTGACTGTCTTGGCGAGATGTTTGGAGCTGCCAGCCTATGCCCAGCCTACAACAGACATGGGCAGGATGGAAAGCTGTCTAGCCCTGCCTGCCTGCCTGCCTGCCTGCCTGCCTGTCAGACACCATAGCATAGTTGCTGGAAGGGGAGACCCTGTGTGGTAGGTGGCCAAACAGCTGGTATATAAATATGCATGGCCAGAGTTAGCAGACATGGAGAAACTGGGGTAGGGTGGGATTGCCAAGCCCGGGCTTGAGGTCAGCCATGGGACAGACTACCTTTCTAGGCCACCTAGAGGATGTCTGGGTAGACGCTCCTGAGGCTAGGTAGCAGGGATGCTGGCCTTTAAACGGAAGCCACTGCATGCCTGGCTCAACCATTCATTGTCATGAAATGATGGAACCAGAAGGGTCTCGAATCTTCACTTCCTCATTTTACAAAGGAGAGACCAGAGAATATGAGCTTCAAGGTCACACAGCCTGTCAGAGGACCCCTGGTTTAATTCAGATTTCAACTCGAGTTCTCTGCTCTAATGCATTTCTCCAGTAATCTTCTCAACAATACACAGGCTCTAGTGAACAACCCTATACCTACCTTCACCAGTCCCAGGAAATATTCCCAGGAAGCCAGTGTTCCAGATTATTTTCTAGAGGAGGTGTTAGTCTGGCATTGTGTCTGAAGAAGGCATATCTGTAGGCTTGCTCTGGCTTTTCTGCAAATCAAGTCAAACTGTTGCCTCTGTGCTATGTAGCCAGCTTTTCTTTGCCACGTCTGTGCGCATTTTCAGGAAAACCACTACAAAAATCATTCACAGATTCTGTAATTCACCACAACAAGGGGGATGCGTGGATTCGGAGAGAGGACGATTTCACTTAGAGTTCAACGCAGAGTGTTCTGCTGAAACCTGAGCTTTGCCTCCTTCTGGCCCGTGGGTCTGTGTGTGCAATCTACGGCGGAAACCTCAGAGGACACAATGGCCTGGTTCGAGTTTCTTTCCAAACAGTGGGGCCGTGAAGCCTTGAGAGATAAAATGCTCTTAATGATCACTGCAGGATTTTGTTTGGGTTTTGCCTAAAGATGAGAAGTTTATCTGTTACAAACCACCAGTCTCCCTGGGGAACTGATGTTTCTACCTGTTCATGTGGTTCATGTTTTATCTTTGGTAAAGAGAATTCTGTACAAGTAGAATATAGACATGGCCCCCAGTGGGAGAAACATTTACTTTCAGAAACTTCCTTTGCATGTTGCATTTGGGAACCAGGACTGGTATGAATAGGAAAGCTGTTCTTTCCTGTTGACCTCTGGCTTGATATACACTGTTTCGTGTCTTCTCTTCCAAAACTTTTTTCCATAGGTAGAGCAGTGTAGAGAAAACATGTAAATGTGGAGGCAGACCCAGACTTTAAAGGCATTGGGAGCAGGAGCTCCTCAAGCACTCAGAGATGCTTGCTGGAGTCAGGAATCCTTGTCTCCAGGTGACCCCTCTGCCTGCCTTGGCATTTCCCCTACTAGGGGCCCTGGAGGTGCCCACTTTCTGCTTTAAGAGACAGTAGGGGCCCAGATAAATGTAGCACCTTTGAAGACTTTTCAACCCTCTGACTATTCAACAGTCCCCTGACCCCTTCCCCAGTGAGAGTCCTTTCTATAGCCTAACCACAATCTTGAGACAGAGGACTTCATCTTTTACAGAGAGCTTGGACTTTTTAAGCTGGACAGATCTGTGTTCAAATCTGTGACTTTTCCACTGTAGGATAATGGTCATGTTAATCTCTTGAGGCCTGGGTTTTCTTATCGGTAAAATGAGTCTAAAATTAGTCACTGTTGGAGAGTGAGCCTTCTGAGGCAGGGACCGTGCATGGTCCCTAACCCTTAGCATAAAGGGCTGACTGCAGTATGCCCTCAACAAATGCTTGTAGAATGATTTGTTATGTCCAGCAGGTAGACGGTGTTATTTGGTTTTTTTTTTTTTTTTTTTTTTTTTTGGTTTTTCTCCGGTACCGGGAACCGAACTCACGACCTTGCGCCTGCCAGGCAGGCGCTTTTGCCGCTGAGCTAAATCCCCAGCCCCGACGGTGTTATTTGGAACATCCCTTAAAAAGATAAATAAGAATAGCTGGGCATTGTGGTCCATACTTGTAATCCCAGCACTCAGGAAGCTGAGGCAGGAGGATTACTCTTGAGTTCAAGACCAGCCTGGGTTACATAGTGATTTCAAGGCAAGCTTGGGCTACATAGCAAATTCAAGGCCAGCCTTAACTACATAGCAAGATCCTATCTCACCCTCACCCAAAAATAGAGACAGAGAAATAAGAGCTAGGCTAGCTCCAAAAACAGTACCACAATGAAATCATTCATTCATTCATTCATTCAGCCAATCAAACTGAGGGCCTCCTATGTCAAGGTCCCAGGCTGTGTGGTTTGGGTGGGAGTTCTCATCCTTAGGACACTGTGGGCTGGCTAATTGCCGTGGGTGGCTCTCCTGGGCACAGAACGTGAGTAGCTATACTCTATTCCAGTAGCATCCTGCCAATATCTCCTAGGGAGAGAAATTTCCCCGCTAGGAGCCACAGGAACTTAATGTTCCAGATAGGGTTCCTTGGCACAGCCGCATCACCACACCCTGGAAGTTTGTTAGAAATGTAGTCCCAGGCATGCTGAGTAGGAAGCTTGTTTTCACAAGGTAATGGTGACTCCACCCCCAGAGTTGCAAAAGTACTGCCAGGTCCACAGACCACACCTTGAGTAGCAAGAATCTAAAGCTCTATTAACCTTGGCTGTACACTGACATCTCCTACAGAGTTTTAAAATATCTTGATGCCTAGTTACCAGCCAAGACTTAATTGACATGGGGCACAGCCTGAGTATAGGGGACTTTACAATTTCCCCAGGTGCTTCTACACAACAAAGCACTTCTGGTCTGATGATTGCAGAAGCAAATCAAATAAAGACTCAGCCTGTAGATGCATATTTGGTGGGAGACAAGACATGAACATGTTGTAGACTGGATTTAACTTTGCAAGCATCTCTCTTCTTGGTCCTGCCAGACCTTGCACTACTGTGGCTGCCCATCAAACATTTAATTTTTCCTCTTTGCCCTCATATCACCTGAGTATCTGACTCTGGCTCTTGGAGAAGTTTGTTTTCTCCTAAGAAAGATGGTACCGCAGCAGAACTTTGCATCCTATTTAGTCAAAGACATATTATAAATTAGGATAAGCCAAGTTCAGGTGTAGGAACATGTTGGTGTTGGAGAAGTTTGGCCAGCTGTACTTGGCCTGTGATAGAGTGGTCCAGGGCCTTGCCTCTGAGTACATATCCAAGCAATGCAGGTACATGGAATGGGTTTTGTGTCTCCTCAAAGAGGATCCCAAAACTGCATCTAGAAATTCTGGATGAGGCGCAGAAAGCATGTGTAAAGCTATCCCTATGTTTCCTTCTGTGTATTTTGGATTCAAGGCCGACATTTTATTTAGCATCGGTGGAGGCAATGGTTGAATGTTTAACAGGCCTGACTCTTGCTTGCTAATGTTTTTCTCTGCCCTACAACCCAATTTTGCTGGGGTGCAGTTCAGAAATTTGTCTCCCTGTTGTATAGCCCTTCATGGAATGTAAGGACCCAGCTCAGAAGTGCAAAGCTGTGATTTCTTCTAGAAAAGAAATTCCTCAGAATTCCTCAGTGAAATGGGGTTTGGGCTATTAGTATGAGGGCTGCATTCTGGTATGATGAGCCTAGGCCTGGGCCTTGGGTTACCTTTGGCGTCTCCCTCTCCCCTCTGCCAGGCTATAGGGAAAGAATGCAAACATAACTGTTTGTCCCTGTGGGCTAGTTTACAAGTTTGGGTTCTGCAGACATGGGAACCCTGGCTCTGCTCAGTGTGACCTTGTGATGGCACCACTTCAAGTTTGTTTTCTCTATTGTCAACTAAGGGTTATGGCTACACAGGGTCACTAACAGAATTAAAGGATAGAAGAGGTGGAAGCTGCCTCACAGAGTGCATCTATATAGTCAGTGCTTAGGAGGTGACTGAATAGTATAGTGCTTATTTAAAGGTTTTTCCATTGCCTTTTTGGTTTTCTTTACCAGGTTATTAAATGGGGAAGGGACAGTGCAAGGTATCCCTGGGTGGTAGCTGGCAAACTGCCCTTGCAGTTTGGATTCTTGGGGGTTGGGTAGAGTCCTGAGATGCTGTTCTGCTGGAGGGGAAGGGCCTCAAGGGGCAAGAGGTCAGGGGTGGAATGATGGGCCTCAGATAAGGAGAGAGAGGAGAGAAGAAGGATGCAGGATGAGGAGCTTAGGAGCAGGCATCAACCCAGCAGAGGCACAGGCCATGTGGCTGCCTGGTGTGCACTTCAGGAAGGCCTGGTTGCCTGCTCTCAAGGAGTCTGCAAGGGGCAGAGTACAGGTATGAAAGGATGCAAGCAGCTCATGGCCCTTGTGGTCTTTGCCTTTCATTTGATACTTGATGTAGGCTGCAGTGAGCAATTCTCAGGAAGGCTTTCTCTCTGAGGGGCAGGAATTTGTCTTCCCTGCTCTGCCATCTTTTCAGATGTAAGTGCTATCAGATTGTAAGTGCTCCAGTGATATTTGCTCAGTGATTAATCATATACTTACTTAGCACAGTTATTGGATAAATCTCAAGAAGAGATTTAGTTCCTACTACCTAAAATACTTTTTCCCCCCAGTGCACACCCCTTTTGCTCAGTGTTTTACCAGGGTTAATCACTCGCATATTGCCTCAGTGAGATTTGCCATATCTATACAGCACAGTGTTCATATCCATTCACTGTCTCTATTTAAATAGCTTCCTTTTATTTCAGTGTATTACTTCAGTTTTATGCCAAGGCAGTGTCTATGAAGTTACGGTTTGGCATGCTAATTATATTTTTCCCTAACATGTTTTGGATACATAACTATTAAAATACTGTAACCTGTGTAATTCTAGTATAGTAATTATCCTCTGAAATTCAGTCTAAATATTCTGTCTTCAGAAAATCACCTCATACCTTTCCTAAGGCTGATTTAAATGTTCACCTTCTGTTTCTGCCTGTAGCAGTCATTCCCTCCCCTGCCTCTAGGAGTAAGCGCGGGACTTTACTGCATCAGACCTTCTAACCCTTGTCTTTATACAGGCCTGGGAACATGGTGATAAATGGTTTTGAATAACTGAATCAACCCCCCTTGTTTGAGGGGAGCTTCTGCTGTGTGGCATGTGAGCCCACCCTAGCCTAGTGATGGTGAACCTTTTAGTGACTAAGTGCCAAACTGCAACCCAAACCCACTTAATTATTGCAAGGTGCTAACACTGCAATTAAACCTGAATACTGAGATTTTATGTCAGAAAAAAACAACTAATGCATTAACATCTTCTGTATTAAAAGAAAAACACAATAATATGGGTGCCATAGGTTTCCCACCACTGCCCTAACCAGATGCCCTAAGATAGTGGTGGTGAACCCATGACATGCATGCCACATGGGCACAAAGAGCCTTCTCTGTAAGCACATGAGACAAATCACCCCAGGATTGCCCCAGCAGTCATGCATCAGATAACTGCACAGAGGGGCCATATGCAAGCTTGCAAAGGAGAAGCAGCTCCAGGTGATGATGTCCCAATCTGTGACTCATTTATTTTTATTAACATAAGATTTCAGCTTTGAGTTTTCTTTTGAAAACTTGAAGTATGATATCCAAGAGTTAGCAAAGAGATGTTTTAATTAACAGACTGAGATTCTTTTAATGTCATGCTGTCCCCCTGGCATATTTGAATCTGTAGCATCATATTTTGTTGTTTGTGAAGGATTATGAAATAAGAGCAAGGATACATATTTGTATGAACTGGCTGTGATTTTAGCAGAAGCCCCCACAAGGTAGGAAATGCACTCAGATGCCTTTTACAGATGAGGCCAAATGCTGGTATTCAGTGGAACATTGCTCCCTTGGGCTGGTAGTCTGCAAATCTAAGAGGAACACCAGCTGAGAATCACTGCCATGGATTGTGTCAGTAAGTACCCAACCATTAGTGTTAACTGGTAGTGTTAGCTATTTTTGGTATATTCAGATTTGTATTGAATACTTCATTTTTTTTCCAATTTTGTGTTTCTGTAAACTCCAAATCTTGAACACCAAAAAATGACTACACCAAATAAAACAAAACTAAAAACAAGGGAAGATCATCCCAGGAGGTCTGGACAGAGTCATACAAACTGATTGAATGCAATAGGAAAGCACTGTGTAAGGAAAATGTGTGTTGCACAGAAACTGTCAGGTGGTACTTTGACACCAAGCATAGAAGTGTTGCCAAACTTAAGTTTCTTGAAGGGAAATTGAGGAAATATCATTCCTAGTGTCTTAGGTTTAGGAACTATCATTCTAAAACAGGTCTTCTGACAGCTACCAGCTTTCAAATTTTACTGTGCGTACCAAAAAACAGTAAGCTCCTCTCTAATGGGGGCGGTCTCAAAATGGCCCTGTTGTCTGGAGTGATTCCCTTTTTCATGATTTCCCAAAGATAAAATTATGCAACACCTCTCTGAGATGCTGCTTCACAGAAACACCGTTAAAGATCAAGTCTTGCGCATGGCAAGTGTCTTAGTCAGCAGCTCACCACTGACTTACAAAAAGCAGCCTGTTACTCTGTGTGCTCGGATGAAAGCACAGATATAAATGATCATGCAAGAATAGCAGTAATTTAGTGCTATGCTGTTGGTGACATCATGAGGAAAGAGCTGGTGAAACTGGTGTTTTTGCCTGGAAGAACACCAGAGATCAATATCTACAATGCTGTGATGGAGGCTTTTTTGTTACAAGGCATAAGACCAGAAAAAGTGATTTGCATTACTAGTGATGGGGCACCTTGCATGGTGTGGCAACATCTGGCTTTATACAGTTGTTTGTTAAAGAAGCAAAACATCCAGTCATTCAGTTTCATCGTATTCTACATCTAGCAGCTCTCTTTGCCAGAGAAAGCAGCAAAAATTAGACTACATCCTCAAAGATGTCACAAAAATGGTGAATTACATCATGGCTCATGCTCTTAATTTTTGAGAGTTTCAAGCACTTCTGGATGAGGTTCAGGCACAGTATAATGCCTTACTTATGTACAGTAATGTCCAGGGGCTGAGCAGAGGACGAGTCCTGGAGAGATTTGCAGCCTGCTTAGATGAAATTAGGCTGTTTATGAATGAAAAAGGGAAGGTGTAGCCACAGCTCACTGATATGGCCTGGTTTAACAACCTCATTTTTTACAGATTTTGCACTACACTTCAGTGCACTGAACAGAATACTGCAAGGTGTAGGAAAAACAGCAAAAAAGATGTTATTTGATATCACCATATTTGAGAGAAAACAGCAAGGTTTTGAAAGATACCTTGAAAGTGGGCAGCTGAAATATTTTCCAAATCTGAAAATACATTTAGAAAATTCTGCAACATTTGAAGACATGCTTACAAGCCATTAGAAAATCTATAAGGGATTTTCTAGCACTGTAGCAGTTGCAAAGGAGAAATTTATTTTATTTTAAAGAGAATAAAAAAACAATAAAAATGATACAGGATTTCAAAACAAGATGATAGGAAATTAACAATGGTTGTTATACTGCATATTGTTATCTTCAAAGTAGTTGTTCAGATTACCAGATATAGGCATGCAAAATTGATCAAACAATTAGGCATTAACTGTTCCTTTCAATAAACCAATAGAAATTAGTAGTAAAATTATCTTAGCTATCTTATGCATATAAATATATATATTTCTTCCTTCTTTCTTTTCTCCTTTTCCCCATCCCAGTTGTTCTTTCCTTTTGAGCAGTTTCTTTCCTTTTCACAATATCTACTGTACTTTTCAGATTTTATATACTCTTTCAGTTTCTTACACTAGGGAGACAATATGATGTTTACGTATGTGGGTCTGATTTATTTCACTTGTAAGTGTGGTCTCTAGTTGCATCATTTACCTATAAAGGTCTCCAGTTTATCTTTTTATAGCTGAGTAATACTCCATTGTATAAAAATACCACATCTTTTTTTTATCCATTCCTCAGTTGATGAGCATTTGGGTTGTTTTCAAGATTTAGCCATGACAAATTGTGCTGCTATAAACATAGGTGCATAAATATCACTATGGTATGATGTTTTCAATTCTTCAGGAGAAATACCCAGATGGGGAATAGCTAGGTCAAACAGGACCTCTAATCCTAGTTTTTTGAGGAATCTCCATGCTGATTTCCACAGTGGTTGTACCAGTCTACACTCCCACCAACAGTGGAGGATTCCTTTTTCCCCACAGTCCCTCCAGCATTTTTGATTGGTTGATTTCTTGATGATAGCCATTCTTTCTGGGGTGAGATGGTAAGCTCAGTGTTGACTGAATTTGCATTACCCAAATGACCAATGATGTTCAATGTTTTTTCATATATTTATTTTCCATTTGTATTTCTTCATCTGAGAAGTATATATTCATCTCAGATGCCCATTTTTGGATTGGGTCTTTGAATTTTGAGGGCCTGATTTTTAAAAAATTCTTTATACGTTCTAGGTAGAAGTCTTTTGTCTGAGGGACAGTTGGATAAAATTTTTTCCCAATTCATGGGTTGTCTTTTTATTCTGTTGGTGACTTTTTTTGATGTGCAAAAACTTTTCAATAAGATGATATCCCAGTTGTTGATTCTTTCAAGTATCTTCCATGAAGTTTGGTTTTGTTCATGAACTTTCTGCCTACTCCTATGTCTTCAAGATTTCTGCCCTCTTTCTCTTCCAGTAGATTTAGTGTTTCTGTTCTAATATTTAGATCTTGGATCCACTTTGATTTTAGTTTAGTGCATGGTAATAAACATGGATCTAGTTTTAGTCCTTGGCATGTGGAAAGCCAGTTTTTCCAGCACCATTTATTAAAGAGGTGATCTTTCTTCCAGTGAATGTATTTGGCCCCTTTGTCAAAGATAAGGTGACTGAGTGTGTTTGTTGTTGTGTCTGCATTTTCTAATCTGTTCCATGGATCCTCAGGTCTGTTTTTTTTTTGCCAGTACCATGCTCATTTTATCACAGTAGTTTTCTGTTGTTGTTTTTTGTTTTTTTTTTTTGGTACTGGGAATCAGGTCCTTGTGCTTGCCACGTAGGCGCTTGTGCCATAGAGCTATATCCCTGTCCATGCAGTATAATTTCAAGTCAGATATTATATCTCCTGCTTTGCCCTTATTGTCCAGGACTGCTTTTGCTATTCTAGGTCTTTTCCGGTTCCTGATGAATTTTAGGAATGTTTTCTCTACATCTGAGAGATATACTATTGGTACGCAAAGGAGAATTTTTGTAGTAGATTTTTACAGTTCCATAGAGTTTTCTTACTTTTCTAGATAAGCCAAATTTGAAGAACTAGATCTTTCCTGCTTACACTGGTTAGATTTTGGAAATCTGGAAATGGAGCTATTGGAATTTCAAGAAAGCTCTATCTGGAAAAATAAATTCTATGCCCTGTGTGCAACACTTGAGGAGGTAGAGAAGATAGAGTGTGAAGGGAGGACAAAGGACAGCAGTCTATAGTTCTGAAAATGAAATCCTTCAAGTGTGGAATTCTCTGCCACATAAAGTCAATGAAAGCACTTGGGATTGCTTTTCTTACTTTGTTTGGATCATCTTATGCTTGTGAGCAGCTGTTTTCTACTTTGAATCATATAAAATCCGATACAAGAAACTAACAGATGACCTGAGTGCTATGTGTTGCTCTCAAACTAAGGAAATGTGAGCTGAGGTTTGACAAATTGTCGCCATGGACACAACAGCAAAGATCATGTTAATTGTGCAAAAGCACACCAAATGCAAACTTCTACCTTTCAATAAAAAGCTGTTTGTATTACTGCAAGCTCTATCATTGTGTTTTTAATACAAAAGATTTACTGTATGAGTTGTTTTTTCTAATTAGAACCTCATTATGCAGATTTAATTGTAGTGTTGGCACTTTGAAATAAGTAAGTGTGTTTGGGGTTGTAGTTGGGCACTTGGTCTCTAAAATATTCACCATCAGTGACTTACAATTCTCTGAGGACAATACTTTGTGATTCAAGAGCCGTATTCTTAGGTTTCCATACAGGTGCCAATTAACAACTCAGATATATGAAATTCAACTAAGACTCGCAGCTCCCAGCAAGGAGTAAGTGTGCTCCTTGTCTAGGGAGGTTTATCCTCTGTCACTCTGCATCATAAATTCCCCATCAGTTATCTACTCAGCAAATATGTTTTTAGTCTCTGCCCTCATTTTCCATGATTTCTCTGAGTATGAATTTATATCCTTGCTACTCTATGGAGGAGCTGGGGTGAGTAGGAGGCAATCAAGAGTGAGAGCCTCTGTGCAGTGTGTCAGATGCAAGTTTTTGGAAAAGTGGAAGTTCCTTCCCATTTTCCACAAGACTTTCTTCTAATGCTCTCTACTCTCTGCTTCTGCCTGCTCCCGGGGCTGACTGTTCTTAGAGTCTGCTGATGCTCTTGTCCCCTACTCCTGCTTCCTCCCCTGCTGCCTGAGCCTGTCTTCACAGACAGGATCCTTTTGAAGCATTTTTATATCTCCATGAGCACTTGGAACAAAGATGCATGTACTCAGTGAATATTTGATTAGTTAATGGTAATTTGAACACAAGGTTCCTAACCTGGCTTCTTGTTTTCATGTGGCTTGTCACTTCTCAGCCAAAGCAAAATGCTTTTTCCACTGCAGGATGTTAAAGGAGGCTTCAAACACGGAGCAAAGCATGGTTTGGTAGACAAGGCCAGAGCTATTCCTAGGTGCTGATTTGCCTTTTCTGTTTCAGAAGAATCCGTTGACAAATGATAATTTGCTTTGCAGTTTGCCATTCCTTTCTGTGGCTTTAGGGCTGGTCTCTATCTAGTGAGTGCTTCTAAATATCACAGTCAATAGTCCTTTGAACTCGCTTTGGTTTGCAAGTAACAGACAGCCTAATACAAGGAAACCTCGATAATCATAGGGTTTGTCATCTCACCCAGCAGGAAGACCAGACTAGGGCATTCCCGACAATGAGGAATTCATTAGCTCAGGATGTCACTGAGGACTCCCACTCTTTTCCTGTTCCCTCTGAGAGTGTGAGCTGATATCATCCTTTATCATTTCAATCTGGATGGAGCAACTTCAAGGCAGGATGTCTTCATATGGCAGAGCTAATGGGCAAGAAGTCATGTAAAAGATAGGAGCCATGCCATCTTCCATCTCCTAAAGAGTGAGGCAAAGGTCTCCAGAGGCCTGACTGGTTCCTCTTCTGTTTCATTGGCCCAGCCTATGTTACAGAATCATGCCTAAAGCAAAGTAGGAAATAAATAAGGAAGGTGACTGCAGGTGTGGAGCCAAGTGATGCCACCTGCCACAAAAGTTCATATTCAGTTTCCCCAAGTTGGGTTTGAGGGTTATCTTATTAGTGTTATCCAGAATATGTCTGCTAAAGTGCACTTTCCTGAGCTCCTCCCCTGACCTGCATGAGATGACTGGGAGCTGAGGGCAGGAATCTGCATATTAACACTAACCCAGTGAGTTTTTTTTTTTCTTTCTTTCTTTCTTTTTTTTTTTTTTTTTGGTACCGGGAATCAAACTCATGACCTCATGCTTGCCAGGCAGGTGCTTGCACCACTGAGCTATATCCTCAGCCACCCCCCCTTTTTTTTGTCTTTTTGAGACAGGGTGTCTCCCTGTAGTTCAGACTCACCTTGAGCTCACTCTGTAGCCCAAGCTGGTCTCAAACTTGCAAAGATCCTCCTGCCTCAGCCTCCCAAGTGCTGGGATTACAGGTGTGCACCACCATGTCCGGATAACCCAGTGAGTCTTATTTACAGGTTTCAGCCCATGGACCCGTGTTGATGGTTATCTCCTATTCATATTTTCATGTTCAGTAGGGCTTGTCTTTTAAGAGGAGACTAGGGAGTAGGAATAAAGATTTAGATTTTTAAAATTCCTTTCCAGGCCTTTCTTTTTAGAGATTCAAATAGAAATATTAATGGATATAAGGATGATGCTTGACATTTGCTTCAAAATAACCTAGGTTGAGGGATGCAAAGGAAGTGGGCATATGGATAAAACAGAGTTAGCTGTGATGTGATTTTAGGGTTGGGTAATATTTGTAGGGTTCATTATCACTAAAGATTTTAAGTCTGTAAGCTAGAGATTCCTGTTCTGTTGCTGTGCTGCCTTTGACACTTCTAGGGTCTTAGTTTGGATTCTAGGTTTACAATAGCAAAAGTTCTCTATAAATGGGTGTTCATTTTCTTTTTCTTCTCTTCTAATGAGCTTCTTCCCCTAACAAAAATCTTATGTGAAATCTGAAGAAATGACAGTTAGACGTTGACCAGCTGTGGTTGCAGGGGCTGGGGGTACCTCCCAGGCAGCCTTTGAAATAATTCAGAGACTCAAGGATTCTGGAGAAGATAGAGCTCAACACCTACTGCATGAGGGCATTGCTGAAACCAGTCATGCAGGCTGTGTTGCTTCAGAAGCCACAGCCATTTCTAAGACCGAAGAAATCCATAGGACAGTAAAGATTCAGCCATGGATGCAACTTCTAAGACATATTCTCGCATCCAGTGATTTAGTCTTCTGCAGATTCCATGAGCATGCATTTGCTCTTTTGTGTATTGGTATGATGTTGTTGCCCTGACTTGGAGCAGGAGATGACAATGCACTCATAGCTTCAGATTTACTCAGGCACCATTCCTCGCTCTACCTAGGACCAGGGCTGTGTGGGTTGGCAGCAAGTTTCTGGTGTGGATGCATCTCTGTCACATGGCAAGGTTTGAATCTTAAACACTTGTAATATTGGGAATCCTTGAATTCATCTTCAAATGGGGAGCAAGAATAATGACAGCTTTTAAAAATTTCTTCTGGGGCTGGCGATTTAACTCAGCCGCAAAGCGCCTGCCTGGCAAGCGCAAGGTCGTGAGTTCAATTCCCGGTACCAGAAAAACAACAACAACAACAAAAATTCTTCTGTGATGCATGAATGGCCCAAAACTCCAGAGACACTTGTAAATTTCAAGATGCTTTCTTAAAATCCTTTAGAAAGGAGATTAAATCACAGTAATAACCAGATTCCTACTATGCAAGTTTTCTATTGCTGCTGTAATAAATTACCACTAAATTAGTGGTTTAAGACAATACTAATTTTCTGATAGCTCTGTAGGTGAGCACTCTAACATGTATCACACTGGGTTAAATTCAAGGTTTCAGGTGATGCTTGTTCCTTTCTGGAAGCCCTAAGAAAAAGCCCATTTCCTTGCTTTTTCCAGCCCACATTCTGGGGCTGCCCACATTTCTTGGCTCAGGGTTCCATTCTCACTGTTTAAACCAGCATCTTCAAATCTCTCCTGAGTCTGCTTCCACCACCACACCACTCCACCTTCCTAGGACTTTGTGATTACACTGGTCTCATCTGGGATAACCTAAGGTCAGATGACCAGCAAGTTTAATTCCATATAGAACCTTAATTGCCCTTTGCCTTGTTCACTTAGCTTATTCACAGACTCCCAGGACTAAGGCATGGCCATCCTCTGGGGGCCTTCATTCTGCCGACAACACTTACCTACCTGGTGTCAAAGCATAGCAGCACCTTCCTATGTCATGAAAGTCATGCAATTGTCAACTGGAGAGGGAGTGTTTCCCACAACAGGGATGCATTTCAAGTTTGCTTTAGATTTTTGCCTATTCGGAGTGCTCAGGATTACAAGGTGGCAGATGGTTGTGTTTTTACCATAAATGGGTATGGCTTGGGAGCAGGGCACAAGAATACCGAAGACCAGGGCATTCTAGGCCTCACTTCACCAGCAGCTGATGGTATACACTTAAATACAGTAGCCTATTTGGATATCACCTGTTGCATGTGTGAAATGGACACTATAATACTCTACCAGTAAACTTGTGATAAGCATGTGCACAAGAAACCTAAATTTCCCTCAGAAATTTCCTTTAGAAGCATGATGTCTTTGGTCGGTCTATCTATCTATCTATCTATCTATCTATCTATTTATCTATCCTCTGTGGAAGTAACTTCCAGGAATTCTACAGAGAATCCTTACTTGGGTCCCTCAATCCTCAGACATCTGTTTCTTTAAGAGAAGGAAAGGAAGTACTGAGTCACTTGTGAGCCTCTTGCCCTTTGGTCCCCTAGTACATAAAATATAGCAATGTTTTCTTTGATACTAAACTTAACATAGGAAGCCTGGCATCCGCATATAGCCACAGGCTCTTCTCAGCTGGGCTCTAGCTGCAGAAATTTCCACGGAGGAGACCCACAATTCTGTGAGCAGGTAAGCACTATGGGGTTCTGGGTGTGCGGTGGATGTTAATGAAGGAGTTAATTTCTGCCTCTATAAGGGGGAGAAAACTACCCAGACTCACAAGCCAATAGAAACACAGGCGCTCCTCAGAGTATGGCAGCGGGAAGTGATCTGGATTTAGCTTCTCCTGCTTCAGGGGCTGCCACAGCCAAAGAGAATGCAGGCCAGCAATTGTGCTGTAAGGAGCTGAGGCTAAGTGAGCATCCTCAGGCAGATGAAGAAAGAGCTAGGGTTAGCCGGGCCGCACCTCACCCTCAACTTCTCTCAGAGTCTGCCGGGGTAGCACGCGGGCAATCCCTCCGCGGAGGAAGCGTGGACCGCGGAGCGGTGCCACCCGGGTTGTGCACTACTCGGCCCTCCCGGGTCGTTTCACATGCCGATGCCTTCCCCGTGTTGCCATACACAGCGGAAAGCGCGGTGGAAAAAGTAAGCACCGTAACGAGTTGTCATGATCACCGACTCGTGGAAGAAGCGTGCAGGGCCCTCAGGCGCGGCGGCCAGGGAATGGGTGCGCTTCCGCGGCCCCTCCGAGCGCCCCGGCGCGCCGCGGGTCGGCCCCGCGCATTCCTGGCCGGGGAGGAGAGCGCGGCGGGCGCCCTCGCGAGCAGCTGGCTGCGCGCTGGCCCGGCTCGGAGCGCCCAGAGCTGGGGGAGGAGCCTGGCCCGGCCGCCGCGCTCTCCCAGTCATTGGCCATTTGTGCTGCAACTTTCCCGAGTCCTTCGGGGAGCCGTGCTGTTGCCCCTGGAAAGTTTGCGTTCCCGGGCCCGACCCGGACGGGGAGATTTTGCGCGCCGCGCCGCCGCCAGCCTCAGAAAGCTCTGCGGCTCCGGGGCTGTTTGGAAGCTGCGACCCGGAGGCCAGGAGGCTCCGTGAGGGCCGTCCCGGCTCGCCCCCGCCGGTAAGTGCGCCGCGGCCGCGGAGAGGCGGGCGGAGACCCGCGTCCCCCAGACCTTGCTGCCAGACAAAGGCGCGCGAGGAGTGGGAGCGTGGCTCGCTTCGGTTTTGCTCAACAGAGACCGGTAAAGGGCGGAAAAGTGGCCGAGCTACACGTTTGTGTCCCCTGCCGGCAGAGGAGTGTGTTTGCGGCGGCGCCCGCCCCCGAGACTCGCAGCCCGGGCGCAGGGACGCGGGCTCAGCACCCTGGGCGAGGCGCTCGCGCCTGGCTGGGGTCCCCGCCCGCCCGCGGTGGGAGTCCCCGCGTGGCTTGCGATCTCCGCCCACGGGCGGCCTCGCGCGGTCCTTCCCGGGCTGCCCCCGACCTCGTGCGGTCCCACGGGGTCGTGGGAGCACCTCTCGTGGCCAAAGCTGCGCCCGGATTAGCCACAAAGTTATGCACTCGCATCTGCCTCCGAGTTTGGGACTTTTAAATTCTCCAGCAGTTACGTCAGCAGGGCCGAGCGCTCTCCGGGGCCCCGTGCGACACGTGACGCGGACGAGCTTCCCCTCCGCGTCCTCGGCTGCGCCGCCGCCCAGCCGCACTGTTTCTGAGTTGGGGCGGCTTCCGAAGGGCTGCGGTGCGCCGCGCAGGCTCACAAAGCCTAATGCCTCGGGAGCTGTTTGCGTGCGATTCCTGCAACCTTGTTAGTCCCCCGTGGTTTGTCTTTTCATACAAGAGCTTGATCATCGCTATCATTCTTGTTACTGTCTGGCTTTGTCACAGACCTGAAGTAGACCTGAAGTAGACGTGTGGAGAGGAAACAGAAGGAGCCAGTGGACGAGGAGGAAGGAAAAGGGGCGTAGCTGGTGACGAGCGTGGACCCTGTACAGTGTGTGCACCTGTGACTGTCCTAGTTCTTTCTGTCCCAGCTCACGGAAAATCAAGGATCCTAGGGCAGCCTCCTGTGCGTTTTGTGCCACAGGAACGTATAGTTCTATTATCAGGCAGTGAACTCATACCATTCCCATCTCTCTGATTCCCTATCGAGGCCACATTTCAAAATCCATTTCTGTTATGTTGGAAAATGCCTGGCCGAGGGTCCGATCTGAGGCAGGGTTTCGTCTGTGATTTTCTTCCATTCAGATCCATATGTAGATTTGAGTTGAATCTTTACCAATGCTTTTAGAGTTGGGAGTTAGTGGAACTTGGAAGAAGGGTTCTGTTGTGAATCGCACAGCGAGTGACCTCCTCGGGTGCCTGGCTGATCTGGGGCCAAGTGGCAGGGCCTCTTGAGAATGGGGCCGCTTATACTGGGCCAGCGAATGGAAGGGTGTGGATTCCCACGGGGCTCCTTCCCAAAGGCCCTTCTCTGCCCTGGGCATTTTCCTCCAGAGTTGGAACAGGAAATAGGCCAGTGGCCGCCCTGGTTATGTGGACACCAAAGCCAGTTCTGTCCCCAGAGCCTCTTCCTTGATGCTTGCATCGTCCTTTGTCCCTTGTCCCTACTTCATGTTGCAATTATTTACACATTACTAGTTCTGGAAACCTGCGGGTCAAATGCCCTCCTCTGTGAAACCTAGATAGAAGCAGCCTCCTGTTCCTTTGTCTCTCTAGTGCTTGAGCATTTAGAGTATGTCAGCTGGAGGGAAATGTCAAGGTCTCATTTTACAGATATGGAAAGGGAGACTGGAAGAAGTCCAGGGTCAGAGTGGGATGTAGCTCAGTGGTAGAGCTGTTGCCTAGTTCAGGTGAGGCCCTGGGTTCAATCCCCAGTTCCGTAGAAAACAACAAAAACCAAACCCAAAACAAGAGCGAAAACAAATAAAACTTGATCTTAGAAAAAAAAAAAGAAGTCTAGGGTCTTGGCCAAGATCGAACTTCAAGGTGGGATTCCAATATTCAGGATCCCAGGTGCCTTCTTGGAGTTTTCTGTGCTAAGTCTCATAGGCAGCCTCTTTGGTTTTATTCAGCTTCATGCCAGGGTTATTTGTTTGTCACTTCTATGGAGACAGACACTGAGTAAGGGAGGAGGACCTGTCTGGTTCACAGTATCACTTCACCAGATTGACATGGGGCCTGGGGAAGTAGGTGGTGGTTGAATTGAATAAGACAGAGCCCTTGCCTTCAAGGAGGTTGTGTGTGTGTGTGTGTGTGTGTGTGTGTGTGTGTGATATTTGAGTATATATATACTGGGCACACTGGTGGGGGCTAGTGCCTCAGGAGGGGATGTTGAATGTATAAGGACATTTTTCCTTGTGTTAGTGACTAGGGGAGTGCATTACTGGCATCTGGGGGGTATGAGGGGTATTATGCATGGGACAGTCTCACACTACCAGAAACTGCCTCAGTCAAAATGCAAACAGCATCGTGTGTCGAGGATTCTGCCAAGGTCTGAGGAGTTGGCAGAGAAATTTCTAGTTGAGAGGATGAAAAATAGGGTTTCTGTGCTTGCTAAGACTCCAGGCTGCAGGTCTGGATGAGGCTAAGCAGAGAATGAGGACTTGGTGGAGATTGCCTGTGTCTGATGCCCTGGGACTTGGTTTCACAGCCAAAAGCAAATGGTCCTTGAGTTATTGTGGTCTGTGTCTGGCAGATCCTTGCACCTTTGCACAGATAAACAGGAGGTAGTTTTGGGAAATTGGGGATAGAGTCATTGACGAATGCTGGCCGGAAGAACCAATCTAAGAAGGCCACGGGACTGGGTCTCCCGGTCCGTCCTGTTGTAACCAAGGTCTGTGAGGTTCATCTTCATGGCTGAGTCTTTTCTGCCTCTCTCTCATTGAGGTTCCGGTCTCTGATTTATCACCTCACTAATCATTTCCACAGCAACTCCCTGTGATGACAAAACATCCCAAGGATTATGAAATCACTTAAGAGAAATGACAGGCATGAGAACAAAGACCTGGGGAAAGAGAAATTTGCAAGGCAGTGCCTCTAAAAATAGAGCAGTGGGCAACTGAAATTCTCCAGGGACTGTGGACCACCGACTGTAATGGAGGTTTCATTTCAGACATGTTAAAAGCTCCCCCTCCCTTCCCTACCTCCCTGTTCTACTGTGTTATAGAGTTTCAGCCTGTTATTTAGCAAATGTATTCCGGCCTGCCCCTGGAGAGAAAATTCTCAAGATTTATTCCCCCTGGGGTGGGGAGGGGCAGTGTAGAGAAAGCTTAGGATTTGGATACAAAGATTTTGTCTTAAGGCTCTGCCCCACCCCTTACCAGCTGTGTGACCTTGAACAAGTCATGAACCACCTCTGAGTCACTTCTCATTAATGTTGAGGATATTTTTCCTGCTCCCACTGGCTCACAGAACTGGAGAGGCCAGTAAAATCATGTTCATGGAAATACTAGGTAAACTGAAAAGCGCTGTGCAAATCACAGGTCAGTTGTATTCATATTTTTCACCTCATTGTACATAAAGTTGTTTAGTGGAGCTAGGCTTTCTGATATCTCATGTAGCCTATTTGTATTATTATACTGTTAAATGCAAACGAGGAGACAAGTACCAGTGAGTGGAGTTCCCCTTTGTTTAGAAGCTGCTTCTGGATCCTGCTGTCCACCCGCTGGTCAGCTGGTTCCCATTTTGTTCATTCTCCCTTGCTTTGCTGCTCTCCCTTCCCATTGCTCATTTATACTTTCCCTAGAAATCAAATAAAAATAAAAATATGGAGCTCAGGTCAGTTCTGCTCATGGTGGAAGTATGGGGAAAGATAGAAAGAGAAAGCAGTTGTTCCATTGGCTCATCTTCTTGGTTATTTGCAGTCCCATTAATAACTCTCATTTTGTGGTTGTGTCTGTGCTTGGTCCTCCCTGGTCCAGGAGTTACCCCAGTGCTTGCATCATTTAAAGTCTAGGGCTGCTGGCCAGCATTCTTACCTTTAAGCCCCCTGAGGCATGAGGATTGGTTTCATATCCTGACTGTTCTCCAGGTGGAGACACATTCAACACTGAGAAGGAGTGGGACGAAGTTACTGTAAGTAGCATCCTTTCCCTTCCTCCTCTTATTGCCAGGAGACTTTTTTTTTTTTTTTTTTT
>NW_004955477.1:433217-483449 GCF_000276665.1 Chinchilla lanigera
TTGAACTCCCTTTGTAGCCCAGGCTGGCCTCCATCTCACAGCGATCCTCCTGCCTCAGCCTCCGGAGTGCAGGGATTACACAGGTGCGCCACCACACCCAACTCACTCCTCCCTCTTCTTCTTTGGCTTCCTGCTGTCCAGCTCTTTGCAGAAAAAGGTCAGATGTTACCTCTCGAACCTTCGCTGAACTGCCTGTAACCCAGCCAGTTACCTGGCCCTGGGATCTGTGTTCTAGGCTCCTGCTTACAGCTTCTAGGTTGTCCTGTGATGAGGCCTGTCCTGTGTCCTCTTGATGAGACCCTTCCTCATTGCTGTCTGCATCCTCAGTGCCCAGGACTGTGCTTGACTTTGCTCCTGGTTCAAGATCTAAGCATCACTGCTCTGTGGAGAGAACATATGGAGGTAATTGAGCTGCTTCTGTGGTTTTGGAATTAGGGAAAATCTGTGACCCTGATCACATATTGAGCATCTACCTATCTGTAAAACTTTGCCTTGTCTCTGTAAAAACATCTTCCAAGGGAACACCTTGTTGCTTGTATGCCTGTTCTCAGGTTAGAAAAGTTCAAGGACGGTGCTGGTTCTGACCCGAATTAAATTGCAACTAGATAGATCTGAGGACAGCAGCTGTTCTTGTCATTGTATTAGTGCTACTTTTCAGGTACTTACATAGTGTTTGTTGAATGCCTACTGTTTATTAAGCGTCCTTCCTCTTCCTCCCCTTATTGTCCGGACACCCTTCCCTCCTACCCTTGGGCTTCTTAGAGTAAGATGTTTCTATGAATTTTACACATTCTTTGCTTGCTCGTATCTTTTTAAACAAGTGTTCAAGTAATGCATTTTGTCCCTCATTTTACAGCTCAGAAACTAAGACTTAGAGAGTTTAATGAACTTACCTGGGTTATAAATGACCAGTAAGTAGCAGAGCTAGATTGAGGCTGAGACCTGTGTCCTGAGTCTGTGATGTGTGTCCTGTACTCGCTGTCCCTGCCCACCTCTGCCCATGGACTGCTTGGTTTGGTTTCTGTGCCTAGTGTTCTAGGGGAGGCAGAAGATTTGTACCTGTAGATTTGAAGTATTAGGGAGAAGTGGGCATCCCAGCCAGGATCTTAACCTGAAGGGCTGGTCCACTCAGTCCTCAGTGTCCTTGGCTTTGTACTGCTTTGATCAGGAGCACAAATCCATCGTCACTTACCTGCACATGTGACTTCTTCTGGCACCTGGGGAGGTTCATTTGTTCATCTCTTGAGAACAGTGGTTGAAGGCTGCCTGCCTCATCCTCCTAGAATAGCTTCCTCTCCTCTGAGCTTGTCGTAAAACTCAGCCCTGATGGTTTGGGAACAGCTGTAGTCTGATTTTAGGGGGCTGGGCCAAGATGAGTACTGCCTGCTCCAAGCTGTCCTTCTTCAGCCAGTCCAGGGGGCCGTGCCTTTGGAATCCCAGCGTTTCGGAATATCTCTAAATCTTTGGGCTGGAAGAGTCCCTAGAGACCAAACAACCAAACCCTCATTTGCTGGAGGAGGTGCCTGGAGGCCTGGAAAGGGGAGGGTTTTCTTGTGGTTAGTGCCCTTGCCAGGGCCCTGGTTGGCTGCCCACACCCTTTCTTGGGGAGGCAGCTCCACTGCCTGCCGCAAACCCCACTCTCAGTGCATTGTAGGTCGCAGGGAGAGATCCTGTTCTGGGATCATCAGGTCTTGTCAGTCTGAGGTCTGAGGTCAGAGCAGCCAGGATGGAGCTCAGCCCAGCGTGGGGCAGAGAGACGTCTCAGTCCAGCTCCTGTTGCTAACGTTACAGTACCATAGCTGGGTAAGTTAGCAGGAAGAGGTTTATTTTGACTTACAGTTCTTATCCAAGGTCAGAGGGTGATGACCTTCTTGCTGGCTGATGCCCCAGGCATCACACAGCATCATGTGTTGAAAGACAGGGATCACGTGAGACACAGACTGGTTTTAATATCAGGCCTTTATCAAAATACTCCATTATTCCATTAATTGAATGAATAGATTGATCCATTCATGAGGGCAGAGTAATAATTACCTCTTACAGATACTGCCTCTTAATAACTCATAACGGGGATTGAGTTGCAATAGAAGTTTTTTTTTGGAGGAGACAAATTCTATTCAAGCCATAATGACCAGTAAGTGGCAGAGCTAGACTGAGGCTGAGACCTGTGTCCTGAGTCTGTGATCTGTGTCCTATACTTGCTAGAGTATAGCCTAGAGACTGTTCTTTTGGTGAAGTGCTGTCACCTTGCTTACGTTCCTGACAAAGAGCTCCCATTGTCCCTGGCACATAGTAAGTGCTGATTGGTTCCCTTCACTTGCTACCATCTGTATTCTTGTTTTTTTTTTTTTTTCAGTACTGGGGATGGAACCCAGGGCCTTCCCACTGAACTAACTCCCCAGACCCAGCCCTTTTTTTATTTTTTATTTTGAGACAGGATCTTGCTAAGTTGCTCAAGTTCAGTTTGAATTTGTGATTCTCCTGCTGTAGCTCCCAGTGTGCTAGGATTTCAGGTGTCTTTTTTTTTCTTAGTGGTGGTGGGGTTGAACCTAGAGCTTCATACAAGCAATCTACTATTGAGTTCCCCTCTCAGCACCACCCCCTTTTCAAAAATATTTTGAGTGAGTGTCTGGCTAAGGCTGGCCTTGAGTTTGTGACCCTCCCACCTTAGCTTCCTAAGTAGCTGGTATCATAGGTGTGCACCACTGTGCCCGGCTCTAAATCATCCCTAATCCACAACCCTGGTGATGTTCACATGGAACCTGGGGTGAGTGATGGAGCATTTTGAACATCCGAGGATGCACAGCTGGGTGTGCAGAGTGGGAGGGAGGGGCACACGCACTTATGAAGACCTGTGTAGGACTTTATTTTTGCAAACAACACCCTGCTGTGTTTGTGTGAGTGATGATTTGTTCTCTGGAGTGCTTCTAGCGTGTGAGGCACCTGGCTGGGGGAACACTCGCACAGCTGGCCTTATGAATTCTTTCACTCCCTTCCCGGGCAGGGACAGCCCTTGCCTCTTGACAGATGGGGAAGCTGAGGCTGTGAGCAGACCCGCCCCAGTGCAGCACAGCTTGGTGTTGCTGGAGGGAGCTCTGGTTTAGGCAGTCTTGGTCTCCCGTCACCTGTCATCTTGATCTTAAGGTAGAGCGAGAGTGACATTTTATTTCTTCATGTACAAAGGCCAGCACTGAGGCCCAGGGCTTCTCAGGAGTATTCAAAAGCGCTGAAGACCTTAAATAAATTGGTTACAAACTATGAAAAGCCCAACTCATAGTTGAAGTGGGCAAGTATTTAATTTGAGGTGTCTGTAAAATATTGAATTGTGTCAACTTCCTTGGCTTCCTGGGGCTGTACTTCATTCATTCGTTCATTTGTTCATTCATTCATTCGTTCATTCCCATAAACCTTTGCCTGTCTGACTCTGGGCTGGGGATTCAGAAGGGAAGGTAGAGGCTTCCTTCCCTGTTGCAGAGGCTACAAGTTCCCTGCCTCCTCTTCTTGCCCCTCAGAGAACTCCACTGCTCTCCCCAACCTCTCCTCCCTGTGCAGTGAGCTCTTAGCACACCTTTCCCAGGGGAGCACCCCGGGGAGACAGCATGGGCTCTCAAAGGACAGCATCAGTGATGGAAGCCTGAGTTCTTGCCAGGTGCTTCTTAATTCTTGAGTCCCAGTCTCCTATAAAATAACTTGTCTTCACAGAGATCCTGGAGAATCACAAAAGACAGCATTTGACAAAGTTCTAAGTGTTGTACAAATTTAAGTACTTTTTTAACAGAAGTATAAATCTTTTAAGTTATTGGATTTTCTTTTTTTTTCTTTTTAAGTTGTTGGACTTTCTTATCTGGGAGTGGAAAATATGTTTCTGTCCTGATGTGGCTCCAGGATCACTTCCGTGGGTTGCTCTCCCTGTAGTCCTGTGGGAGATGTTTTCCTGGTCCCTAGCTCGAGCCAGGCCTGGAGCCTGTTGTGGGATTGCCTGGCTCCTGTGCCCTTGGACATGGGTCCAAACCCTGTCCTGTTCGTCACCCTCTCCGGGAGGAGGGACTCCGTGGGAGGGCATAGGAAGTGCTTCACACAGGCTTGACAAAAATAAGCACTCAACATTGATAGCTGTTTTTATGATTAATGATTTTATTATAATTATTAAAATTTTTTGCCTGGGGATTGAACCCAGGGCCCTATACATGCTAGGCAAACACTGTCACAGATTAAGGTAGAGCGAGAGTGACATTTTACTCTACCCTGATTATTCAAAATTGTTACACTATTTTATATATACTAAAATATTATCAACAATGAAGGGCGGGGGATATAGCTCAGCGGCATACGTGCCTGCCTGGCAAGCACAAGGTCCTGAGTTCGATTCCCGGTGCCAAAAAAAAAAAACCCCTCAAAACAAAGAAACAATGAAACCAGCATGCTTAGTCCTTAGTCAAGTGCCTTGACTCTCAGAATCTGTTCCTGGGAGAGTTGATCTCTCAGGTCCTAGGAATCTTATCCACCTGGCCTTGTACCTGTACCTGGCCTCCTGGGATGCCAGGGCACACTTGTCCCACTTCATCTGCTCGATCTAGAGGTGAGTTGTTCTCCATTGTGATGAAAAACAGCACAGGTTGGTTTTCACACATGGTGAGCACGCAGGAGGGAGCTGAGCTGGGGTCTGTCTGCTCAACACCCGGGAGAGGAAGGTGTTGGACCAGTATGTCCAGGGGAGCTCTGAAAAGGACACTGCATGTGGATGTGCCCCAAGTGTTGAGTGTGCCCAGGGTCTAGTTTCAGCCTTCACCAGCTGGGTCCCGCCCTGCTCAAAACCTGCCAACAGTGCATGTAGATTTGAGAGCTCACAAATTCCCTTTTGCTAATTTATGACATGCTTTCAAAAAAAAAGAGCCAGCATATGTGAGGCACATGGGGCTCTCTGTCAGTGTGACAGCATGAACTATCCTGGCTTTCCAGAGTGTGGGGCTGTGTGATCATTATACAAGTTATATATTAGCTAGGTGTGGTGGGTGACACACACCTACAGTCCCAGGTACTCAGAAGGCTGGGGCAGAATTGTTTGAATAGGAGTTCAAGGCCAGCCTGGGTGATATAGTGAGATCTTCGCTAAAGCACAAAACAAAAACAAACAAAAAACTGTATATTACTTAGTTTGTAACAGAAAAAGGAAAAGAAGCAGGAAGCATCTCAAAACCGAGGGATTCGTCTATGTTTTTTCTCAGAGTTATATAAATTTATTTAAATTGGACATAGTCTGTATCATTTCTCATTAAACATAAGTCAATGATGATTCAGGAGGTCTGTGGTGCTGCGTGTGAGGCATGCAGTTAGTCACAGGGCTTTCCAATCCATTAGATGTTCAAAGCAGCCCTAATTTTCTCTGATTACTTCCATAACCCTTCCCTCCACCCCCTGTGGATGTCACAAAACTCTCAAGACTAAGCTCCTCCCCTGCAGTAGCCTGAGTCCTTCGGAGTGTTCCCTGCCTCGGAACTCGAAGCTCTTGCTGTGCTTCCTTCACCTGTGCTGCCACCTTCTTCAATTTTTCTCCATGGTGACTGAAGCGTTAGATTCTGAGTGTGGTGCCAGTTTGTTAAAGTGTCTGTGGTGCTTGCCATCTCCCCCAGGACTGCAGATTCTTGGCCTGACCTTCTGAGGTCCTGAGGCCTCTGCAGGCTGGCCTTGGCCCAGCTGTCCAGCTGCAGGTCCCACCGCAGGCCACACTGTCCTCCAGAACCAGCCTGAGCGCCAAAGGCCATGGGTGTGCTCACAGCTTGTAGGTCTTTGCACAGGAGGGTTGTTTGCTGCTGAACACAATGCTGGTTTTCCGTATGAAGAATAGTGCAAAGGACGCCCATGTTCCCTTTGGCCTGGTTACCTAGTTGTTGACATTCTTTCACGTGCTGGGTCATTTATCCTCTGTGTATGTGTGTAATATATATCCGTTGTTACTACTCTTTCTGAATTATTTGAGAACAAATTGCAGACATGAAGTTGCCCCCTCCAAAAACAAAACATAAAAAATCCAGAACTCCGGTGTGCATTTCCCCAAACAAGGGAACCCTCAGGCGCAACGCAATAAAACATCCGGTTGGGAAGTCGAGTGTCGGTCCTCTGCATTCATTCAGTTCACCGACACAGCCCCTTTTCCCAGCAGATGCAGATGGTCTGAAGTCACGTGCAGCAACCCGTGTCCATCTGCAGACTGTCTTTCAATCGGAGAGGTTCTTCAGTCTCCCCCACTTTTCATGACCCTTGAAGAGTACAGTGCTTTTATTTATTTATTTATTTTTTTGGTTTTTTTCTCCGGTACCGGGAACCGAACTCACGACCTTGCGCTTGCCAGGCAGGAGCTTTTGCCGCTGAGCTAAATCCCCAGCCCCGAGTACAGTGCTTTTAGTCTGGAAGGAGCCCCACAGGCTGTGTCCATCTGGTTCCTCATGTGCTCTCTGGCCATTTTTTGTGGGTATGGATTCTACAGCAGTGATGCAGCACCATCCTAGTGGTGGGATGATGTCCTGGTCAACATCTGGTCAGGTTTCTTCCCCGAAGGCGTCGCTTTCTCTTCCCTGATCCATCAGTATTTGCTGCAAGGTGCTCCAGACCACACCACTGTCTGACTTCTTTATGTCTCCACCCATTTGCTCCAGCATCCTCTGTTGGCTCCACTCTGAAGGTTTTGTGTTTTTTTTTTGGTGCTGGGAATTGAACTCACGACCTCACACTTGCCAGGCAGGTGCCTTGCCACTGAGCTATATTCCCAGCCCTGTGAAGGTTCTTAAATAGAGATTTTTTTGTTTGTTTTTATCATCATCCCTACATATTCTACTTGGCACTGTACTTTCAGGAGGTGCTTTCCCTCCTCCTCCATTTATTCATTGACCATGTCTTTATTTATGTTTAGTAGGCTCATAAGAAAATAACAATGCAGTGGGTTAAAAGTCCATCACTGTTTTATTCTTATTAATTTTTTTGAGATCTGAATGTTCTCAGATTTGGCCAGTGGCAGCCCCTTTGAAGTGGTTCATGTATCTTTTTGACATGATCCTTCCCAGGAGAAAGTGCTAGGAAATCACTGTGTGTATAGTGTACATACATGTATGTATACACATGCTCCTCTGTATCCCCTCTATTTATCGGATACCTCTCATCAAAGCCAGTTCTTTCAGCTGATTACTTTTTGTACATGAAGTCATCTGACTGTGAGAACCTGGCTCCTATTATCTTTTTTTTTTTTTTTTTTTTTTTTTTTTTGTCTTTTTGAGACAAGAGTCTCAATGTGCAGTTCAGGTTGGCCTTGAGCTCACTTTGTAACCCAGGCTGGTCTCGAACTCACAGCGATCCTCCTACCTCAGCCTCCAGAGTGCTGGGATTACAGGCATGCACCACCATGCCTGGTACCTACTATCTTTGATACGGTTATTATTGTTGTTTTGGCTGTTTCTCCCCACAGGTAATGGTTTCCCAAAGACCCTTATCTTCTCTCCGGCACTGCTGCTTTTGTCTCCTCCTTTCTACCCCCAAGCCTCACCTTCTATGGGAAGGGAAAGGAAGTAGAGCCTAGTGGCTCCTCACCAAAACCATCAGGAAGAGAAGGAGGAGAAGCTTGTTTTATTTGTGGTTCTGGGAATGGAACCTAGGACCTCTTACATGCTGGGCATACTCTCTCCCACTGAGCTACACCCTCAGTCTGAGAAACTTTTTCCTGGAAAGCTCTGTGCACGCATAGCCTATTAAAGCTCTTCATTTGCTAGTCACAGAACCTTCCTACATTGCTCTGACCTCAAAGAATCCTGTATTTCTATGGCAGTTTGTTCCTCTGTTTCCACCTTTTATGGTCTGAATGTTTGTGTCTCCTACAGATTCATATGGTGAAACCCTAACCCCCAAGATGATGGTATTAGGAGGTGAGGGCTTTGGAACGTGATTAGGCATGGGGTAGAACTATCAGAAACAGGATCAATGCTGTATAAAAGGAGCCTGCCAAAAGCTCCCTAGCCCCTTCCATCATGTGAGGACTAGTGAGCCAAAAGCTGGCCCTTACAAGACCCAAATCTGCTGGCACCTTGATCTTAGACTTCTCAGCTTCCAGAGAAATAAATGGCTGTTGTTTGTAACCCACGCAGTCTCTGGGATTTTGTTGTAGCAACCCTTAGCGTGGACTGACAGTGGACTGAGTCCCCAGAGTGGGCTGAGACACCCCTCTTCACAGTCTCCCTTTAGACCTTGAGCTTGCCTTGTTCACCATTATCCTATCAGGCCTGGAGAGTGTGGTCCTATGCAATTCATGCTGGCACCTGCGTGCTTGCTAGGACATCTATGGTGTGCGTAGAACCGAAGGTGTTGCCTTGGTGGAACTCGAATGTCTTCCTCTCTGAACCAGAGTCCTCTCTGCCTGGGTTTGTGAAGCAGTGACTCATGGCTGTGTGCAGAAGCACTTGTTGATACAAGCTTCCCTCCCTGACATTCCAGTGGCAAATCCACCCTTTGCTGGCCTGACCAAGTTTACAGTGGGCTGGCCTGGCAGCTGGCGGCAGCAGCTGGTGGTTGAAATCTCTGACTGATACTTTTTCCCTCTGAATAATGTCAGTCACTCTAACCCTGTGCCATCAGTAATAGAATTTAGAAGCCTTTTATAGCCTCTGACAGTTGGTCTGAGAACTGTTTGTGAAGAGTCCTTCCATTTTCCCCAAAAGTCAGCTCTCTCCCATCCTTAGGCTTCAGAAACATAACAGGATCACTAGAAAATAAGACAGAAAAGTCCCAGAGCTAATGGCTCAGTGTGAATTTGACATATGTAAATGTCAATTACCTCTAATTCCCTCTAATTAAACTTCTTGTATATTTATATACAAACATACACGTATATTTTTAAATTTTGTACTGGAAGTCGATAGACCTTTATTCAGAGCTTATTAACTCTTGATGGACACAGTATTCTTAGTCTGCAGTACAGCAGAAGCACAAGTGGAAGACATAAGCAGCAAGAAGAAGGAGGGGAGTTGGTAAGCACAAGGCACAGCTAACAGACAACCTGAGTGTGGGGAACAGGGCTGAGCCAGAGTCCTTGGTGATCATGCAGCTCGGCGCCTTCACTTTACGAATGGAAAATCTAAAGTTCAGAGCAGTCACCTGGCTGAGATCCCAAGGTGGGGCTACACTGGAATCCAGCCCTTTTGACTTCATATTCTGTTGGTTTTCAGTACTGCAGCATACTTCTTCACTTATATCACAGCTGGTCAGGGTGCCAATCAAATGTCATTGAGAAACTATTTAATTATGTATAAGAGCCCCCATTCAAAAAATAAGGAAAGTGTCCAATATGCTTTGAAAAATAATTCCACCCCATAAAATATGTTGGCAGAGACTTGTCTTCCAAAAACTTCTCTACTGGAACCTTCATTTTCCCCGGCAGTGCCTAGTAGATGAGGTGTGGGTGTGTTTCTGCCTTGGATTGAGACAGGCGAATCCATTGATCATGGGACAGCATAGGTACGGGCTGGGGAAAGACACCATTATGTTGGCTGTCCTCTACCTTGTAAGGCTTTCGCTGAGTTACGAATTGAAGTTGTTCCTGACCTTTAAACTTTTTGTTAAATAGGTTTTGTTACTTATTGTGATTATAAAGGCAGTGTGTACTCAGGACAGAACTGGAAAAAGAGAGATTTTACGAAGAAGAAAAACACTAATTATTTTACTCCTGAAAGATAGTTCCTCTGAACATTTTGTTTATTTCTGGCAGTGCTTGTTTCCTCATTCAATCTGTTGCTTGCTTTCTGTGTCTGTGTATTTATAGAAACATGCACTGGTATACACAGACATAAATCTGAGCGTGTTGCCAATAGTTTTACCCCATTTCCAGCTAATAATGAACATGTTTACATCTAGATGCATCAAGCTTTACTTTCTTTCTCGAAAACTGTTGCAAACGAGTCTGTTGGGTGGCTGCGTCTTATTTGACTAACTGTCCGCTGCTGTTGAGCATTTTGGTTGCCGACAATCTTTATCATCTCCTTAAACTCCTGGAAATACAGGGCCATGTCCGAAGAAATTATGTCTTCTCTGTCTTTCAAATGATGTTGCCAAAATTCCTGGGTTGTTTTTCCACTCTGACTTTCTGATGTTGGGAAAATTATTTTGTCCGAGTTCAGAATTCTCCAAATTGCGATCCACCAAAGCCATCCAGAGTCCTTGCCATCCGCCCTCCTCCAGGCTGGCCTTTGCCCTTGCACCAATTTCTGACTGCTTGTGGCCACAGGGTTCCAGATCTGATCCTGTGGGACTGAGGCTAGGATGGGAACCATGGAGAAGCAGTGGAGGTCTGTGGGCCCCAGTCTGGGCTAGTTCAGTCCTATTTCGAGTACAGTTTTGGGAAATTACCCTGGACATCCCCATTTCCATTCATCTCGATGCCAAGCTGCAGTGCTTTGTGGCTGAACATTTGATAGAAGCTTGGGCTTACCCTGTAGCTTAGGACCGAGTCCCAGTTCCTCCACCTGGTCCTGTGATCTGGCTTCTGTCCACTTCTCCTCTTTGTAATTCTCCCTTCTTTATCTACACTCTAATTACGCTGACCTTTTGATGCTCTTTGATAATGCCAAACTCCTTCCTGATCATGGCTTTCAAACACCCTGCGGCTCCTGGTGATGATGAATGTAACTTCTGGAGTTAGGCTTGGGTTTGTGTCTTCATTCTGCCACTTAGCAGCTGCACTGTGCTTTTCTGTACCTTAGTTAACAAGTGAGACAGATAATAGCTCCATTTCATGGGATTGTTTGAGGCCCAAATATGGTAGTGTGTATGTAAATATGCTTGGAAGATATCCCTGTACTCAGTAAGCATCAGTACACACTTGCCATCCCGGACGCAGCCAGCTAACCTCTGTTTACTCACCACTCACAAGGAAGTTTTCTGTGACCCTGACTCTGGGCCAGGAACTCCTAGCATATGCTGTCATAGCCATCTTAGCTGTTATTACCATTATCGCCAAATAAATAAGCATTTTTAAAAAACCCTGCTTTTTGCCTGAGTCTACAGGCTCCACAAGGACCCACCACTCTCTTGCTCATAATATAGAACAAGTATTCAGTAAATGCAGAGGCTCAAGGAATGAAGATCATAGTCTCATTACTTATGGCTGCAAGCAGAATGTGCCACAGAATTGCCACATCAGAAAGAAAGTTATGCCTGTGTCTCGGTGCTTTCAGAAACTGCCTGCCCTTGGGAATTTTCCAGGACAGTTTTTTTTTTTTTTTTCAACCAGTGAAAGACCAGTGCAGTCTTTAAAGTTCTAACTTGTTAGATATCAAAACTTTTGAAAATACAATTAGATAAACCATTAGGAAAATGAGACAAAAGTTGAATCCAAGCTTTCTTGATGCCAGTACTATTGACATCTGGGGCAAATAATCATTTGCCACAGGGGGCTGTCGTGGATACTGTAGGACGTGAGCAGCAGCCTTGGCCTCTGCCCTCTAGATGCCTGTAACGTTCCCCCAGCCCCAGGTGTGATAGCCAAAAATGTCTCCAGAGACTGGTGTCCCTCATTGAGAAGCACTAAAGACCTACAAAACACAAGCTGTGACTTTTTGTTGTTAGATTCAACAGACATACAATTATTCTTTCAAATTACTATAAAGGTTCCCAAACTCTTGTTCTGGTTTCTATACTTGTCGTGGGCCGGTGACAGGCTTCTTCTGGACCAGTGTCATCTGTGGACCCTCCTGTGAACAGCAGAGATGCTTCCCTCATAGAAAGGGAAATTGAGGTCCTACTGAGGGCTGATAAAACGTGCTCTTAAGACACATGCTAGGAACATGTGCTAGGAAATGTGCTCCGAACATGTCTGAACATTGAGTTTTTTCTTCTCTTCTCAGCTCACCTGTAACAGATGATGCCATCCAGCCGGCTGCCCCCACAGACCCAGAAAACCCACCTGTAGCTACCTCTTCCCACTACAGTGCTGCCGCTGGTGTCTCTACGGATCTGACAGCTCAGAGGTACATGGGGGCTGGAGCTGCTGCTGGTGCTCTGGGGCCCAGTCCCTGGCGCTGTTCCCTTCCTTCCCTTCTTTTCATTCAGTTTTTCTCCCACCCCGACATGGGGTCTGCGCTTTGTTCCCCACAGGTGTGTGACAGGGCTCGTCCCCTTTTTGAGGCCTTAGGAATGGTCTGTGGTGTCACAGGGAAGACCCTGCTCCCCACTCCCACAAGGGCAATGTTCGAGGTTTGTTGCTTTGTGATCTATAGTGAGAAATTCTCCTGGATGAAGTGTGTGTTTCTGCTGCTTCAGGGACGGTTTAGTGAGCTACCTGGTGGCCTCCTGGGACGCGAGCTGGGTCAGCTGCTCATTTTTATTCATCTTTCAATGGGAGTCAGAAAAGGGGAGTCAGCAGTGCACCCGCAGAGCAACCAGGTGGTAGGGCCATTGCTGGGCACAGAGGCCTGAGGTCCCGACCCTGCTCTTCTATAGGGTCACCTCCGTCCCCCAGCTTTACCTCCCCTGTCCCTCACACCATGGCAACCCCACACTGATCACGGCTCTTCATCTACACTGTACTGGTCCTGGGTTCAACTTCCACTCATCCTCTACATGCAGCCTTTGCATTTAGACTGGGCTTGTCCAGCATCAGCTCACGAGCTGTGTACGAGGGGTGGTCAAAATATGCTGCGACTGTTTAAATTAAATTTATTATAGTAAAGACACATCATCACTAGCTTTCCTCAAAATAGTCCACTTTCACTGTAGGCTCCATGAGGGCCACCTCTCTCTTGCTCGTAATATAGGAGAGGTATTCAGTAAATGAGACACATGAGTGTCTTTACGAGGTGTGATGAAAAATACAGCAAATGGTGCTGCGGAGTGCCATCTAATGGAAAGGCAGGCTCACTAAAATGTTACAGGGTGTCCTCACCCACCTAGTTTACTGGATTGGGTACCATGCGGCTTCTGGCTCTTTGTCAAAGTCGGAATGACCATGAAAGGTAAGCATTTTGAGTCAATTTAAGACATAGAGGAAGCCATAACAGCACAACTAATGATCTTCATGAAAAAGTACTTCTAGAACTGCTTCAGAAAGTAGCAAGAGCAAAGCCAGGGCAAGTACTTTGAGGGGGATTAATAGCAATGTGTCTTTCATTGTAAAAAAGCAAAATAAAAATAAGTATTCACTGTATTCTTTGATCTTACATGCTGCATGCGTGTGTACACATACGGACACACACTGATGTCAAACTCTCTTTACAAATGCATATCGGTACACATTTCTGTCCGCATGAGGGTCTTTCCCTCTATACACATGTACGTACACAGTTTATACTGATGTCAGGAAAAACAGCTGCATTTTGCCAGGTCTTGCACGGCACTGGGGAAGTCCAGATGAGCAGGACAGACTCTGTCTCCTCTTGCTGCAGCATCCCCTCCTCCAGGGTCTTCTGCCCAAGCTGAGAGGAGCCCCTGTCTGAGCTTTGTAGCTGTCCGTGCCCTATGTCACTGCCCTTCCCAAACCTCCAACTCCATCTCCTCCACTGGATTGAGAGCTTCTTAGGGGGAAGATCTGGTCCTCCCTGACCTCTGGATCTCAGCATCCGGCCTGGCCTGGAGTGGGGGCTGTTGTAACTTGAAGTGGATTAGAGGGGAGGCCAGGGAGGGCCTCCTTGTTTGGCTACGTGAAGCAGGTGTGTGCTGAGCCCCTCTCTAGCCACCTTGTCTGTGCCCGCAGGTAGTGACAGGCAGGTTGATAGCAGCACGGAGAGGCCCCTTCACACACTGGGGTTTGTCTGGTGGAAGAGAAATATGAGAGGCAGTAGACATGGCAGGAAGATGCTGGGCAGCAGCAGAAATTTCAAGGCAGCTGTGCATTTGCATGGAAATCTGAATGTTTCCATAGTCAGCCTCAGGATGAGTTTAACTTTTTTTTTGAATGGTGCTTGGGATGGAACCCAGGGCCTTGCACATGCTAGGCAAGCACTGCTAGTGAACTACATCCCTAGCTCTTTAAAAAATTTCTCTTGTAGGACAGACTCTCACTGAGTTGTCCAGGCTGGGCTCAGACTTGCTATTCTCCTGCCTCAGCCTGCCACCATGCTCAGAAAACAGGCATATGCCAGCACACCTGGCCTGAATTTAACTTTTTAAATAAGAAACCATGACCAGTAACAGGTTTGCAACACTCAAAGGATACGCTGAAGATTCCAGTGAGAGGCTGAGTACCCTCCTCACTACCTCTTTCTCACCTGTCTGTCCCCTGTGGTGCTCCTGTTGCCTCCCTGACTCCTAGGGTTTTAGGAAGGCCCTGAGTCCTCTGGACTTAGCAAGCTGGAAAGTGAGCTGCATCCACCTCCTCTGATGCAGCCATCCTAGTTGGGGACCCTCATTTGGGAGCACAGAGGGACACAGGGGCTCACCAAGAGAGGATGGAAGACCCAGCAGGATGGCTCTCAGGAGCTCCAAAGTCCAGCAGGGACAATGATGGGTGCTTGTAATATCCCCTCCCTACCCCGGGACTGTTTGAAGTGACTTGTTCCAGTTCCCTTTTGCCCAGACACTGCCTGTGTGCTTTGGATCCCCTGGAGCATCTCAGCAAATCCTCACAGTGGCTATAGAAGGTGGAAGTGCTGTTCTGATTGCGTTTCCCAGGTGCTTGGACTGAGGCTGGGGGCTGTTAACATGCTCCAGTGAGCCGGTGAATCACAGCTGGATTGAAGCAGGTAGAGTGAGACCTCTCAGCCTTGTCCTGAGCCTCTCCCCTTGCAGATGTTGAGTCCTGGCGGCTGTGACTGAGAGTGACCACAGAAAGCAGGAAAGGATGGGCAGTGAGGCATAGATGATTTTGGTGCTGAGAACTTGGTTGGTTTGACTTTAGTCACCCAAGATCACCACAAAATGCAGTGGATCATTATTCTCTGACAACATAGTTGTGAATTTGACTACTCTCTGGCATTTATTTATAGGCCTCAAAACAATACTTGTGGCTCCTCCTCAGTCTTTTGCAGACAGTGCCAGAGCAGTGGACACTTAGATTCACCCGACACAGGCGTCCTCAGCTGAGGTCAAACAAGGTGGCACTTTGCATTCTTTTTTTTTTTTTTTCCAGTACCGGGAACCAAACTCATGACCTTGCACTTGCCAGGCAGGTGCTATGCCGCTGAGCTAAATCCCCAGCCCTGACTTTGCCTTCTTGATGTTTCAGCTCTCATACTGTGAGCGAGTGTTACTTGCATAGTGTATTTCTGGTGCTTCTGTTGTTGATTTTGCTGTTTAAGATGACTCCCATGGACAGTACTGAAGTGTTCTTTGGAGTCAAAGGAGACTTGTGTGTCTTTGCTGTGGTGAGAGTCACAGTGCCCTGGTGAGAGTCCAGTGTTTGTGGATGTGCATTCTGTCTGAAGTAGGATGCCTTTAAACAGAAGCACAGTGCAGAGAAGGTTATGTTATAGTTGATCAGCTGGTGAAAGTATGGTGCCTGGAGGCTCTATGAACCTGACCCATCTTTCCCCTGGGAACAACGAGTGGTTCAGCAATGGCCAGTGCCCTTTGTGTAGACTTTTTGGACCTAACTGAGCAGCAAGCAGCAACTGGACATAACTGCCAAATTGTTGGGGTAGCTAAGAGGAGTGTTCTTAGCTAAGAAAGTGTGCAGTGCTGATTTCACAGCCTCAGAAGTGGCCCTGCCTCTCCACTCCACCAAAGGATCCTTCCTCGCCTTCCTACGAGGGCAGAACAGAGAGGATGGGCAGGGAAGGGCAGGAGAAGGGGGAAAGCTGGATCGCTACAGTCCTTGTGGGAGGTTTGCCTCCCTTCAGAAGCAGGTTGGTACTTCAGGTTAGAAAGTTGTTGACTTTAAACATTTTGATGTGTTTATTAAACCTTAATTAAAAATGTAAAAAGGGAAGCTTGCATGGTGGTGCATGCCTGTAATCTTAGCACTCTAGGAAGGCTGAGGAGGGAAGATTGCAAGTTTGAGTCCACCCTCTACAACTTAGCAACTTAGTGAGAGCCTGTCTCAGAAAAGAGAGAGAGAGAGAGAGTAGAGAGAGAAAGAACAAATGAATGAAAGAAAGAAAGAAAAAAAAGAAAGAAAAAGAAAAAAGGAAGGAGGTGGGGATCTAGGGACATAGCACAGGTGGAAAGGCCTGGGGTTCTGTCTCTAGTACAGCAAAAAGGTGGGGCAGGGAGGGGGAGCAGTATCTTCTCCTTCCATCTCTGTCTTGCTAATTCTTTAGTACCACATTTTTGTTTCTAGAGCCTTCTTTCTGAATAGTGAAAAGGGGAGATGATACCTCTGTCCAGGGCATTTTTTGGATGAAAAGACAGGGACTTTGACCCCCCTTCTCTGTTACCAAAGCTCCTGGAGGAATCATATGTGCTCCCTTCTCCAGGGAGAGCCTATGGAGCTGCTTGGGGAGGGAGATTGGGTGTTTTCATTTGGCTTATGGCCTCCCTGGATAACCCAGAAACCTGGGCCCAGATCATCTAGAATGTTCTCCCAGTGGCTAGATTGCCTATGGCTATTGGTATCATCTCTCTTGTATTTTAATTAAGAAAAACCAGAATGGTTTTCCAAGTGAAGCCTTCCAGCTGTACCATATGTATTAGACAGAGGAGAATGCTGTGCTCTGACATTCAGAAGCCTCCTGTGCTCTTCCCGTGATCAGGAATCCAGGCAAGCAGTTGCCTTGGACCTCAGGGGTTCCTATCAACACAGCTGCAAAACTACTGGCATGTACATCCCAATACCCGGGTGACAACCAGATTGCTGCTCTATCTTGAGTTTCTGCTACAGAGGTCTGAGGGGTGGCTCTGCTGGTCTGGAGCAATGTGGAGCACCACTAGGTGGAGGCAGTCTTGTCCTGGTCTCAGCTCCCAGACTGAGTGACTGAGGCTGGTCTCAATACCCAGCTGGTGACTGAGGCTTCAGACTTGTGACTTCAGAGAGAAAAGGCCAGGGCAGGGGAGTCTAACGTTCCTGCTCATTGTCACAGACTCACTAGAGTGTCATCAGGCTCGGAATCTGAGCTTAGCACGTGCAGATGGTGAAAGTACAGGGAATTCAGATTGACTTAGTGCTTTTGTGTCCTGTTTGCTCCTAAATCATGTGGGGATGTTGTTTTTACCTGTTTTGCCCAATAAAACTTTTTGTCTTTGAGCTATAGGTAGGCACAAGTGGGTTCAGCTACCTCTCAAGCTGGTTGAACCCTTATTTAAGCAATTAAAAATTTGAATCATAAAGTAGAAGCATGATTATTATTTTTTTAATTAGAAGAGGAATCACCCAGTTATGACTAACAGAATTCCTTTGTACCACTTAAAAACTACACTGGTCTTCATGAGTTGAATGAGCCAGTGCCTGGCGTGCTGAGTAAATGGGAAACCCCTGCATGTTTATCAGAACCTTTGAGTTTCCAGTGTCCAGCTGGCTACTGTTAGCCTGAACCACAAGAATCACCACATTGGCGGTGGTCAAATACTGACAATTTTGTATGGTTCAGACTAACCCAAGATTCTTTTTTTTATGGTTCTTGAGCTGCTTTATCTGTGTAGGTAGATTCTGGCTTTGTGAATAGATAGTTAAGTCTTGGATATCTGAGCTCAAACCTTCTGTATCTCATCCTTGTATCCTGGGATGCACCCAGACCAAAGGTCGGAGAGCTCCTAGTGATGACGGGCTGTGGGTGATGGGAGTGGTCAGGGATTCATGTCCTGGTGGGATTGGATGTTCTGATCCAGATCTCCTTCTTTAGTTTTGGGATAGTATTTATAATGTTTTCCCTAGCTAATATTTTCATTCTGGCTTAAATTCTGCTTGGGCCAAGCCTAAAAATAATCTCTCTCCTCCAGGCACAGACACCTTTTGAAGGGAAGGAGGACAAAAAGTTACTAGGGAAGGCCCGACTAGCCAGTTCAGGGTTAATAATGCAGGACAGCCCCCCGCCCCCGTGAGAAACCTTCAGGTCAGCGTGTTTGGGGCTGTTCGCATCCTCCCCGGACCTGGCTGGTGCTCACATGCTGGCGGAGCGCTCTGGAAACTGGAACTGTCTGGATGTGCCTGACTGGGAGTTTCCAGCCAATTAGCAAGCCTCTTTCAGCACCTTCTTTATAGTGTTCCAGTGGCCACAGCTCACAGATGTTTGTCCTATCGCCTGGTACTGAGACGCGTTTTACCAAGTTTCAGGCTTCCATCAAACCGCTTGCCCCCTGCTCTCCAAACCAGCAATTTCAGGGTACTTGCCTTTTTCCAGCCTGCTTTACCCTTTCAGGCTGAGCGGTGTCCCTGGCCTTTCGCTCGCTCACCCTGTTATGTGATCGTGTACGAGTGGGGATTGAAGAAGGAAAAAGCAGAGGCCTGTGAGGAAGGGCCGTTGTGCTAAATGCTTTCCAGGTGGTGATATGAAATAGCAGATAAGATGCTGCAGCCATCTGGCTCAAAAGGGCGTGATATGTTCAACTTGCACCTTGGGGGCCGTTATCACCCTCCTGTGACAGCCTGGGCCACTCTGGTGTCTGTCCATGGACAGGGCTTAACTTGGCCGCTCCGGCTGATCTTTGAAATAAAATCTGCTGTTAGTTCAGTGGGAACCCTGCCAGGAAGGACTCAAAAGCCCTGAGCAGAGAATCAAAGGACACCCACAGCTGACAGTGTCTTCCCGCAGCTGTACTTGTAGGGCCTCGAGCAGAAGGCAAGCCTTGGAGTGACACTCTCTGTTATGTGTGGGTGTAGACTGTGACCCAGTGGAGTGACTGGTGGAGCCAATTGTTTGTGAGGACCTGGGCAAGGCCCTAAATCAGGGCTGGCAAACTGACCCCCTGGGAGTGGCTCCCTAGGGTTCTGTATTGAAAAGGATTCTCCGGTCTCGTGCAGCAGGGCTTATCCAGAAGGAACGCCATGATGGATCAGTCATGTGTCTGCTAACAGTGTGCGGTGGTTTAGCTTCTATTTGTCTACCCTGTCCTAAAAAGAAGGAAAAGAACTATAAGTTAACATTTCCTTTAGCTACCAAAAATATAAACACTCTACATGAATTTGAATGCAGCTACTTTCTTATTGTAATAAAGGTTGGAGGGCCAGAGATGTAGCTCAGCGGTACAGTGCCTGCCTGGCAAGCGCAAGGTCCTGAGTTTGAGTCCTGGTACCCTGCCAATCGGATAACTTTAACTTTAACTTTAACACCTTTATGAGAACTTTAACTTTAACTTTAACACCTTAAATGAGAAAAGGGATTGGGACACTTACAACTAGAAGGGCATTTGCACACCTCAGCGCCAGTTTCAGACAGTGTGACGGACGGCTCCTAGAGGTGACAGGAGAACACAGTGTGAGGAGCCCACCTCAGCGCTCTGCTTTGTCCGTGCCGGATTTCGCAGCTGTTGGCGAGGTCCTTCGTGGGGTGGGAATGGGACTGTGTACTATCTCTAAGATGTCTCTAAGATGGGCCTGCTTTCCTGAGAATAATGTCTTTAAACTGTCACGGCTGCTTACAGGGGACTTGAGCAGAGACGGGGCTGCCCAAAGGTGTTGATGAGGGACCTTTATTGTCGGTTTCTGTTGGAGCAGCTGTGCCTTCCGCAGTTGAAGGGGAGGAAGGAGGGCCCCATTTAGCTTTTCCTCAGGTCCAGGTTCCTGTGTGAGTTGGGCAGCCACCAAACATGCCACACTCAGAAGCACCTTGTGCCTGGCTCAGTTCTCTACCATTTCTGCTTTGGAGCTGCAGGCTCTTTTAGAATATGGGCCCTGCGGTGACCTTCGCTTTCATCTGTGTTCCGTCTTGCTTTCAAATTGTGTTACTGGTTCTGCTGTACATAGGCTCTGGCCTGCCCAAAACGTAGGACAACTGTCCACTGCCAGTGACCTGTGATTTTGGAGGCCAAGGGATAGAAGGGAAGGGCTTGCCACTGTGGAGCACCGCTGTGTTTTATGCTAGGGCCTGGAGACCCCCAGTAGCTGAGCCTCATGCTTGCGCACAGTGTGTGGCCTAGCAGGGAGTAGGATGTGTTCAGGAAAAAAGTGGGATGCTCATAGATTGGAGGCCCAGCTCAGCCTGCTGGTGCCAGGTGGCACCTTCCCGCTTTGGCAGAGGGAGGCAGGGGCCTTGTAGGTGGCGCCCAGCCTGAGAAGGGCACTGCACAGTGTCTGAGGGGCCTGTCTGCTGGGTGGGGTAAGAGCAGGAGCAGCGGGTGCTTCAGAACTGGCCCGAGGAGTCTGCCTGTGGGTGGGGCTTTTCCTGCACTCCAGCGGCTGTGAGACGTTGGAGAGGATTTTAGGCAAGGGAAGACTTGACCAGAATATGAGATGGATCATTCAGGTAGCAGTGGTGACACGGACCTGAGGGAACAAAACGAGAGGGGGACCTAACAGGATGCCACAGGCCTTTTGCTCCAAGAAGGTAAGGCCTGGAGCAACAGAGGGGGCCAGACAGAGAAGACAGAGTCCGGAAGAAGGAGGTGACTCAGCAGAAAGAGGTGATGAGGGGCTCTGGGGTGAGAGAATACTAAGAGTCCAGATGTCCTGACTTCTGGTGCTGTGGCCTGGCTAGCAGGGAACACCGGAGGAGGAGGAGCATCAGGAGGAAACTGAGGAGTTCTTTGGGGACCCAGGTGTCCTGGGTGCCCGTGCATTAGACTTGGTCATGAATCACTGCATTTCCCTGTTGGGACCTGACCTCCTTGGCCACTGGGCACAGGCCGAGAGCAGGCTGTAGAGGGAGGGAGGCACCATTCTTAATTGGGCTGTTGAGTCATTGTTTAGTTTCTTTGGCTAATGGGACCAGGCCAGGGCCGGAAGGGTGTGGCTGCACTGGTCCAGGGCCAACAGAGGGAAGGGAGGAGGGAGCAGCGGGGCGGCCCCGCAGGAACAGCACTGGTTTCTAGGACAGCTGGGGCGGCCAGGCTGCTGAGCCGAGGGCAGCGTGGTCGTGGGTGAGCCTCAGTGGTGCTGCTCAGGGTGCTCTCAGGGGAGTGGTGGCAATGGATTTGTAGTTCGGCCGTGTCTTCATCAGATCCTGGGGCTGGTGGCTGTCATGAGGCCACAGACCTAAAGCAGTCTGCCCCTCTGCCAGTATTTCAGAGACAGAGATTGTTCCTTGTAGTCCGATAAGGATTAGTACCCTTGATGGGCACAATCCTGTGGCACAAACCTGTAATCCCAGGTACTTGGGAGGCTGAAGTAGGAGGATCATGAGTTGGAGGCCAGACTGGGCAACTTACTGTGACCTTGTTTCAAAAAGGAAAAGGAAGGCCAAGGTTGGAGCTCAGTGCTAGAGCCCCTGCTGGGTTCCCTCTCCCGTACTACACACGCAAAATGTTGTACTTTGGGGCTGGGGATTTAGTTCAGTGGCACAGCGCCTGCCTGGCAAGCTCAAGGTTGTGAGTTCGATTCCCGGTCCCGGAAAAAAACAAAGAAAACAAAACAAAACAAAAAGTTGTACTTTAAAATATAGCACAACCACAACATAAACAATATACCTGTCCCCATGTGCATTAAATTAAATTAAGTCTTAGTGCAAAGTGTATGAGTGGAGAGAGGAGCAGGGCCAGGATGAGTAGGCTATTCACTGACTTCAGGATGAATGAAGTTGGCTTCCAGAGAAACAGCTTCCAGTGGTTTGCATTATTTGTTTTGAGGCGTTCTTTTGTGAAATAAATAATTTCAACCACTGTTCAGCTTGTTACAAGTAACAGCCTGACAACCAAGGTTGTCTCTGCACCTGTAAACCGCGTTATGCTTCTGTGGGCTTCTTGCCAGTGTAGTCTGTGTTCACTGTGGATTGCTCAGAATCCACTGCAAAAGGTGCTCTCTGGACCTCTGGTTTTTCTGCAGTTCCGTGGAGCCCCAAGGGAGCCGACAGTGTGGGTTCCAGCTCAGGCTCTGCTCCTGACACTCGGGCACAGCCTTTAGGATACTTGTGGGCTTGCAACTTGCCTGTGCGGCTATGCCTCCTGTGAGTGACCTGGCAGGATGTTGAGTCACTGAGGAGAATGAGATAGACGTGGCCCCTGTACCCATAGGTCTGTCTCAGGAAAGGGTCTCCAGCCAAGGAGGCAGTGGGTGCTGGGAGCTGGAGGAGCCCAGGCTGGTCAGGGCAGAGCTACAAAGGGACGGGAGAGAAGGTGAGTGCAAGGCTGGTCTTTCAGGATTTGGGCTGAGAGTGAAATTCCCCTTCCAGGTTGAGGGGTAGAAGCTGGTAGTGAGCAGGACATAGTGACATAAAACCCCTGCTCCTGTGGGTGTTTACCCCTGGAGAGAAGAAATGATCCTGCACCCCAAGGGCAGGGGCACCTCAAACCCCAGCTGTCACCTGCAGCCAGATTTCAGGCCCTCTGCTGAGTCATGTAATTCCAGCCTGACCTCCAGCTGACAGCTGAGCAGCACCCTGGGGTAGGCAGCATGGACGGCTGCCTTTGAAACTGCTTCCATGCTGTGGATGGCTTTTCTAGTCTTGCTTTTCGCCAAAGGAGAAGATCAGAACCTCTGTGGAACTCTAGGCCTGTGCCTTTTGGATCTGGGGAGTGTGTTCCCAGGGCTGCGTGCTGGAGGTTTCTTGTATGTCCAGGAGGGGGCATTCACCCACCACACAAGGCTCCAGGCTTTGGAAATCCAGGGGTGAAGGGGTGGTTTGTGTTACCATGTCCCAGCCAGGTTCCTTGGCTACTCATCAGCCTAGACTTTTCTCAGCTTCTGCTTTCTGGGGCAAATCCTAGAGAGTTTGCAAAGTTGTGTTTTAGATCTCAATGGAGTTTCATTGTCCATTCAAAATTATTAAAAAAAAATCATCCTACAAAAATCCTCTCCTCTGAACAAAAAAGCAGAAAGACTCACATGGAGGATCTTGATTGTCTGAGCTGTCAATAAAACCTGGCTTTGCTGGAAGGCAGTGAGAAAGGAACTTGAGGGCCTGGTCTGGCACTACAGGCCACGGCTTCCACTGGGTGTGTGCAGAGGCCCGGATGGCAGCCCAGAGGAGCAGTGTGCTAGGTCTTTAAATAGCCCTTTCGCTGTGTGTGGGAGGGCTGGTACGGTGAGTGGGGCCTGATGAATGTACCGTTAATGAGCCAAGTTCCATTTGGAATAATGCTCCTGTTGTGTCCCCAGCACCTCCCCAGCTGCTGCCCGTGCGGGCCTTACTCCTCCGGCCCCAGGACACACGACTTCGCCTTCCGTCCCAGCTGGTCATGGAGTAGATGTTGGCATTGCCTCTTGGCAGGATCAGACCAAGCTTATAAGCAGGTACTGTACTAGCCCCCCTCTGTAACAGCTGCCGTGGAGAGCAGGGATTGGATAGTCTCTGTCCTGAGCCGAGGGAGCTGCATTTAGGAGGGCGGCAGTGAGGCCCTGAGAACATAGTCCTGTGATGCCATGTTGATGATTGTACGAGGCTTGCCCTTGGCAGCTGGCTCTTCATGTGCCAGTGGGATGTATTTTGTGAGGCAGGACTCTCCAGAGCGTGGTCTGTGTCTGACTGCTTGTTTCATAGGGTTCCATTTACATGATGTTCTGCAAAAAAGGCGGAACTGTAAGGAATGGGCAGCCGGTCAGCGGTTGCAAGGGTGGGGAGTTGAAAGAGGGCACTGCCTGTGATTGGGAGGGAGGGATCTTAGGTGATGGCAGTGTCCTGTATCTTAGTCGTGTTGTGGTTACATGACTATACATCTTTGTCAAAATCTGTGCAACTCTACTTAAAAAGAGTGAACTTTACTGTCTTGCTTTATGTAAATTATACTTCAATTTAAAAAAGAAAAAAGGGAAGGGTTAGAGTCAATTTTTTTTTTTTTTGGTCTTGGTATGCTATGCCGTTCAGGCTGGCCTTAGCCCAGGGTGGCCTGGAGCACACAGCAATCGCCCTTCCTCAGCCCCCTAGTGCTGGGATTACAGACATATGCCACCACACCTGACCAGAGTCAATTTTTGATGAAGTCTAAAGGAATTCAATGCTCCAGATGTTTCGCTGTGCAGTCTGAGGGTACAGAGAACATCACTGGTTCCCCTTGGCTCCAGCAGATGAGTGGTACCCAGGCTAGTGCTCCAGGTCCTTCTTTGACGAAGTCACCTGACTCCAAGCTCCTAGTTGCTCACACAGAGTGGCCTAGGCGATTCTCCCCTGGGCTGTTTATTTCCTATTCTCTGCTTGGGTGGCTTCTGAATCTCATTCATTTATGTATGTGAATGCTCACCAGCATGGACCTGGGCTGCTCTGGACCCAGCACTATGCTAGGGAAGGACACAGACATCCAGAAAGTGTTCACTGCCCTGCCTGCGTGGAACTTTGTAGTCCACTGGAGAAGATAGACCTGGAGGGAGCAGTTAGAGCTGGGTGCAAGAGAGCAGCTGGGTGGTCGGAACCGGCGCCTCACTTAGCCTGAACAGCTAGGGAGGCTCTGGAGAATGCGATGTCTAAGTAGACCTGGACTAAGGCCTCTGGGGAGAGAGTAGATGTTGTCAGGGGGAGGAATAGCCTGTGTGAGGGCCCTGAGAACAGAGAAGCTTGGACAGGGATGTCAAACTGAAGATGCCTGCATTGTGGCTGGAGCCGGGAGAGGGAGGGAGTAAAGGTGGCCCAGCGTGCAGGGCCAGGCCCTTGGATATGGTGGACCGTGGTAAGGATTAGGGGCTCAGTTTTTGTTTCCTTTGGTAGGAGTTTTTTAAAATTAATTTTTCAGGGGCTGGGGATTTAGCTCAGCGGCATAGCGCCTGCCTGGCAAGTGCAAGGTCGTGAGTTCGATTCCCGGTACCGGGAAAAAAAAATTAATTTTTCAAAGTACAATTTAGGTTTATGGAAAATAACGGAGAAGATAGTGTGGAAAGTTCCTCTTTATCCAGGTACGTGATTTCCTCTGTTAACATTTTAACAAAAATGTGGTAATTTGGTACAATTAAATGAACACATACTGATACATTATCTTAATGATTTCCTTTTCTTTCTAATATCCTTTCTCTGTTCCGGGCTATCCTCTAAGACACCACATCCCATGTGCCATTTAGTCTCCTTAGGTGCCTCTTGGCTGTGGCAGTTCTGCAGACTTGCCTTTGTTCTCCTGCTTTCACAGTTTCGAGCAGTGCCTGTCTGGTAGGAGGCTCCTCGTCTGATGTTGTTCTCATGCTTAGCCTGGGGTTATGAGTTTCGGGAGGAAGAGCACAGGGCAAAGTGCCATTTTATCACATCCTAATGGGGCCCCTGCCGATCAGTGGGACTTATAGCTGTTGGTGTTGATCTGGGTTGCTGGGCTGAGGTGGTGTCTGTGGGTTTCTCTGCTCGATTCCCCTTCCCCATCCTGCAGTCCCTGGACAAGTGACTGTATGTAGTCCCATGTCTGCTCGGGGAGCTATGCCTCTCTGTTAGGGAGGAACACCTACCTGAATTATTTATAGTTCCTGTGCATGAATTTTTTTCTTCTTCTCCATTTATTTATTCAATCATTTATTTATATCAGTGTGGACTCATGGGCATGTATCTAATACTTCGGGCTATAATCCAGTACTACATTTTATTGTGCAGATTGCTACAGCTTTGGCCACTGGCTCCTCTAGCTTTCTTTGAAGTGTGTCCAGAAGCCCCGTGGCAGGGCAGCAGTGTGATCAGATTTGCATTTTTAAACGACCTCCCTGGCTCCCTGATAAGGCAGGGCAGGTTTCATAATTTCACCCAGCTGCTCTCCTGCACCCAGCTCTAACTGCTCCCTCCACGTCCCCATGCCCTGAGGTTCCCAGCTGGACAGAGTCGGGGACAGCTGTGTCTCCATCTACTTTAGTAAAGCATAGCCTCCAGCTCTGCTCTGTCCCTGCTGCTTCTAGTCATTGGGTGGTGCCCAGGATCCAGGGGTCCAAGAAAATCGTATCTTTCCCCCTTGATGGGTCTCTGGTGGTTTTCAGTGCAAGTTTCAACAATGCACAGATGGACTTTTCATCTCGCTGAAATGGAAATTGCTGTTCACCCAGCCGAGCCAGAGTCTGGGTCCTCATGATCATGTGATGTAGAGATTCATCCCCTTTGGTTCCCGTTTCTAGCAGAGATTCTGTTCCTGGAGCTGGCTATCTTCTGTGTGTCTTTATCATGCACAGATGGCCGGCCACAGTGTTCCTGCATCTGTGGCTTTGTCTTCCCTCTTTGGGCTTGGAGGGCCCTGGTGGTGCCCTGGGCTCATCTTATTCGATTGACAGATGCACAGTTCTTACAAGCACATGGGGCGGCTTTGCACAGCCTCCTGTTTCTCATGGATGGTGTGGTATGGCTGACACAATCCCACAGTTCCAGGCAAATGGCTTTTCTCCAGGACTTTCATGACCCCCTTTCTCATGCCTGTTGGTACTCATTAGGTGGTGTGTCCCGGGCAGAACACATGCAATTTGAGAGAAAGGGGAGGCTGCACATTCTTAGGCCAAAACTCACCTGAAGAAAGGAACCTGTCTTGGGAGGGAGGTCATCCACTGCTGTGGCCAGCCCTCTGGTAGACCTCTGTCTCCTCCAGATGCTCCCCTGGAGACTGTGTGTGATCAGTAGCTGAGCCAACCCTTCTAGTGCTGTTTGGGGATCTGTAGAGAGGTCTTGCAAAGAGTCTGATAAGAATTTCCAGGAGTACAAGCCCAAAGCCTTTGTTCACTCCAAGGCAGTCTCAGCTGATCTCATGGGCTTGTGTCAAAGAGCCTGGTGCATTGACACCTGGGCCAGGTGACATGAGAGCCCAAGCAATGTCCTTCTTGTCCTGGGCTCCCAGTCTCCCTGCTGGGGATAGTTGACCCTTAGGAATTGGTAACTTGAAAACCTTGCCTAGTGCTGCCTAGATAGATCTGGAAGAAATGAGTTGCAAGCGGCAGTTGAGCTTCTCGGAGGGAAAAGAAAGCTGCTTCACTGCCGCTGCTGGAAGCCTAGGGAATGACAGTCCTTGAGGGATGCTGCCTTGAGCCCCGGCCCAGGGATGTATTGTGGGCTTCATCATTAGGCTTTCTGGTGAAGTGTCCTTGCCTGCCTTGGGCAGCCTGCTCTGAATGGCCCTCAACTTTCTACCAATGCTCCCCAAAGGTTTGAGAGCTTTTCCTGGCAGGGGAGGAAGAGTAGAGACCTTTTTCCCACCTCTCCCCTAAGCTAGAGACATAGACCCCTTGAAAAACACTGCACGTCTTTGTATTTACAGGTCTTTTGCTGGTGCCCAGCCTCAGCAGTTTATTTTGTAGGCAGGGTCCTTTATTAATTTCTTTTTATTACTGTAATGAAATACCTGAGGCAGGCTGACTTTATAAAGAAAAGAGGTTTATTTAGCTCATGGTTTTGGAGGCTGAAAGTCCAAACAGCAGGTTGCATGCTCTGTTGTTCCCAAGCTCTTGCATTACATGGGAAGAGACAAGGAGTACGCATGACTTTGTGTGTCCGGTTTCTGTCCCTCTTCTTATAAAGTCACTAGGATTCAGTTATGGGACCTCACTCTAATGAACTTACCTAAACCTTGTCACCTCCCAAAGGTTTCACTTCCAAACACCACAGTCAGATTAAGTTTCCATCCTCTTAAGAGCCATTAATGCATGGCTTTGGGTATTAAACTCCTGCATGATTTTGGGCAGTGGGTGGGATCAACCATATTCAAACCATAGCCAGTCTGGATGATCTGCCCTGTCTTGCCAAGGAAAGGTGTTGGGTTGTTGGGGCTGAGAGTCTGTGTGGACTTGACCTTGCACTCCAGATGAGGTATATCTGGTACCAGGTTCCAGTCATTCTTCTGCCCTAAGATCCACTTGTTCCAAGGCAGACTAGGCACGAACATCCCAACATCACCTGCTAATGCGACAAGCGCAGGCAGTCCGATCCTAGTTTCTTGCCTCTGGCTCAGTCCCCTGAATATGGACCTGTGCTGCTGGGTGCTTCGTCCCACTGGGTGTGTGTCCCAGGAGCTCCAGGCTGGGAGCAGAGGGAGGCATTGTTCACTCTCCAGGAGTCAAGTAGAAAGTGGCCTCCTCTGTCTGGTGTGGGAGAGAGTGAGGGCTCAGGATCCCAGCTCTGTGACTCATTCCCTGTCCCCCGAGGGACTGGAAATGGAGTTCGCCCTGCTCAGTGGAGCACAGCTGGGGAAGCTGTGAAGCTTCAGTCTTGTGACCGCCTGGGCTGGAGTCTCAAGGCCCTGGAGCAGCTTGGAAGGGAAGCCAACCCTGAGCGGGCTCAGCAAGAAGCAGATGGCGTAATGGAGATTGGAAGAATCAGGGAGGGTAGGGCTGGAAGGTCCTGGGACAGTGTAGGCTGCTTCATGGCCTGGATGGGGACAACTGAGGCCAGAAACCCACCCTGTACCCCTGTGTGGCTGCCCAGTGCCAGGTCTTAGTCTGTGTTGTGCGTCTCCGAGCCCTTGAGGCCTCAGAGCCAGCTGGAGGAGTGGGAAGGAGGTTGCTAGGAGAAGGCCTAAGCACTGAAGGCCCAAAGGAGGTGGAGAAATACAACCCCAAACCAGGGGAGGAGCAGAGGCAGGGCCCCAGGGAAGAGGAAGAACACAATGTTCTCGCCAGAGCATACTTAGCTCTGGACTCCATTGGCCTAAGCGCTGCTGCCTTTGGCTGGTGAGAGAGTTTCTATAATCCTTTGGCTCCTGAGGTGAAGCCACAGGCTGCTGTCAGGAGTGGGAAGGAAGTGATGAGTGCTTGGGTCCAGTGGGGTCCGGCTGTGCTCTCTGGTGCTCTCTTGTGCTTTGCTTTCACTCTTTGATCTATCTGTCCATCCTTCTGCCCTTCATCCCTCCATCTACCCGCCATCCACTCAGCAGATACCTGCTGGGTGGACTCTGTGCCGTACCCTTGTATGATGTGGTACAGGAGAAGGAGCATAAAGTTGGAATGACATGGCCCTCGGCCCATTTATGAGCTGTATGTATCGGACAAGTTTCACGGCTCTCTGAGCCACAGCGTACCATCTTTAAAATGTAGCTCGTAAAATACAGGTGAAGAAGTAGCTTTGTACTTGACGAGGAGGAGGCATTTAATGAGCTTTGGCTCCCCAAACTTCCAGTGGTGCCAGAGAAAAAGAAGCAGACACAGACGGTTGTTCTGTAAGCAGACATAGCATAATGCAACATGCTAAACTCTCCACTATGTTGAGAACAGAAGCACCTAGCTCTGCCTGGAGAAGCTGGAAAGTCTTCCTGGTGGAGGCAGCATCTCCATTGGGTTTTGTAGCACAAATAAGTTTGATGAGAGTGAAGAAGGGCAAAGGCTGTTCGGGGAAGGGGACTGCTATGCCTCGGCTTGGGGGTGTGCAGTGGCCCAGCAGATCCAGGCAGCAGGTCAGGGAGAAGCTGGAGGCATGGAGTGCAGGCGTCAAGGACATGTGCAGAGCAGCAGCTTAGCGCCACAGTGGTAGGTGGTCATCAGATTTGGAGGGCCAGGCAGGCAGACTGTTGGGAAGTGCTGGGGGCCAAGAAATGAAAGGAAACTCATGTTCTCTTTCCAGGAGAGAGTCAGGGTGGAATTTGGCTTTTGGAAAATACTTCTGGTGGTCAGGATAGAGAGGAGGGGCTGGAGGTGAGACCATGTGGTCTGAGCAGGAGTGTTGGTGGCCTGCATAGGGCAGTGGCCTTGGGGTGGAGAGGATCTGAGTCTGATTCTTGGCTCATTCACTCATTCACTTTTTCATTCATTCACTCACAAATGTCTGTGGAGCAACTGTGCTGTGCAGGCCAGACGCCAGGTGTAGAAGTGAACCCGCGGACACAGCTGACACTCAGAGTGACTCCCCGGTTGGGCTGTGATTTGGCAGGGGCTGTCAAGACAAGTCACCCCAGGCCTTGCGGTTGGCACCAGCATTGCTTCCCCATGGTGCCCAAGACTGGGGCTCAGGGCCAGACAGTGTGACTTCCCATATACTTCTACCAGCATGGAAACCCTGATATATTCTTCTGAGCTCTGAGGCAAAGGATGGGTGGCTCTTTGGGGCCATGCCCTGACGCCCACTCTGTGTCTAAATACTCATCTCATCTAATGTCATTGTCTTGGGTTTTACAGGAGCCTGCCTCAAGACAATGAACAAAAGCAGATTTTTTTAAAAGGCATGGAAGATTTCAGCTTTGACCTTCAGGCATTAAAATAAGCAAAGAAACAAACAAAAGAGGGAAGTCTTCCAGGTTTGAGACCACAACCTGCCCAGGGCCGCTTTGCCTAACCATAGGGAGTTTCACATGGTGTCCGGTCCACAACACACACACATAGACGCTTATGATCAGCACAGAACTCCCCTTACTAGGTGGGATGCATTGCTTTTCCATTTTATTATATCCCTCCATTCCATTCTATTCTGTTTGTTTATTCTACACAAAATGTTGGTTGACAGCTCAATCAATGACAGTATTCCCTGATGCACAGAGCTAGCTTAGTTCCAAGAGGAAAGACTTGTTCCTAGGTTGGCATGTGGAACCTGTGGAGCCTCTGCCAGCAGAGACTGAGACGTCTGTGCAGAGAGACATAGTGGGGTGTGTGGGCTGGGCCGTCCTCCACCCTCCTTCGCTGTGAACAGTACCCTGTTGCAGCTCTGCTAGGCAGGACTCAGGATGGCTTTTGTGCCCTGCTGAACAAAGGGATACAGAAAGGAAGGGTGGGGCAGCCTTCCAGGCTGTGGCTAGAATTGAGTTTCAGGTTCTCTCTGGAGCTTCACAAAGTGGCAAGAGCTTTCTTTTTTCTTTTGTTTTTTTTCCGGTACCAGGAACCGAACTCACGACCTTGCGCTTGCCAGGCAGGCGCTTTTGCCGCTGAGCTAAATCCCCAGCCCCAGCAAGAGCTTTCTTACTCCTTATGACAGCAGCTGACTGTCATCCAGTACTCTATACCAGCACCTCCTTAATGTCCATAACAGCCCTGACAAGCAATATTTTGATTGTACCCATTTTATAGGTGGGAATACTGCAGCCAGCACCTTGGCCAAGGTCACAATCTCTAAGGGCAAAGCCAACAATTGCTGGAAGCCTGCTGACCTTCAGCTATCCCACCTGACTGTGAGCTCTAGGCTTAGTGTCCCAAAGATGCTGTGAGAATCACAGAAGCAGGGCCACTGAGTCCTCCCCAGCCCAAAGTGGTTTCTTCCTTTTTCACAGAGCAGCTGCAGAGCTGTGTGTCTTGAGTACTTGCAGTGTGCTGGGCCTTCTGTGCGAAGAACCATCTCACTGAAACTCCAGGACTTCCCTGCTGTGGAGGAGACACAGTTGGTATTCCATTGCACAGGTAACCCTGAGGCACAGAGGCTTGAGGAACCTCTCAGAGCCAGCTTAAGGATTCAGGCTATCACTGAACAGGGTTCAAAGAGGTTCTCGGAGCTGAGACTAGGAACCTAACCCACCCTACCCATAGAATAGGTGTGCAAGTTCGCCAACTCCTACAGAAAAGGAATTTTCAGGGCTGGTCGGTAAGAGGCAGAGGAAGGGTTTTATTAGGATGGAATTCAAAAGTACACACTCAAAGAAGTGGAGTGTGGGCCGAGAGAGGGGCGGGGGGAGCATGCTATTTCCCAGAACTGGAAATATTTATATTTCACTTGAGAGGTTGGAACCCCAGGAAAATGTGGTCCACCCACCAGAACTCTACTGGCCTGTTTTATAGGTATGAGCTTAGCCTTTCATTTTTTTTCAGATGGATAATTTAAATATTCTTTGAATTTTCTCAACCTGTTTCTTCATCTTAGGATCAGCTTCCTGCTCTTTACTTTCTCAATTAAGCCAATGTATGGTCTTTCAGTATTCCTGGAATTGTGGGTATGATGGGTCTGGAAGAAAAAGAGCCTAAATTAACCAAGGGCGTGTGATATGGACCACCTGGGTGGTTTTGAGCGTGTCTTGGGTCTTGGCAGTCGTAGTCTTCTTAAAAGTACAATTCATAGTTATAATTTTCATTTCCTTTCTAGCTTTTATTTTTTCTATCCTACCTCAAGGTGAATGAAACATTTCCTCCATTGTCCATTAGCCTTTTTTGACTTAAGCATCTGAGGAAGAGTTTAATCCAAACCCTGGTGCTCAGCACCCCATGTACTTTCCTCCCCAAACCACAAAACAAAACCCAGGGGACCTTGAGGAGGTCAGCGACTGGAGCATGAGGCTCTAGGCTCATTGTGTTCCCTGCCAGAATGAAAGAGCACACCATGTTGAGATCTGTTCCTCAGGCAGGGTGGCACTGCCCAGTGGGACGCTCATGTAAAGCAGGAACCCTTCATGTCTTTCTGGCTTTGTAGTTTAAGGAGATACGACAGATAGCAAGTATATAAAAGAAGGTAACCCTGCGTGCTGGTAGGAAACCTGGTTATGTGTGTGTCCAGGGGTCTCTCAGGATTTCTAGAAGGTCAGCGGGGTGAGGCAGGACTCAAGTCTGTCTGAGGTCTTGGAACAATTGTTTTTACATGTGCAAAAACGAAGGATCTGAGTACACAGGGGAGAAACTCCTATCCTCAGATAGTTACGTGCTAGTTTGCAACCAGCCACAGGCAGGCAGGGGGCAGACAAGGCCTCTGGGGTGGAAAGAGGGAGATATTTTTAGGGGTTGTTAGCACATGTGAGCGCGCGCGCGCGCGCGCGCACACACACACACACACACACACACACACCCATGCTGACGTACTCATTCACTCACTCTGCCCGCAGAAGATGCACTATCTATAGATGTTCACAGATGCTATTTCAGGGCCAGTGTTCTGGATTTGTGTTCCTTCGTGGAGCCTTGAGTCAGCAGTTCCTGGCTTCAGTGCCTGGTTCACACTGCCCTGCTCCCAAGTAGGACAGCCAGTGTCAGGCTGTGTTGATGGCTTGGAAGGCCTGGAAAAAAATCCACCCCACAGCAGCCGAGGAGGGGCGGCCTGGTGAAGAGGTCAGGGCAGTCACAGTACTGCTAGGTGTAAGACGAGGACCAGTTGGCTGTTCTGCGTGTTCCTCTGGGAAGCCTTTCCACCCGGAGGGGCACCTCGCTCCCTGGGGCCCTCCAGATGGGCAGGCTGGTACTCTCAACCCGTTTCTCCAGTCGGGCGGGAGAAACCAGCTTTGCGTCCATTTTGGCAGCTGGGAAATCCCATCTCTGTTTACACCCAGTGTTCTTCTTAAAAAGCCTTTTATTCCTAGTACAAAATAGCCTCTAAAACCCCTAAGTTTAAGCTCTAGAGGAACTCAGCCACTTAACACATCAACGTTCATTTCAAACCAAATACAGTATTAAAGCTCTGTTAACAAGAACCAAAACCTCTTCATAGTGCCTAAGGAGTTTTCTGTTCTTCCTGAAAATAGTTTCCTGAGAAGGAAGATGATGTACCCTGGTCATATTTTTAATCCTAGACAGAAGCAATTACCTGGCCCAGGTGAGTCCTTCCTCTCTTTTTAGGTTTAGAATAAAACTTTATTTCTAAGTAGGAGCCTGAATTCTGGAGGCTTGGATATTATTTGGCCAAATGCCTGCCTGGGGCCACCCTGTTTGTTTTGCCTATGATTTTAAATCCAAGTTATTAAGGCAGTTATAGGAATGGGGGAGGGTCTAGCAAAATTGTTTAGCACTTAAAATGCATCCACTGGAGTTGAAGTTTTAATGGTTAATAGTTGGAGAAAACATTTGAGACTTCATCTTAAAAGAAGAAATAAAATTCATGAAAATTACTTTATGTGTAACAAAACGCAGACTTTAATGATAACCATATGTTAATACTTAGAGCAAACAAGGAATGTGGGCCATATTTTTCTGCTGAAGTCTCAGGGTTGTGTATTTTGTACTTCACACTTGACTTTTGCAGCCCCACAGAGGCACTTTCCCATAAACAGTTTGGGAACATCTCTGCTCTTTCATGCTTGTCTCTGTTTGGAAGCCACCTTCCCATACTACCCTGGTGGGTGTCTCTTCTCCAGTTGCTCAGAGCTCTGACTCTGCCAGGCTGTACTTTTTATTGGCTTCAGGTGGGTTTTGAGCCATTCATCAGGATCACGTTCATTGATTTCGTGACATCTTGCATTTTCTGCCCAGCCTGCAGTTTTGCTTATTTTATTTTTTTTTTAAATTTTTTTATTTTTTTAGTGGTACTAAAGATTGAACCCAGGGCCTTCACACTGAGCTATATCCCCAGTCCTTTGTTATTTTGAGACAGGATCTTGCTAAGTTGCCCAGGCTGGGATAGAACTCACCATCCTCCTGCCTCAGACTCCCAGAGTGCTGAAATTAGAAACATGAGCCACCGTGACCTGCTGGCTTTGTCTGTTGATTGGTGGCATTGTATATGTGCCTCAACAATCAGCAAGTCTGATTGGGCCTGGGGTGTAGTGGTGATGCCCTTAATCCCAGAACTCTGGGAAGGGGAGGCAAGAGGATGGTGAGTTCCAGCCCAAACTGGGTAACTTTGTAATTTAGCGAGACTCTGTCTCAAAATAAAACATAGAAAGGGCCAAGGGTGTACCTCAGCGTGAAGACCCTGATTTGAATCTCCAGTACTGCAAAACAAAAACAGGGACTGATTGGAAAGACCTGAGAAGCCAACAGGGGTATTTAAAGGATAACCAAGATTATTAGGGGTTTTGTTGGTGAATACTCCTAAAGCTGCCCTTCACTTCCTCATATGTAACCTTGTTACCATGGAGACACAGATGATGGGGCTCCTGAGTGCAGGCTGGGGACTCTAGACATACACTCCCTAGTAACTTTGTAGTTTTCTGATGTTGCTGATTACTGGTAGCTCCCGATTAGCTTGCTGAAGCGGCCGTATAAAATCGAATACTGGATTGGTGAAGGATATTTTTGCAGACATCATCCATTGTATATGTCCAGTTCCCTGGCAAAAGAGATGGGGCCAGGGATATAGCTCAGTGACACAAGTACCTCCCTGGCAAGCGCAAGTCCTGAGTTCAATTCCTGGTACCAAAAAAAGAAAAAAAAAAGACCTGCAGGAGAGAGCATGTTAAGAATGTCAGTTGTAAGAAAAGCTGCTCACCTGTGGAGTGATCTTGTTCTGTTTTTATTTAATCTGCTGGATTTTAGGGGTAGTGTAGTTGATCATCATTATTGCCTTTTGTCTTTGGCTGCTGGGAAATTTCAAACCAGACTTGCGGCCTGTGCCAGCAAGGGCTTAGGTGAGTTCTCGCAGGCTAACTTCCTGCTTTCATCTACTTCTTCTGTTTGCTTTTCTTTTAGCTCCCTTGGATAGCAAGCTGACATCCTTTTGTTGTTAGATAGGTGTCTTGGTTACTTTTCTCTTGTTGAGACAAAATACCTGACACCTAAAATTAGGAAGGAAAGGTTTATTTAGCTCACAGTTTGTGGAGGTTTCAGTCCATAATCAGCTGGCTCCCAGGGAGGGTGGCACATGGCAGAAGAGCAGTAGTTCACAGTGGTGGAAGACAGCAAAAGCAACAAGAGCAAAAAGGGAGAAGCACAAGAGAAGACTCTCTCCATCTTATATTGTATGTAGGCCTCCCAGCCTAGGGTGGTGCAGCACTCACACCATAATCCTACCACTAGACAATGAGTCCGTCACAAACTCTACATTCAGCCACCTCCGAAAAGCAGCCCCCATGACTGCATGAGGCTTTGGGGGAACACCCAGGCACAGCCATAACATTAGGGTACATTTTCTAAAATGTTACCTTAAAGAGTGTTGCCTACCATTTCCATCTCCAACAAGCTGAACTAATTTGGTAAGAAAAGGATTTTGAGAATCTCGTTAAGCCTTGTGTGGAATTTGTGTTGCTGATTTCTTTTTCATATGACATGTGACTTCACATTGACTGAACTATTTGCACAGCTCTGGGATTTTCAGGGTCAACAACCTGCTTGCTTTCCTTCCTCCCTTTCTCCTTCCCACCCTTCCTTCCTATAGCTACAAAGATGATATCATGAGTTCTCCATTTTAAAATAAAAGAAGGCTTATCTTTTTTTGACCAGCTTCTTTTCTTGCACATTTTGGGTTTCCTTAGGTCTAGTGGCAAAATCTTGAACCTTCAGCTTCTGCCTTAAGGGAATTAAAAGGATGCTTTCTCCTTGACGTGTAGAGCGGTCCATGCCCGCAGAGAACTTTGACAGGTCCCAGATGTGAATGTGGAGCAGGTGGTAAGGGAGGCACAGACACATCCGCTCTTTCCAAGGAGAAAATGAGAGCACTTTCTGGAAAAGATGACTTTCATCTGAGCTTGTGTTTAGCCCAGAAAAACCACTGAGCCTCCCTATGGTGAGTGTGAGATGTAATGCTGGTGTGTAAGAGATGTAGAGAATACTCGTGCACCAGAAATAAAGGAGCTCGCCGTGTTTCTTTCTTTTCTTGTCTTTTTGAGACAGGGTCCTTGAGCTCACTTTGTAGCCCAGGCTGGTCTTGAACTCACAACGATCCTCCTGCCTCAGCCTCCTGAGTGCTGGGATTACAGGCGTGTGCCACCACACCCGGCCACACACCATGTTTCTACCCTTTCCTGTAAGATTGAAAGCATCCCCCATGCCCCCAAGTCTTCTTCAGTGTATGTTTGTGGACACCATTCATGGCTGGAGAATGGGGACAGGACACAGACATACAGATAACCTGAGACTAGCAAGGCAAGGTAGTGCCAGAGCTGGCTGTTATGAGAAAGGGAAAAAAAGTCTAGACTCTGTGTGAAGAAGAACCCTTCCAGGAGCTGGATAGTAGGGGGGCCATAATGTTTAGGAAGAAATAAGACAGATGGTGGATTTGGGGAACTAGTACCTTCTTGGAGGTAAAGTCAGACTGATGATCCTGGCTGGGCTTAAATGCAGGAATGGGACAAGTGACAGGATCAAATCCAGGAGGAAGAATTGAAACTTCTGCCTGAAGATAGGGGACAAGGTTTGAAGCTTTTGGAGCAAGGCTGAGAGATAGGAAAGCATGCCTGTCAAAGTCCAGGAAAGAGGACCGTGGGTCTGTAAAACCTGGGTGGAAAAAGCCCAGCAACTTGCTTTTCCTGACTTGCAGCCAGGGACTGTCCCTGTGGCTGCCCTTCTCTGCAGTCCCCTGCTCAGGTGTACATGTGCTAGACGTGGGCCACATGGCTTCCCAGCTCCCAGAATTTCAGGCAGGTAGTGCATGTGCTGAGTGCAGCGCGTGGGGGATCAGAAAGTACAGGGCACAGTTGCGTGACGTGGGACTGGACTCAGGCAGGGGATTGAGCAGTGAGTGGGCAGCACTGGCACCGTCTCAGCCTGGAGTGCGTGTAAAGGGGCTCCCTAGAGAGAAGGTCTGGGGATTCTTACCCGCTGCCTGACACTGTGTGCTGAGCGGGAAGGCCAAGGGCTTGAAGGAACAGGACCATACCCAGTCCTGTTCTCCACCTGTATTTACATCGTTAAATTCTCTGGATGGGCTTTTCTTCCATCTGACCTACTTTCCTTTAGCATGTGCTTGGGCTAATTAGCAGCTCAGGGGGCCTCTAGTCGTGCTCCTAGAGTCTCGCTACTATGGCAACTGGAGTCTGCCCTAAAATTGGAGGCCAAGGTGGAGCTGCTTAAATGTGTTTTTCTTGGGGTGTCAAGGTGTTTCCAATTACTGGTCATTAACTGTGTCTCAGACCCTTGCACTTTTGTGGGAGCCAAGGGCTTGCACCACCGAGTTTATCTCTTGGTTGCAGGAATCTGTCAGGCTTGCCGATCTTCCTGGTATCTGCCAGTAAGCAGTGTGAGAATAGATTCATCTGAGTCTCCAGGTACAGGCCACAGCACATAACAGGTGCACTAATGCATGTTGAATGGCTGTTTTAGAAATGATGCTTTTTTTTCCCTTGATTTATCCAGGTTTCTAATGTGTCTTGGGACATTAGAAAGACAAGCTGTGGTGGAGGCCATCGGCATGGCCTTAGCATGCCTTCAGGGCCCTAGACTGCACGTGCTATGCTGCAAAGGCCTGTAGAGGGGCTGATTGGGGTCAGGGTCTCATTAGTGCCAGGCTTAGAAGTGGTGGGCACCACTGGTGTGATCAGGAAAGAACATGCTCTATGGGAGAAGCCTCTGTCCTTCACAGAGTAGCCAACTGGGGACAGGGCTGGGAATGGGGTGGAGAGGAAGGGAGGAGCAGCCGGGGATGTGAAGGTCGGGGGTAAGCAGTAGTGAAGAGTAGCCTGTGTGGACTCTCCAGATAACTGGTTTTTTTCTTTTTTCTTTTTTTTTTTGTCTTTTCTTCCAGTACCAGGAATCAAACTCATGACCTTGCACTTGCCAGGCAGGCGCTTTGCCACTGAGCTAAATCCCCAGTCCCTCTCCAGATAACTGTTGTTGTGGACACTGTGGGCTGAACCCCAGCCTGGCCCAGTGCGTGTTGTAATAAATACGGGAAAGAGTGATTGGCATGCTAACTGCCTGCATTTTAATGCTTTTAGATTTGTTTTGTTTTGTTTTGTTTTTCTTCCGGTACCAGGAACTGAACTCACGACCTTGCACTTGCCAGGCAGGTGCTTTGCCGCTGAGCTAAATCCCCAGCCCCAATGCTTTTAGATTAATCAGTGCTTCCTTATTGCACATATCCATGATTTAACCCTCACAGGGTGAATTTGGGTGTGGGACAGGGAAGGAAGAAGGGGAGGCAGTCAGATAGGCAGGAGTGGGGTGTGTGCGAATAGCGATTGTGGGAACTATAACCCAGCAGCAGTGTGTGCCTCTGTAAGGCCTGTGAATCTAAGCTACTTCAGTGGCCCTGAGCTGTTTTGGGGGTTTCCTTGGTCTGACTTACTGGTTTTTCTGTCTTTTGCTGTTGTTCCTGGTACTATCAGTGTATCTGGTCTTAATTCAGGTTGCTGTAACAAAAATACCATATCCTGGATGACTAAAACAGTAAACATCTATTTTTCATAGTTTATGAGGCCGAGAGTCCAAGACCAGGGTTCCAGCATGGTCAGGCTCCAGGTGAGCTTACAAGCTTCACAGGGGTGGGGAAAATTTTATGTAAGGACATTAACTCCATCCTGGGGGACCTCCTTCATGACTTTGTCTAATGTCTGATCACCTCCCAGAGGCCCTACTTCCAAATACCATTCCGCTGGGGGATAGGGCTTCAAAAGATGAATTGGAGGGAGGCATAAGCATTCATGTCCTAGCACATCCCTTTTCTTCTTTATTTTCTTCTGCTTTGCATTTTCTGAAGGCTAAATAACCAAGTTTATTTTAAATTGCGAGTAAAGTCAGCATCAAAAAGTTTAAATTGAGAGTCTGAGAGGCTCTTTTTATAGGAGAAATCACACAAACTAATAATACATTTGCATCACATTACTGGTTGCATTGGTTTTAGTTGCACTGACCTCAAAGGTGCCCAAGTTCTGTTTGTTTCTGCCTTGGTTCTTGGCCATGGTTTTTTTTTTTTTTTATTGGTGAGATGATGTCAGCTTCCCTTTAAGTAATATGTCACTATGTCGTAAGGTTTTGGTTGTTAAGATTCTAAGTAAAAGCCCTTGACTTTAATGATACTTTATTTCCTTCTAGCATTAAATTTAGGGTACTAACATGGTCCTCTGCTTTCATAGATAGTATTAGGGGCTGGGGATATAGCTCAGCAGCACAGCGCCTGCCTGGCAAGCTCGAGGTTGTGAGTTTAATTCCCGGTACCAAAAAGGAAAACAAAAGGGAAAAAAAAAGAATTTCATTGATAATATTTAATTTGTGCAATGCCCTTGCAAAGTAGATACGCTTTCTCCTTTGCCAGCTGAGGAAATAGAGGCTCATACTGTTAAGAAGTTGGCTCAAGGCCCCTCAGCTATGGAGGGAGAAGTCAGGATTTGAACTCTGGTCTCATTTTAAAACCCTCTCATTATTGCAGCAAACCCCCTATCTACTAAGGGGTAAGAACATTTTGATGTGTGATTTTGCATGTTATGCAAAAAACAAAACCCAGGAGACAAGTTCTAATTATGGTTCCTCATTACTCCCTCCAACCCCCAAATATTTTCCTAGTGCCATGCTTGGCTGAAAGCCATTCCCTAGGTGCCCGGGGAAAAGGTTGTGTTCCTCAAAATATTAACAGTCTAGATGATTGTTTATGAGTTTTTTTTAGCTCCACGTGGTAGGGTTCTTTGGGCTCTTAACTGCAGATGGAGCCAGAGAGGCCTGTTTTCTGACACAGAAATGAACCTACTAAGAATGGTGATAGGCTGCACAGTTTGCCACCAAATGACACCGAGCACTGACAGCGAGTGATGCCTTCCCGGGAGGTGTTTTTTAGAGCAGGGCTTGTCACGCCACCCCCTGACAGTGACTTTCCCTGTGAGAGTGACATAGTCGTGAGCTATTTTCATATAAATGCAAGAGTAAACCCTCTTAGTGTCTCTGGGAAATTTCATGTTGCTAAGCTCTGGGAAATAATTTTGATAGGCTGGTGTTTTGTTGAACACTGGTGTTAAATATGAATAGAGGAAAGTCAGCCCCCGTGAAGCTCTAGGCTACCCTAACATTGCAAGTGGCAACTCCAAATGTGCCCATCTGCTGTAGTTCATATCTGGATGTTCCCCTGAAGCTTCATGCACTCCTAGGCAAGGCTTTTGAAAGGCAATTGATTGTCCCCTAGTGTAAGAAACTGAAAGTGTAAATAAGATCCAAAACGTACAATAGATGTTGTGAAGGGGAAAGAAACTGCTCAAAAGGAAAGAACAACTGGGAGGGGGAAAGGAGAAAGAAGGAAGGAATATATATAGTAGCTAAGGTAATTGTACTGCTAATTTCTGTTAGTTCACTGAAAGGAACAGTTAGTGCTTCTATTGTTTGATCAGTCTTACATGCCTATATCTGGTAATCTGAACAACTACTTTGAAGATAACAATATGCAATATAATAACTGTCGTTAATTTCCTATCATCTTATTTTATTGTTTTTTTATTTTTGTATCATTTTATTGTTTTTTTATTTTCTTTCAAATAAAAAAAGATAAAAAAATAAAATGCACTCATAAGAAAAAAAGAAAGGCAGTTAAATCATGGGGGCACTGTAGCTAAATGTGATATTAGCAAATGGGGCCTTGTTCAAAGAGGCCAGTCACTAGGGGTGTGACTTGGACAGGTTCAGCTTCCTCCCCTGGCCCCTCCCTTTGCTCTCTGCTTCCTGGCTACCATGATGTGAGCAACTTTTCTCAGGCTATGCCCCCTGCCATGCGTGCTGCCCTGGAGCCAGTGGACCTTGGGCTGAAACATGAGCCAAAATAAGCCTCTTTTTATTTAAATTGTGAGGGCCCAATCTTACGTCTCATCCATGAGAAGGTGACTGAGACACCATTCAAATATCCTTGGCCACAGGTTTACTGTACTGAAGGAGGTTTTAAAATGCTTTGAGCAGTGTTACTTTGATTTGATTTTTCTTTTGGCCATAATTTAGATGCATTTTAGGCCAACTGCCCCATGGATGAAGAAATGGTGATATGAAAATATGAAAGATTTGGTCTCAAAATCTTCAATTTACCCCTGGGTGGTCCCATTTGAATACAGTAGTGAGTCTGTTCTTAGAGCTCAGAAAGAGGTTGTGCTCAGTCTGGAGCAGGAGAGAGGGTCTGGTCCCCAACTGTGCCCCCAAACTTCTGAGCCCAAAAGGAGAGGAATCCTCCGATTGCCTTCCATGAGAAGGCCCCAGAGCTTGAACCTTGAGGGTTTCAGAGCCAGGGGAGGGGATCTGGCCCCTTCCCCGTAGGGAACTGGGCTTGGGTTTGCAGGCTGGCCTGTGCTTGGAATGGCAGATAAGTCCATGTATGTCACCACAAGCTGCCTTTCTCCCTGACACTCCTGTTGTTGCATGTGGGGCCTGAGGTGGGCAAGGCAGCTTGCCCAGCCCGTTTGTTTAGGGTGAGGGTGTATGTAGGGCTTGTCTGCGTGGAGAACACCCTCGTGGCCAAAGATGGTATTGCAGACCCCGTGCCCTATGCCTAGGCATGTGTCCCCTTCCCTGCCTGCCCCAAACCTTGCAGACTTTGGGGGAAAAAGGTGGCATTCTTGGAGGCCTTGGCTTCCTGTGTGGGAGGAGCTAAGACAGGAGACTCCCCCTGGGACACTCCTTAGTTCCTCCACAGCCTGGGCTGGCCAGCAGAGCTCGAGACGTGCAGTCCTGGCTTCTTACGGCAGTCTGTTTACCTGTCTCTCCAGCCGACCCGACCCTGGGACGGGAGAGACCATTTCCTTCTTCCTGGAGGGATGTAGGAGCCGAAGGAAAACCACCCTCCACACCCGAGGGTCAGCTGCCCTAATCACAACACCTCTACTTCCTGGGGCCCCTGGCTTCCCACCCTGACGCGTACAGTATTTGCATCTCAAAACCACACAATGGGGGTGGTACCGGGCGGGGGAGGCAGGCGAGGCCCGGGCTTGATGAGCGTGGAGAGGGAGGGTCTTCGTCTTGCCTCCCCCGCCCTGTTTCCGGAGCCAGCCTCGAGCTTTGTGAAGATGCTGGAGTCTGGGCTGCTCAGTGGTGATGACATCATCGTGTCCTACACAGGAGCGGGGCTGCCAGGGCGTTAAGATAGATCCATTCAGACCACACTGGCACTCGCGCTCACGCTCACGCTCGCGCGCCCCGGGCAGACCTGCGCGCGCCGGCCACACTCACGCGCACACCTAGGCGCGCGCCGGCTGCACTCGCGCACACACTTCCTCGGCGCTCGCCCCCCCGGGCCCGGCTTGGGCCGCGAGCCGCAGCTTCCAGCAGCCGCCGCCGCCGCCGCCACGGATGCCAATAGCTGCTCCCATCTGCAGTGCAGTAACCCGGGCCGCCGGCCGGCCCGCCCCGGGCTCCCAGCTGGAGGAACCGCGCCAGGACGCTGGCCCTGCCTGCGGCTAGCCTGCACGCCAGGGCGCAGCGAGGATGGGAGGGTCGCAGTCCCTGCAGCCAGCCCCATCCCTCGACCTGAACCAGGAGGTTTCCGAGGCCATGTAAGTGCTGCGCCCGGCCGCCCAGAGTCCCCCGGGGAGGAGGAGAGCCTGCCCGGCTTTGTTAGAATGTTTCTTCTGATGCCAGTGCAGCTGGAGTCTGGGCTGGCCTGGTCTTCAAGGGAGCCTTGCACGGCTTTACCTGGTGGCCGCTGCTGCTAGCATTTTGTCCTCTGGCTGAAATGGGCATCTGGCAGCCCCAAGATAGTGCCGGGAGCGGAACTAAGCCCCTGATTCGGTTTTGGTTGTTCAGCAGTGGAATGCGGGGTTGGGGGCCTCTTGCTCTATCAGCATCTTTTCTTCTGCACCCCCCTAAACACAGTGGTATTTCCTGCAAAGGAACAGCCAGGAAGCAATGAAGGCCTCCTCCTAAGGAAGAGCCTGCCAGTGTGGTAGCTCCGTGCCCACGGCGACAGACTAGTCTATGGGCAGCTGCTGCATGGATGGACAGATGGACGGGAGCTACTGGTGGACACAGAGTCCAGTTAGCCTAAGCATCACCCGGGTACTCGCTGTGGTGAACACTGAACAAGGCTGCCTGCTATTATTAGTAAAGACAGCCCAACAGCCTTGTCATTGGTGGAGGCAGCCCTTGACTATGCATCGATCCAGGAATCCGATCTTTTCTCTAAACCACAGAGCTAATGTGCTCAGAAGTGGCCTTTGTGCTGGATAAGTGTTTATTAGAATTTCCATTTCTGTTATGGTTGTCTCCATTATCCCTACCCAGGCATGTTTGAGGATGGGGCTTATTGGCTAGGTCTGCCCACCGGGTCACATTTCAGCAAGTCAGGCTGGTGTCCACAGTGGACTTTCCCAGGCGACTCAGATCTGTTCTCCTTTTCCAAAGAAAAGAATATGTTTCAGAGCACATTTCTGGGGACTTGAGGGTGGGAGTGGCAAAGCTGTGGGTTCTTAGAAGTCTTTGATGTGTGGATTAAAAGATAGCAAGGACTGGTCTGTATGTTGCAGTAGGGATAGGGGCCCACAGGGGTCTTCAGACCTTCCTGGTCCTCACACCGGGGCTTCAGTGAGGAACTGGCCCCTTGTGGTGATGTAATGCCGGGCTGAGCCGCATGGTTTTCCAGGCCCGGCTTTGAGCGGTGAATCATTTTTAGGAGCAGGTGTGCACTCATCGTTTGTCTTTATTTCTGTCACTCAGGAAGGTATCATCTTACAATGAAGTTGCAGGGTTTTTGTTTTGTTTTGTTTTGTTTTATGTCATCAGCTTTGTGCTCTGCTGTCCTGCCTCCCATTCAGGTGAGCAGGATTGTTAGGCGCGTGTACCTGCCTGCTGCGCTGCAGGACTTTAGCCTAAGCAGGAAAGAACAATTTCAGCCACTGTTTTAGACGTCGCTAAGCTGGAAATCAGTTAATCAGTGACAGGCACCAGCTCGACAGCTACTGCATTTCATACCCCCGCCCCACAAAGCACTTAAGATACTCTGAAAGGATAATGTGACCATATGTTTGGGAAAATGTGCTCTTTAGCCCACCAGTCCCTAACATCTCTGCTCTCTTTCTCCGTTTAAAAATGGCCTGTGTTCTCTTTGCAGAGGGCTGAGTCTGCTGAGATTCAGTTAGGTAGATGTTGCCTTTTTGGATAAAGACCCTTAAGGTTCTGCCCTATGGAGATAGTGATGTTTAAGTACAACTCAGGGCTGCATTTGGATGGAAGCTGATCATCAAATATTTTCATGGTTGATTGGGTCCATACATACCTACCTGCCTGTGGCTTCTCTCATAGGAACTGGTGCTTATGAAATGTCTCTGAATGTAATCTTTAAAACAGTATATTTATTCGTTCACAAAATCCTTCCTTCTGTCCCCTAACATGTTTGTTGTAAAAAATTGGAGAAGGGAAATGTTTGGGGCAGTGCCAACCTTACCAACTAACTGGGACTTGCTCTTCTGCTACAGATGTGGTCCTTTCCAGTCTAGAGTTTTTAAAAACGTATTAGGGAGTGCCTCTTTTCTACACAAGCTCAAGTCTTTCATAACAGCATGTATTTCCATGCACCTAAAAATGCGCACACATGAATAATACAAGAGACAGTGCAGCAGCCCATGGCAGCAAAGAGCTGCCATTGTAAGATGATGCCGTCAGGGCTGCAGGAATGGAGCCAACAAGGGCTGCTTACCTGCTGACAGTTGGAGCTTCTGATGCCTGGAATCTAAGTGTCTTTCTGTGATGAGAGACAGGCTTATAGGGGACCGTGGAAGAGTGGAATCAAGAAGATTTGGAAGTGACTGTAGGATTTTTTGTCTGTCTGTTTTAACATGTCTTTCTTTCAGATTTCTGCATGGGGTGCCTTTGCACATCTTCTGTAATCCAAATAACAGCATAGGTCTGTATAGGCAAGCAGTAAGCTGAGGAGGGAGGAGGACAGGAAGGCTGGTAGGGTGGGGGGTGGGGTGGGGCAGGGGATGAAGGTTCAAAGTCACCAGTCCCTTGTTCCTGCCAGGTGTTTCATAAACTGCAGCATCAGTTCTCTGAGGCCTGTTAGGCATGCAGACTCTCAGGCCCTGCCCCAGACCAGCTGAATCAGAATCTCTGTTTTAACCAGGAGTAGAAAATGCCCAGGTGATGTGGGGAGGTCAGAACTGGGGAACTCTTGAGCTATTTGTTTTCCTCTCCATCCAGGTCCCTGAGAAACTGCTTTCAACTTTTCTAACTGCCTCTTTTCTTGCCTGGGAAAGAAATTCTGATAACGACTCTAGCCGTTTCCAGATCAAAAATGGGTAGCAAGGAGAAGACTAATTCCACGTGAAAACCCTGATTTCATTTCAGTGTTCTGAGATTGAACCCAGGGCTGCTGGCATGCTAAGCAAGCATGCCACCGCTGAGCTACAATCCCCAGCTTTGAAAACCTCGATTTCTCTGTAGAGGTGGGGGAACTAGCACAGGAAAGGGACAGGAAATACTTGACTAAATGTGGTCTTTAAGTATTGATTAGTCTGCTCTTCATCCTTCTTCCTGGGTAATCCTCGGGGCTTTGCTTCTAGTAATTGAAGCAGCATTAAATACTTTGTCATTTGTATGGTTGGAGATCCTGTCCCAGAGTCTCTCCTGGCTTTCTCCAGATTACTGTGCCCCAGCCACAGAGAGCCTGGGGAGCCATTGTCATCTGAGAGCCAGTAGGGTGGTTTTGTTACAGTGCAGGCCGCTAGATGGTGCACCTCTCTTTGGTGAACACGTGCCGTGGCTCTAAAAAACAAACTGCAAATGTAGAAAGCCTCAGCTCTGTGAATCCACAAGGATCAAAACAGAGAGGCCAGAGGGAGTAGGAAAGAAATGAGGGGAAATGAAGCACCAGGCTCTGGTGACTGAGGCACTGGCAGAGGGAAGAGTAAAGACAGGGGCACATACACAGTGAGAGTTTTATGCTGTTAGGTGTTATGGTGTTTAGGTGTTACCATGTGTGATGAGATCCAGGACAGGTTCCTAGGTTTTTTGTGTATGACTAAGAAAGAACTGGATGTGGCATGTGATAGTAAGGAAGAAGCATCGAAGTTTATTAAGGCAATAGTATGTTCAGAGTGGGTGGGCCCGTGCTACAAGAAGAAAATGGCACAAGTGCTGGGGGGGATAAGATGTAGAGGTTCACAATGTCGCGCTGGTTCTGGGGCACCAGCCATTGGGTCTTGTAGAGCACGATTGACAGGGTGCCGAGTCATGTCAGCTATATCTTTCCCACAGTTTACTCTGCTATAATTGGATTTATGAGATGCAGTCCATGTGGATGAACCTTCAGTGAGCCCCATTTGAGGAAAAGTTACAGCAGGTCCTGGGGGCAGGTCTGGTATGCTTGCTATCTTGGTTTGGAATTTTGGAATTTTCCAGGGGAGGCAAAAAGGGTCTTTGTTTTTTTGTTTGTTTGTTTGTTTTTTAATCTCTGCCTCCAGGTTGTAAGCCTTAGCACTAGGCTGGAGGAGGGGTTGACACTGGAGCATTGTTCAGTTGCAGGGGTGTAGAGGTGTAGGCAACTGAGTAGATAGAAATATTAGGCAGACAGGGCTAGGCCCTCAAAGGAGCCAGTATGGAAGACAAGATACCTTGCAACTATGGGAGAGACAGCACTTCCTCTGCGGGCCAGACCTCGAAAGCCAGGAAGAGTCACTAACCCAACCCTCTACAGGAAAAGCTCCTATTCTGTATTCGTGTCCACTTGCTACGTGACTCGCTTCTCATTTGATCCCGATTTAATTAATTTTACCTGAACAATTACACTTGTGATCTTATTGGTTGACCATAGTTTTGTGCCACCTCATGCTCACTTGGGGAGTTCTCATGTTTCCCACCTTGGACCTGCCTCACCTCAAGGGTTTGCTCTATAAAAATCCCTAGAAAAGACAGGTTCCTAGGCAACCCACTGGAGCCCCCTTCTGTCTCTCTGTCAGACAGAAGCTTTCTTTCCCTCAATAAATACATTCTGCTCTTAACCTCTGTTGTTCCTAAAATTCATTCTTCAATTTTAGAGAACACGAACTCGTCCCAGGTATCTTTCAGGTTGCAAGTTTCTTTTCCCTTTGTCAGAGGGCAGTGGTCCAGCAGTGAATGGAGGGGAGCCAAGACACTCTATTCATAGTACTTATATTATGGTGACTAAGAGAAAGAAGTAGCTTTGGCTGAGATGTGAAAACTGGATTAGGCGTTCGTTGGGGGAAAGTTGATGAGTTTGGGCTGGGACATGAGAAGTAGGCAGGATCAGAAGCAGATGACAGGGAGAGTGGCCCGGACAGAGAAATCTTGGGCACTGCCTCACTAGATGGAGAGGCTTGGAGCTCCCTACCCAGCTGTGGTCATAGACCGGAAAACGGGGCTCTGTTTCCTTCCATCTCTTGTGTGTTTCCTGGCCACCTCTGTTTAGCCTGTGAGCTGTGGACAGTCCATGATTTTTATCTTGTACACGTGCCTCAAAGTGTTTCTCAGAGGTGAGGCAGTGCACCTGTAAAGTCTTGAGAGGATGAAAAGTGCCAGATAACTCCAGAAGCAGAGATCTCTGTGCCTCAGAATCACGCTTCTCAGTCATTCAGGAGACCAGATAGGTGGCTGGGGGTCCAGCTGGAATCTTTCTTTAGCCTTACCTAACTGGATCATTTTTATTTTTATTTTTATCATTATTATTTTTTTTTGGTTTTGGTTTTTCTCCGGTACCGGGAACCGAACTCACGACCTTGCGCTTGCCAGGCAGGCGCTTCTGCCGCTGAGCTAAATCCCCAGCCCCCTAACTGGATCATTTTTAAAGCCTGATTTCTTGAGATGACCCTTGGCTAAGTCATTTACCTTAAAAGACAGTATTCCTGATGTTGACTACAGCCAGTTTCTGAGTTCCTGGAAGCAGGTTTTACTTGATGCTATTGTTGGACAGTCTTTTCCCCCCCAAAATTGAATAAGCTGACAAGTTATTTGTTGAATGGGAGGGGGAATTTGAGTTCCGGAGGCTCCCTGTGGGTGCCTTTTCCCCCATCTTTATTCCTAGATAGCTCCAGCCTGGCCCTGGAGTGCTGCGTTTAGGTACTTAGGGATTCTGGCCCTTAACCAGTTTCCGTGTGGGGCGTTCCTGGAGATATTCTCTATGGGTTGGGTCAGGGGAGGCTGAAGGCAAGAATGTGTTGAGGTCTTCCAGGCAGCTCCCAGGTGTCTGAAGGAGCCCTTTGGAGCCCTTTCTGCTGAGGCCTTGAGACAGGGTACTTCATGCTGGTAGGGTAGGTAGTTAGGACTCTGGTATTGATTGAGGTGATTCTGCAGACAGGTGTTACATCAGGTTCAGGGGATTCTGGGTCACTTTTCTCCTCGACCCTCCCATCCCTGTCCTTGTGTTTCTTTCTCCTGTCTACAGCCTGTTTCTGTGGCTATATTGTTGGTTGCCTAGGAGACTGCTTTAGCCTGTACTGTGATTGGCTGCTCCTGCCAGATGGATTACCAGAGCTAGGGCAGCACTGAGGGTAAGCAAAAGATGTATAACAATTCCATCCTTACCCCCTTTAGATTGACGATGAAGACTTAGGCATTGTAAACAATTGTTCCATGAAAACCAGTTGTTCTTGGACTCATGCCTTTGTTCCAGATCGGGGGAGGAGCTGGAGGAGACCAGTTGTGTGCAGGCAGCTGAGTCAGAACTGCTGTCAAGCACTCATTCTGTGTTGGGTGTGATAGCTTGGATGACACTGGTTCTGTTTATATTTATGAGTTCTTGTTAGCAGTTGTTTCTGGAGAGTAGGTGGGTGCTGTTTGGTGTTGCCAAATGTGGAAACAGAGCTGGATGTCTCAGCATCAATGCCAGGAGAGAAAAGCTTTTTCATTTAGCCTTGCTGAGTCGACTTACAATCAGTAGAAACTTCTGTGTGTTGTCTTTGTGTGCCAGGCATTTTCATTAGAGAAGTAGTATATTCATTAGTCCCGTGAGGGTGAGTTTTACCGATAAGGAAATTGAGTCCTCTGGATGGTTTAAATCAAGGGGTCAGCAAGTCCTTCTGTAAAGGGTCAGATGGTAACTTTTTGGGTTCTGTGAACATGAACTCTGTGGTTATAGTACAAAAACAACTGTGGACAGCACATAAATCAGTGTTCCAATAAAACTTCATACAAACTGGTGATATGTTGTGCAGAAAGCTGTTGTAGGGCTAGGACCCATGTCCCCTGTCTCAAGACCATAAGCTATGGAGGAATCCTCAAGCCTTTGGCCCAGCTAGTCTTTATTTCTCTGTTTTTTCTCTGCGAGAAAAATACGTCTCCTCTATGCCCATGGATTTAAATAATAGTATGTGTTAACAGCAGCCTCATTTATGTCCATGTTAGTAACATCCTTATCCAGCTTTGTGTCTTCTCTTGGATTAAGCTCAGACTTGCCATGTCTAGGATAGAGCTCCTAAATAACCTTCGTCCTCTCAAAAGCAGCTCAGCAACAGCTCTGTGATAAGAGTGCTTGCCAGCTATCCCCAGCATCACCCCCTGATGCTGCCAAAACAAAAACAGAAATGAGCAAAAAATGGGAACAAAACCAAAACTGTACATTCAGACAGACATAGTCCTACCCCAGCCTTCCCAGCCCAGCGCGGGGCTCTTCATCTCCCCAGGCGGTCAAACCAGAAACCTGAACGTCAGGTCTTTTTTTCTCCTTTTCCTTCCCCTCCCGTATTTTCCCTCATTGCCCTTCCTTGCAGAAAAGCCTAGGTTATGGCCCTTCTGTGACTAAAGTCGGTGTCCACTTTCCATTGCTTGTCAAACCCCTTGCAGGGCCATAAACTGCCACCCCTCCGTGCATGATGTTCTCCAAAGACACAGGTCACCTGTCAACTCTTGGCCCGTACGGTGCCTTCCTGCTTTAGAGACTTTGCACACCCACAATGCTCTTCAGCACCCTCCATGGTCTGCACCTTGCTTCCGTGGTCAGCTCCTCCTCCAACTTCAATTCTTTTTTTTTTTTTTTTTTTTTT
>NW_004955477.1:483549-508074 GCF_000276665.1 Chinchilla lanigera
GAGAACAATTCTGGTCTGAACTCACCCTGCCCCCTCAAGTCGTACTCTGTCCACACTTTATTTTTTTTTATTTTTTTAGTTTTTTGGTTTTTTTTTCTCCGGTACCGGGAACCGAACTCACGACCTTGCGCATGCCAGGCAGGCGCTTTTGCCGCTGAGCTAAATCCCCAGCCCCAAGCTAAATCCCCAGCCCCTCCAACTTCAATTCTTGAAGGGCTTCCTGCCATTGTTCTTTAGTACTGTGCTGCAGAACCACTGCGATGATGGAAAGGGTCTGTGGTCTGCACTGTCCAGTGTAGCAGCCTCTACCCACATGTGGCTGTAGAATGCCCAGAAAGTGGCTAGTGCAGCCCAGAAAGCAAGTTTTTACCTTAATCAGTTTAAATTAATTCAAATTTATGTAGCAACACATAGCCAGTGGCCGTCACAGCCCTGTATCATTCTGTTCCAGGTTTATCCTACTTAGCAGAATTTGTAATTATGATTTACTTTACTGGTTTCCTTAGAATGAGGTAAGGGCAACATGAGAGGACCTTTACTTGTGTATGCGTCTGTCCCTAGCATATAGCAAAGCGCCAGCGACATTGTAGATACCAGTATATGCCTGTTGAATAAATTCTTTTTTTTTTGAAGAGTAAAAGAAGGACAACATAGCAGTAGGGGGATTCACCGAATTACAGACAAAGTGGTAGGACATTATCAATAGTTGTTATTTTACCTATTAGTATCTTCAAGATAGTTTCTCAGGAAAACAAATAGACAAATAATAGTGAGTTACAGACAAAAATGGCAGGAAATTATCAATGGTTGTTATACTATAGCTTGGATGCTCCAAAGTGGTCTCTAGGGAAAACAAATAGAGCTATACATGAGTGATCAATCAAGTAATCATTGTTGAATAAATTCTTGCGTAAACAACAAATGAGTGGGCCTCTTACTAGCAAGACTCATAACCACATCTGCGTCGCACTGGGCTGTGGGGAGGGCCCTACTGTCTGTCAGGGATGACTTTGGCTGGATGCCTTGTTGGTTCTGTGGACCTGACCTGTTGCCATCAAGTCAGCGAGTTCCACACTCTACCTGCCTGGCACCATGGGGTGTTATCATAGCACCGTGTTGGTGCTACCCATTAGAGGAAGTGAGTTCTTGCCTGAATGCCTTTACACTGAGTATCTCAGGAAATATTGCAGCACAGGGTACAGCTGATGAGGTGGTCACTCAGATGATACTAGAGCCACCTTCCCCACAACCATAGCCCTACTCTCTCCCTTTCTTTGTACTTTTCTTTCTGCTCCTGGATGTTTTGCTCTTTTTAGATGTCTCTTTGCTCCCAGACCTCTGTGCTTAGCTCCCCTCAATTCTCTTCCCTTCCACGGCATCTTCTCTTCCCAACCCTGCCATCAGCATCTTCCAATTATGGAAACAGCTGGCTAGGTAGACCAGGAACTACCCCAAGTGCCTTAGAGCCTTGTGAACAATACATTACCTTTGTTCCTACCTTCTTAGCTCTTAGGAAGGAAAGGCTCCTGGGCTGGGAAGGTGGGCCTGCTGTATAATGCTTCCTCTGTGGCTGTAAAGAAAATCGCTTGTTGAGGCGGTAACTTCCTACAGGTTTGTACCTTATTTAGAAGGGCTTGTTTCTTCTGCATTGCTGCTTTCTCCTTTCTTCTTAAATGCAAGTGGATACAGACAGCTTCTTGCCTGTAGAATTAATAGCCTTAGTCACTGGGCAGAGCAGTAAGGCCCAGGATAAAGGGCTGGAGGGAGAGGGACAGCTTCTCTGTGTCCTTGTGGGCTGAGAACTCAGGCCATCTTCTGTGCCCACGTTGTGCCAACATCCCAGCTTGCTGTAATTCAAGTTGTGGAGTTCTGTGTTCTAAGGATTTTGAACGGGGAACGTCACCATCTGAGGAATCATAGAGGGCTTTTGTTTTTCTTTTGTGGTTCTGGGGCCAGACCTAGGGCTCATGCATGCTAAGCAAGTGCTCTACTACTGAGCTGCACCCCAGCCCCTGTCACCAGTTGGTGTCAGGCCTTGGTTGAAGGTTCTTTTCCACAGTGCTGGTAGAAATCATGAATTGGTGAAGCACAGCTTCCTTGATGTTAGCAGCTCTGGGCTGTGAGTGCCAGTGGCTCTCGGCCTTCAGTGTGATAGCTCCCAGCTCTGAATGTTACAGCTCCTGGTGACTCTCATCTACGCGGATCAGCTCCTCGGCAGCTGGGGGTTGTTGCCCCCTTGGCAGCTTTGTGGACCTCTTCCAGCAGCTTCTGCTCCTTCTGTGAGCTGTTCTGCTGGTCTCTGCAGGTCACTGCAGATCTCTGTTGCTCTTGAACTTCAGCATTCTGCTGCTTTCTGGAGCTTTTTAGGGTTAATGGGCCCTAGTATTGCCAGCTCTTTTTAGTACAGTCCACTCAGCCCACTCTACCTGAGATAAAAATCACAAGTAGAGAATAAGGTTCCCTGAGCAAGGCTTTCCTGGGCTGCAGCACAGGAAGTAGTGCACTGGAGGGAGAGCTCCTGGACTGACGGGAGTCTGAGGGAGTATGAGTGTGAGGGAGCACAACTTATATGAAGGGGGAGCGGGCTGCACATGCTGTTTTTGCAGACCTGTTTAGGGACATCTGAAGTAGTGTGGGGGGGGGCCACGGGGGGGGCCCGAGTCATCTGGGAGAGGTCCATGTTTTAAACCTGCTGTGGCCAAAGTGATTATCACCCAGCATGGCTGTGAGGTATCTAGAATAGCCTCAGCCACCATGGCAACAGCCCAGAAAACTGCTGGAGAAGTGGCCGCTTGATGGACAGCTGTCATCCTGCAGAATTGGCAGGGCTGAAGTCGAGTTTCCAGGGACATTGATTGAGTGGCTCATTGGGGTTGCAGGATTTTGGGGATGACAGCAGCAGGCTGGTCCCTCTCCTGTCATTGGCTTGTCAGGTACAGTCCTCTGCTGCTCCTCAGGGAGGCTGTAGCAGCAGCCTGGAACTGAGGAAAGACATCAAGGCTGTGGGTGGAGCTTGCCTCCTGTGTGGGCTGCAAGAATGAGCAAGACCTAGAATGGCCCAGAGTGTGGCTGCCAGATGCTACTGGATGACCTGGAGCCAGTAGCCCCATGGCCCCTCCTGGGGTGTGGGGAGGGGTCTGTGAGTCATGTGCCCTCTGGCCGTCAGAGGGAGACTAGCAGGGGCCGACTCAATCTTCTCTCTCACCTTTCTGAGGGCCTTTTCATAACAGAAAGGTGTTTTAATCTTACAAGTACATCATCTGTAAAAAAATATCATGTAGTCTCCTCTGCCAGTCATCATTCACTGTGACTCAGGTAGTCATTTTATTCTGCCGCTTTGAACTTGTAACTGGGATGGAGAAATGTACCTGGCAGGCTTAAATCTGAGGCATCCCCCAAGAGCCTTGAAATAGCAGACATTCCAAATTCTTCCCCAGAGGAAATTTAGTGGGTAAGTTTGTTTGGGGATAAAAATGACCTGCCTTGGGCCCTGAGTTCCTCATCCCTTTTGAATCTTAGCTCCTGTCTTAGCCCTCAAGGACCTTTTTCTTTGCAACTTTGTCCTCTCAGGGAGATCTAGGAGGTCGCTTTTCAGGGAGGTGGATAGTGATTGTTCATCCTACATGAGAAATGATTGTAGGCCATTCAGGACCAAAGCTCATCCCTCCTGAAGTCCAACTAGCCCAGAAGTGTTTGATCAGACCACAGCTTGTCACCACTGAGGCCTGTTGGGGCTGAGTTACAATGCCCTAAGTTCCAGCAGAGGACCACATGTGGATGAGCTGGAATGTAGCTCATCCACAGGGACATGACTAAAGGCTCCTGGGAGTCTTACTATTGTGTTCTGGGTCCAGGGTACAGTAGGCTGTTGGTTTAGATTGAAGCTTGATTTAGAACAGGTTCTGGCTGCTCTGATTGCTACTGGGGGGAGAAGGTCATTGGAGTTGTCCATGTGATTGCTGCTGGTCACCCGGCCAGAGCCAAGTTTCCTTAGCAGTCTAGACCCAAGCACGTGCCACCTCTAATATGGATCAGTCCTGGAACATCAGGAGCAATTGCATTAAAAGGGCTTCAGGGCAGGATCACTCATCAGGGTCCTGATGGAAGTTGCTAATTGTTCGTTGTTCTACATTAAAGACAGGCTCCGGGAGTGTCTGGAAGTATTTTCCCTGAGGAAGAAAGCAGGCAAGGCTGGCTTCACTCTCGGGGAGAACATCTGCTTACATGTAGGTCATGCCAAACTCTCTCAGGGAGATTCCTGTGACTGCATTTCCTTTCCTGAGTGGTCCTGGAATGCTTTTCTGGGGTGCAGGGCTGCTGGGAGTGAGGCTTACCCCTTACAGCATTGATTTTTTGTGGGAGCAGCCCAGAAAGTGAGCAGAGGCTGCTGGGGAGCTGAGGAGGGGTGGGCAGGAGCATCTGCTGTGCATCTCTTTGGCTTTGGCTTTCTAACCTGTGTTTGGGAGTGTTGAGTTTTGACTTTTATACCAAAGATTGATGGAGTTCGTGTGCTCTTAGCAGGGCAGTTCTTGCAAATGGGAGTCTGGGACCTAAAGGGGTGTTCCTGGACAGAGCTCCAGCTAGAATGTCCCTTCTCACAGGTGAGCCTTGCTGTGCCCTTAGTGACATACCTTTGGTTACATGTAGAAAAAAAAAGTCTAATTTAAAAGAGAGAATATGTCTCTTGTGAGTGGCAGGTGCGATTCCTCCAGGAGCAACTTCAGGACGGCTTTAAGAAGTACTCCCTCTGTGAAAAAAAAGGACTCTTAAGAACTCTCAGGCATCAGGGCTTACAGTGTTTAGAATCACCCCCTTTAATCTATCACAGCTAATTTACCTTAGGCCTCCAACGCTGCCTTACCTTCTTGAACCCTCTAACAAGCTTCCCGCTGCTGGGAGAGTTTTGTGCTTCAGCCTCTGAGTTGTCTGCAGGGATCCGGAGTCCAGCTGGGGAAGTGGGGACACAGAAGAGAGCAGGGTCCTGGCCCTGGTCCTGGACATGGTCCATGAATGCCCTTCAGCAGCTCAGCTCCCATCTCTTGCCCTAACTGGGAGCCATGGAAGGCAACCTGCACCTGGGCCAGCTAGCAGGTGTTGGCACCTGGAGTTGCATCTTCAAGTGCTGAGGCAAAGCTTGAGAGGGCAAGGCCGAGTGTGGTCATGTGTGGCTGTGGGAGTCTGGCAGTGTTTTGTGGAGCCTTGCTGCTGATGGTTCTGGGGTCAGCAAGAATGAGCTCCAGGTAAGAAGGGAGGGAGGGGGCGCTGGGGAGGTGGTGCTCAGTGCACAGCTGCTGTGTCATGAGGACAGTCCGGACTTCAGAGGCGAGAGGTGTTCATTCTCCATGTCCTTTCCGCCTTGCTGTACTGATCACAAGCAAAGTAAGAGCGACCCGAGCCCGCTTTCTGGACCACACGCATGAATGCTGACCCCTGTCACTAGCTCTCACTCTCTGCCCAGTATGGGACTGTCCCCAGACTCCAAAAGCTGGTGACGACCAGCCACCTGCCTCTAGGGAGAGGACAGTGGGCTGGGCAGAGTGGGGACTGCACCCAGCATAACTCTTGTCTCTCTCTTACTCCCCTCCCCATGTCTTCTGTGGGTGAGTGGTCCTGTTCCAGTGGATGGCATGAGTGTTTGTTCTCCTGACCCAAGGTCCTTCATTTCTTCTTTGTTTTTCCAACTGGTGCCACTCTCATAATCTGTGAACTGCATGGCTCCCTGGGCCAGCAAGACAGGTAGCACAGAGACTGAAGGTATTCTCAATGTATAGACCCCCTGATAGAAGGGAGAACGCACCCAGATAGAACTGACCAGCCTGCCTGCGCTGTTGGGAGCAATGCCAAGCGTGGGCAAGCACCTCCTTAAAAACAGCTGTGGACAAGGGCAGCAGCTCTCAGCAAACTCAGTTACACCAGCAGTGCAGTGCAGTGGCGTTAGTGCCTCTGCTTCCTCTCTGTTGCTCAGGAATTCTGTAGATAAGGAAGAGACCGCAGAGGCTACATGCTTGTATTTGGGTATCCAGAGAAGAGAAAGCAGGGAAATGCATGAAATGTTTGTGAACTATTATGCTTGTGTTTTTCCTTTACTTGACGAATAAAAATCATAGATATTTATGGTGTACAACATCATGTTTTGAAATAGGTATACATTTTGGAAGGGCTGAGTCAAGCTAATTAACATGTGTTATCTTACGTGCACTTTTGTGTGTAAGAGAACACTTAAAATTGACTCCCTTAGCAATCTTTAAGTGCACAATTCTTGTACATGGTTATTAACTATAGTCATCAAATTTTTCCTCCTAAGTGAAATTTCTGTGCCCTTTAATCCCCATCTCCCCACTGCTCCCTGCCTTCAGCCGCTGGTAACCACTGTCCACTCTGTTTCTATGAGTTCAGTTTTTCTACCTGATATCCATGTGAGAGCATCGTGGGTTTACAAATAGACCAGCATAATTCCTGGTTAAGAAAACCCTGAGTGATTGACAGGCTGAGGGGAGGATACACTAGCATCACTCTTCTGAACTGTTCATAACTAGGAAATCCCTCTGTGCTGGTGAGGTACAAACCTCAGAACCAGCCTGATCTTTCAGGATGCAGTTTCTGTTCTTTTCTGTGCTGCTTCCTGGGTTTGCTTATTATTTTCCAACCAAGACGCAAAGTACTCCGAGCTTATAATTTCATGGATAGTGTTTTTCTCCCTCTCGCAAATGTAATCACCCCTTCTAAAGTTCACAGTTGAAAAACCTGGCATGGTAGGTGGAAGAGAATGAAAGGTATGGTAAAAGGGTGGGGTTGTGTTGCCCACTCAGGTGCCCTGGGAAATCTATTCATTGTACTATGTTATAAGTCAAAACTATTAGAGGACAAAATTGGAGCAGTCCAGTGACAGAGAAAAGGTCTGGATGGCAGACTGATGACTGCAGATGCAGAACTAAGTCCTGTATACCATGGTGGAGGAGCAGGGGGATGCACAAGGTCTGCAGCCTGACCTGCAGTGAACACACAGTCTACAAGGTCTGATCAGAAAATACAGTGCATGTTTACATTTTTAAACATTTACCCCAGTAAAGAACACATTGTTGTTAATCTCTCTCAGAATACTCTCCCTTGCTTCAAACACACTTAGCCCATCGTCCTTGCTACTTTTTGAAGCAGTTCTGGATTACCTCTTTCGTGAGTGTCTTATTTGTGCTGTCATAGCTGCTTCAATGGCCTGAATCAATTCAAAATGCTTACTTTTCATGGTCATTTTGACTTTAAGGAAGAGCTAGAAGTTACATAGTGCCAGATCCAGTGAATAAGGTGGTTGAAGACTGTCTTAGTTACTTTTCTCTCATTGCTGAGACAAAATACCTGAGGCCCAGAATTAAGGAAGGAAAGGTTTATTTAGCTTACAGTTTGTGAAGGTTTCAGTCCATACTTGGCTGGCTCTGAGGCAGAGTGGCACATGGCAGAGGGCAACAGTTCATGGCGGTGGAAGACAGCAAAAGCAACAAGAGCAAAAAGGGAGGAACAGCTGCAGAGAGCGAGCCTCTTTCCCTCCCTTATATTGTATGCAGACTACCTGCCCCTGGGCGAGTGTAACACTTGCACCCATATTCCCAACATTGGACCATGAATCAATTATAAACTCTAGAATTCCGCCCCATGCCTGCCTGAGGCGTTGGGGGGACATCCAGACACAAACCATAACAAAGACACACTAATGTTTTTACAAGCCTGCCTTTTTTGCGGTTGGCACGCAATAGAAGCATTCACCTTTTTTTTTTTTTTTGAGACAGGATCTCACTATGCAGTTCAGGCTGGCCTTGAACTCACGTTATAGCCCAGGCTGGTCTCAAACAGGCAACTGTCCTCCTGCCTCAGCCTCTCAAGTGCTGTGCCACAATGTCCAGCTTATTCACTGTGTTTTTGATTGAACTTTATGAAAACCCAAGGACTTCCCAAATGGCTTCAGAAAGTAGGTTGGAGGATGGGATAAGTGTGTTTGAAGTGAAAAGGAGTATTTTTGAGAGGGACTAATGGCAATGTGTGATCTACTGTAATAAATTTTTAACTCTGTAAACATTCACAGTATATTTTGATTACCATTTGTACTGGGGGAGGCCAGCACTAGACACCCATGGTTATAGGAACCATGGGTTACAGGGACCATGGAGCCTTCAGTATCCAGTGATGGTCCAAGAAATGGAGAGAACAGGACCAAGTGGCTGCCTTGAGGAAGTCATTTCTGCCAAGCCCAGAAAAACTGCTGGGCAGGAAGGATGTGGCAGGCAGAGAGCCCAAGGACGGGGCCTGGAGGGCTGGTGGAGGGTACATGCTGGCTGGCCTTGGTTTGAGCACTGGGCGCAGGCGATGTGGGGTGGGAGGGACAGGACCACGAGGAAATGGTGGGAAACAAAACTTGGATAATAGTAGGGTGCCTGTGCTCAAGTTAAAAGGAGTCACTAGGTCAGACTTGGGGTTGTGTTCTAGGAAAAAAAGGGAGGAAGGCACCCACTTTATTTTGTAGAGTGTCCTTTCTTTCATGTGGAGTTTTCACATTTGTCATGTTGCGGCAGAAATTCCCCTAGCATAAATTGGGCTGTATTCCACAAGAGACCTGAGTTTACTGGAACAAAACCAGAGTTTTAATTTTGAGGCTAGCCACCCTCTCTTCCATTTGCCAATCTGGAAGTGGGGCCAGTGGCCAACTTTGTTCTACCTTATATACATTTTGGTTTCCATTTTTGGTTTCCATGGCAACAGATTGGGATGTTACATTCGCTGACCCCGATGGGCATATGGTCTTTCTGTCATCCTGTTGGACCCCAGGTCAGTTGCAGGTCGCATGTCTAACCGTGATAGATGTTTCTCCCATTACATTCCATTTGTCTCCTTTTTTACAACCTATGCATTCCTTTAGGGTTACAATGTTTACCTAGGGCCAGGAGATGGAACTGCCCAGGCAGAGTCATGGAGGGTTACCTAGGCCTAGGCGCCCCTTGTCTCAGGGAGACATTCCTGGGCAGAGTAGATCTGGGGAATTAGCTCTTACACTCTCCCAGGAGGCTTCCCAAGGCACCGGGTAGGCTTTTACTAAAACTGTTTTATCTAAAATAATATTCTAAGATCCATTGCCTCCTACAGTCATATAGGAGTTTGGGCAGCCTCACTTCTTATTCTTAGAATTGAGAGCCGGCTTTTGTCTTACAAGATGGTGTGGAAATTGGCATTCCTGGACTTCTCCCTTGAGATCCACCCTGGTAAAATAAAGAACTTAAGCTCTTTTGCCCACATATGGAGGGTGGCGTGGGATGTGCGAGGCTGCCCAGTGTGGAAGTTGTTGGGATAGGCTGAGCTGTGTTCCCTGGGGGTCTGTGTGGGCAGCTGATCTCAGCTCAGGAGAAACCAACATCACATTCCTTAATGTCCCATGTGGAGACAAAAAGTAGGTTTTTTACCCCCTGTGGACAGTTGTGCCTTGCAGGTAGCCTTGTAAACTGGAGGTGCAGAAAGAGCTAGAGTGGCCTTTAAAAACCACATCTGTATGAGATTATTGACACAAGTTAGCAAGCAAAGTGGACTAAAAGAATTTGAAATAAAAATTTTTCCCTTTTGACTGGATTTTGTCCTGAAGCTGCAGTTTTTTTCTTAAAAGTATAATTTTAAAATTACGATATTTTTGGTCTCCTTTTTAAACCTATTTTATGTCTTGTATCCTACCTCAGTAGGATATGTGTGCTCACTTCTGGGTATCCGCCTTACTCTATTTAGTTCAAAACAAAGTGCTGTAAATCAAGTGGCTTATAAACAACAGAAATAATGTTCACAGCCCTGGGGATTGGGAAGTCTGAGATCCAAGTCAGAGTCCTTGTCCAGGGCAGGCTCCTTTTCTGGCTCATAGATCGCACTCTTGCTGTGTCCGCGAGTAGTGGCAGAAGTGAGGGATCTCTGCGATCTCTTTTATAAGGGCGTGATTTCCTCAGGACCTAATCACCTAATCACCCCTCAAAGGCTCAGCCTCCTAATACCATCACCTTGGAGATTTGGATTTCAGCAAATGAACTTGGCATAGCCTCAGACAATCATCCACTGACAGTTTGTGGCAAGTGTGTGTCTCCTTGGATTCACCTGCCCTTCCCTCTTCTCTTTCACTCCCCTCCCACCCTGAGACATTGCCTCAATTCCTGGGATGAAAAATGGCTTAAGGAGGAAGTGAAGGGTGTATGGAAGGGACCTCCGTGTTGAAGTGCTACTTAGCAAGTTTTGGAATATTTTTTCTATAACAGTATTTTTGCATTCTATAGCAGAAGTGCCTTTCATCTATCTCTAGTGTCTTTATTATTCAGTTTCTATTTGAGTGTCCAGGATACTGAGTGATGACTCGGTGGAATTGTCATTAAGGACTGTAGCCTGGAGCTGGCCAATTCCTCCGTGGTCTTGTTGATCCTTAGCAGGTGAGCCACATAAAGGCATCGCCTCTGCTGCTGGCTTTTGAAGGAAATGTGCTATGGAAAATGCATGAGTCAGAGCTCCTCTATCTTAATTTTGGGGCAAATTTGTCATCTTCTCCATTTGTACTAGAGTAAGTGTGCCTTTCACCCAGTAGTGTAAACCAGAACTCAAGCCAAAGTTTTCCTCTTTTTTTTGTATTTCTGATGATTGATCAACACATCCTGTGATGAAGACAGTAGATAAGTCCCTAATTATTTAATTTTATTTACACTAAAATTCATGCGGAGACCAGAAGCATGACTTTTAAATAGCAAGCACATTGTGATAATGGATAACTTTGAGGCTTTGAACTAAGAGGTTTGAAAGCACAAAGGAAGGAGCTGGCCTTTCACATCTCTTACATCATAAACACAATAGACAAGGCTGGAAACTGCTTATAAATCAGGGCTGAGAGGCAGGATGAAGAGAAATAGCCAGGTGGCCACTGTCAGGTCTGTACCTTTATTTCCTTTATCATGCAGCTGAGTAGGTTGTTGGCAAGAAGGTCAGCTCTGAGAGTCTATTTTAACTCATTTTGGGTTATTGCCACAAAACAAGTGAGACAGTGATGCTTGTTCGATATGGGAAATTGTGTCTGTTCATTGGAGCTTTGTTATGTGTGATTGAAACCCAAGGATACTCATCACCCTGTCGTATTTAAACTACTGATTGTGGCTCTCGTGTTTTTCGTTGCTATTAAATCAGCTGGCATGTAAATGACTTCAGAATCTCTTGGACTTAGATAAAACCATTTCCTTTCCTATATAAATTGCAGACTAAGTATAAATAAATGCCTGTTTTTGCTAAAACCTCAAAATGACAATCTGGAATCACTGCTCTCTCCTTGACAACTGTCACTTTAACCTCCCATGTGTCACAAGTCTGGCCACTTCTCACCCCGTCCCCCTTGTTTCTTTGGGATGCAGTCAGGTGTCTGTTCCTGTCACCTCCTGACTCCTCACATTGCCAGCAAGGCCCAGGGCGTGGTCATTACCACAGCCCGCCTCTTTCACCTCCTGGCAGACTTCCTCCTCCCTCCCACGTTATTCTCCCAAATGGCCCAGCACCCGTTCTTTGTACTTTGCCATCTCCTTCCCTCTTCCTGGCAGCCTCTCTGCTTCGACACCCCCCCGGCCCTTTTTGATGACTGGTGCTCTAGCATGAAGGGGAGTCCTCCCAGGACCCCCTGGAGCTACAATAAACAGTGTCAGCACTATTTCGCTCTGGCTGGGTAGTTTTTCTCTGAGCAGCTGTGAATTAGTTCAGTAAATATTCGAGTGAAATTTATTGCCTAATTTTACAATTCCTCACCCACAGCCACCTTAGCGCTGTGTGTGCGTGAGAGAGAGAGAGAGAGAGAGAGAGAGAGAGAGAGAGACAGAGAGATGTGTGGGAAGACCAAGAAAATTACATTTTTTTCCCTCATCACTCTGGAAACTCATGAGTCACTGGGACAGCTGTCCCCTGGCCACAGCAGGTTTTAAAGAAGATTAAGACAGGACTGTGCTTTAGGTTTCTTTGATATGTTAAAGTGATGGTTACAGTCACTTTGACTGTAGATTCTAGCACTTGAAGGATTATGGTAAGGAAATACCTTCTGAGTGAGTGCCCAGCATTGTACAGGGTGCTTTCCAGCTGTGAACTCAGCTCCCAGAGAGACCCTATGTGTGGTACAATCATCTCCTGCCTTTTGTCCACGGTGCAGACAGGAAAACTGAGGCCTAGGACTGTTAGCATGTTCTGGTTATGTCAGGCAAAGCTTCAGGGTCACTGGTGGTCTCTTTCAGTCCTACTTGTCCCCAGCAAGGTGGTGATTGCAGCGTGACGCTGAAACGTCCAGCTGCGTGGCCCTCACTGAGGGCTCACCATACTTTCTGGGTTGCTTGGAATCCCACCAGCCACAATGCACATGTAAGTGAGGATCTATTCGTTAAAAAGACATTGAGTGACATCACCAAGACTGCCGGCAGGAATATTACTATGTCACGCAGTGAGAGCGTGCAGATCCTTCTGCCTGTGCTGTTATCCTTAACAGTCTGCAAGGCTTGGAAGTACCAGTTTAAAGACAGATTTATAAATAGCAAACTATAAAGTCAAAACACATGAACCTTAATTATTGGTGGCAGCTGCAGGATTCACAGGACCAGGGTAGCCCCCAGTGTGCCTTTCCTCCTCCTTCCTGAATTCAGTGAGGGGAGGGGAGGAGAGAGGAGAGGGTACAAGGGAACAGAGGCTTGAGACAGGTGGAGGCAGAGACAGATTCAGAGGCACAGTAAAATACAGAGAGGCCCATTGGTGAGGACACATTGGACCAAAGAGCTTGGAGCCCAAACCCCACGGCTGCCCTTTGGAAGAGTCTGTGCTGAGATCAGTCATCCTCTTCATCTCATCTGGACTGCCAAGGTGGCATTGCCTTTTGCCCAGATAGGAATTAGTGAAAGTGTCAGAACTTGGGGCTGCCCTGACTTCCCCATAGAGATCACCTGGCAGACCCCAGAGATCCGAATGTCACCCAGTTTTCCAGTGTCACTCCCTGAAGATTTCAAGAACCTTAAGCCCTGTGGGCACGATGGCATGGCACGGGCCTTCTAGACACCCACTCCCAGGCCAAAGGAATTAATGGGCTAAAGAAAAGAGGAGAGGGGTGAGGAGGGCGTTGTGGTGGGAACCACTGGTCAGCCTGGCTAGCTGCCCTCCGTGGGGTGCACCTGCTCAGTTCCCCAGGGGGTGAGGGTGCTCTGGGAAACGGAGGGCGCCCAGGCAGAGTAGCAGTGGATTCGGGAATGTGCAGGTACACAGGGCACAGGGAAGGACAGTTGGGTTTCCATGAGACACGCACTCCTTGTCTAGATTACCTGTTCTCATCCTCAGAACCTGGGAAGACTCAGGCTGCTTTTGAGAGTGGGGGCTGCTCTGGTTTACCAGCCTAGGTGCCTGGATGCCATGGGTGGTACGTCTTGCCACAGTAGTCAGGCTGTGCGTGTGCCTCACCTGGTGTGAGCGTCGATCCCTGAACAAATGCAGACTGTGAGCGCAGGGGCACAGATGTGGGGTTAGTCCCATTCCTGACTTGTTCGGAGCCTCTGGCAGGGGACCTGCCCACGCGCCCCAGAATCTGGGTTAGTGTGGGCCTTGGACTGTAGATGCAATGCAGGACACGTCTTTGTTGCTGGCTGGAGGAACCCCAGCAGAGGGTCCTGCTGAATCCGTGAGGTTAGGCTTGGAGGAGGGCTAGCTTGGGTGGGGGTGTTACACCATAGACTGTGTAGTGGGGAAGGTTAGAAAAGCATTCTGCTCTTTGTGCTCTCCTTGTTGGCTTCTTTCTGTACTCTGTATTACCCGGAACAAAATCCATCCAGTCAGATCCTAGCTGGGTCCCCATCTGTTTTGTTCAGGACCTGAATGAAGTTTGGAAGACCGTGTAGAACAATCTGGGAGGGTTCCCTGGGCCCCCGGTAGTGTGGTGGGCTTTCCCTGTGTTGGGATCCTGCCATGTATCAGGACAGCCTGTTGCGTCTGGCACCTTTGTTTAAATATCCTTCTTTGAATTTTAAAAAACAGCATATATATGATGCCTCTGTGTGTGTGCATTTCCTTTCTCCCCCAGTACTGGGGGTTGAACCCCAGGCTTCTCCACTGAACTATATCCCCAGCCCTTTTGCTATTTTGAGACAAGGTCTTGCCGAGTCATTAAGTTGCGTAGGCTGGACTTCAACAGGTGACCCTCCTGCCTCAGCCTCCTAGAGTGCTGGGATTACAGGTGTGTGCTACCAAGCCCATTTTGTGCGTGTATTTCTATATGTACATAGGCATATGGGTATATAAATGTGTGTATGTATTTATATACATTTGTATATTTGTATTTAATTTTTAAATAGTAAATAAGCTTGTACTATACATTCATTCCTTAATTTGTCAGGGTTTCCCCTACAGACTGCACATGTAAACCCACCCCTTCATTCCCGGTTGGGCTGTCCTGAGGGAGTTTCTGTTACTTCCCAGGTGTTTGGGGAAACCTTAGCAGTTGGCCAAACATTAGTGCTCTTTGAGTTCCTGCATCCCGTTTCATGCGTATTTTGTCACATAATCTTTATAGATACTATCTATGTACCTGTCTCCAACCCTGCCACTTACTTGATTTGGGTTCAGAAACCAGATACCAAACCTATTAGACTAGTGAATAAAAGAAACTTAATTAAGTATGTTCTCAGAGAAGACCAAAAGAGGTTTTCAGCGAGAGAGGTGGAGGGGTTGTGGTGAAAGCTCGATGCATATCGCTTAGTTGGATAGAGACATTTGCATTTTCTGTAGTCCTGTTGTGTCTCAGCTGGGTGAGGATCCCAGCCTACTTGTAAAGTGGCTCCTGACCAGGTGGGATGTTACTGTAGCTGCTTCTCCGGAGAAAATAAAAAGGCTTTTAATGACAGCCTGCTGGAAGCCTTTCCTTACGTCTTCCTGAATTCATTGTGATGTATTCTTTTCTCTCTAGTTGCCATAAACATATCTTATTTCCAGTGAGATTTTTTTTTTTAAAGAATCTGAGTTTAAATGAAAGATCTGACTTAAGTTACTCAAGCAAAGAGTTCAGTTCCAAAGATGAGATTTTGGGGATATGAGTGCATGAAGGCACGAGAATTAAAGGGCAGCCCGAGTGTTTGCTTTATTTCTCCCAGGACTTGGTTTGCATTCTGGCTGTTCTCCAGGAAGGCTTAATGGGATCCTGGTACGGATCACTGGAATCTTGAGTGTGGGGAGCCAGCTCAGCATCATTCTATACTCCCTACAGTGCAGCCTGAGTCACTAAGGTCACTTGTCTTTTGTGAGGTGTTGCCCAGTGTTACCACAGATAAACTAATTTCGATAGTAAAGCTTGGGGATGTGTTTCAAGGAGCGCACATGTATGTCCACACGGGCACAAGGCTGTATCCCAAGCCTCCTTTATTCCTGAGGCTCTGCCTCTGTGGAGGCTGAGTGGCGTTCAGCCCTCAGGAAGAGTGAGGTTGAGCCTCTGCATTCTCCGGTGTGCTCTCCGTCCACAGACGTCCTGGCATGCAGTGACCACACTCTGCACTCTCCAGATTCTCTGTAGCTTTTACCAAGTAAAATACAAGACTTGGCCAGCTTGCTAGCAAATCACATTCCTCCAAATAGCTAATGGTTAGAGGCCAGGGGCAGAACTGGCACTGCACTGGTAAGGGGAAGACTTTATCGTACAGTTACTGTTATCCCCTTTTATTGGACAAGCAATCCAGGGGCTCAGGAGGTCAAGTGCTTTGCCTAGCCCCAGCCAGACCCCTTGTCCAGTAAGTGACATGGGTGGGAGGGATGATTCTTCATTTGGGCTTCCTGCCCCCCTGTTCTTCTGGCTGCCTCCTGGGGAAGTCTCTGTGGCCCATTCCATTAGGATGTTTATTTACTAAGATTCGCTGTCCTATACTACATAAGACATAGATATGTGACCCAAGACAGGCCAGTTGAATGCTCTCTCTCTAGAATTTGAATCAAGAACTGAATACTGCGAGATCCAAAGATGATTGGAGGGCTCAAAAGCCCACATTTCTGTCTAAATCTGTGTCCTCAGCATCCAGAACCTTCCAGTAAATTCTACTTTTGCTTTAGTTATCCAGAGTCAAGTCCTGTTTCTTTGTGACAATAGTCAGTTTACGATTGGCTGTAACTAGGACACTGTCAGTGCGGACTCCTTCCACTCCTCTAACATGGAGGCAGCCAGTGTATTCATGGCCATGGCCCCTTTGAACTCTGCTGATGTCTCAGCGTAGCCACCAAATGATAGGAACCTGCCTCTGAAAATAGGAGACCTCCTCACAAATCCAACAGATACTCTGGGCCGGGGAATCTTGTGATGAATGTGCTGTCAACTGCCTTGTTTTTCTTTAGGTGTCAGTCTGGAAAACTTGAGCGGTCTGGCTTGTCAGCAAGCTAGCTTTGTGATCACAGAAGACAGGCTGCTGAGCAGTCTGGTCAAGTTGTTTTAGGCAGAGAGATGGAGGGAGGGAGGAGGGAGAGGAGAGGAGAGGGAGAAGAGGTGGGGGAAATGTGCTGGCTGGGATTCAGTGGAGTATTTTGATGAGTAGAATCTAGTGTGTAGCAGTTTCAAAAATAACTACTCACAGATTCATCAGACTCACCCAGTCTTGTTTCTAGAAGCTGCCCTTCTCTCTTCAGGGACGGCAGATGGTCTTTTGGCCTGCTGGCTGATCTTTCCCAAAGCAGAGCTTTTTGCCAGAGGTGTGGCCTTTACCTAGGCTTGGTCTTTAAGAAGGGAGGTGGGGGGACAAAAAGAGGGAAGTCCCAGGCTGACCCCAGGTGACTCCCAGACTTCTCGCTCAGGTTGTACCTTTTCTTGAAGCTCAGGGTGTGGGGGTCACATCATGAAAAGCCCCCCATCTCACTGGTGGGTGGGTCCAGTTACCTCTGTCCAATCCTGGGTCACTTTCATGTTGGGAATTGATCTAGAAATAGATAAACATATGGAAGTATCCCCTTCCCCTTCAGCAGGCCTTGAGAACTATTTCTTGATAATCAGGTAGCATTCAAGTATAGGTTGTTTTAGGTTTCCACAGTGGCGACTGTATTCAGAACAAAAGCTCCTATTTGGGGGCATTGTGGAACGAAGACACTTCAGTTCTGAGTTTCCTCACCTGTTTAAAAAGATGAGTTACAGCAGGACATCACTGGGCCAGGGATATAGCTCAGTGGCACAGTGCCTGCCTGGCAAGCGTGAGGTTGTGAGTTTGATTCCTGGTACCAAAAAAAAAAAAAAAAGGCATCACCACCATCCCTAACTTTGCTTCTGCCTTCAAAGTTGGAAGAGTGTATGGTCGCTGCAGTTTATTATCCCAAGCTCTTAAATTGTTTCCAGTAAAACTTGAGCAAAATACAACCCTTTAATGATACATAAAAAAACTATATAGAGTACCTCTTTATTAAAGTGTATGTTGTATACATTCACAGACCCATCTATGTTTAGATATGGATATATGTGTGTATATATATGTGTGGAATCTTATTTTATTGTTGTAATTCTTTTTTTTTTTTTTTTGGTACCAGGAATCAAACTCTGCACCTTGTGTTTTCCACGCAGGCACTATGCCACTGAGCTATCTTCCTGGCCCTATTGTTGTAATTCATAGAAGTAAAAACATGACAATATTTATACCAAATCACAAGTAGAGGAAAACGAGTTCTGAGGGTCTTTTTTCCAGCTGCCTGACACTGACTGTAGAGAGTTCCACCCCCTGTTCTAGTACTGCTTGTCAGTGAATTCTGTATTGTGTGGAGCAAGGTATACAGACTGTGCCTTGTTGAACTTCAGAGCTTTATAGGGGTTCTCTGAAATCCAAGAAACTTTTTAAACTGTGCTGACACAGTTGGGGAGCCCTATAGACTCAGATTTGCATGGCTTGCGCAGTCTGTTGACGCTTGAGGATACTCATTTCTGTCTCCCCCTGTCATCTGAACACTCACAGTGGTCTTAGGTCCCACAAGCATATTTTTATCCTTGTGCTGATAGGTTAATTGCTCTGTGGGATTAGGTGGTTCTCCTGCCTCATCTACCTTGGCGTAGACTATGCCATGGTCACAGGACAAGCTGTGTATCAGAACTCTCCCTAACACTGTGCAACCAGAAGAGACGGCAACAGGGATAAAGCTGAAGTTGGTGTTCCCAATCGCCCCCCCTCCCCCTGCCGTCAGATTTTCAGGTTCATGCAGATAGTTTAATTGTGTTCCATGATAGATTTTTATCATAAGAATATATTATACATGGAGCTTCTTAGAAACATTTGGAAGCCACAGATGTAGTGATAAGGGCACAGATTTTAGAGGCAGACAGCTTGGATTTGAGCCCTGTTTCCTGTTCTTTTCTAATTACATGGCCTTGGACAAGGTGTCTCTAAGCCACAGGTGTCTCATCTATAAAATGGGCCTGCTCTGCAGCAGGCCAGATGTGTTTAAAGAGTATAGATAAGTATACAAATGGGCCTAGTCCAGAGCCTCACATAGGACAAAATGTTCAGTTGTTGGCGTGTGGGGAATTAGTCACTGTATTTCATGTTTGGCCGTTAAGAATATAGATAATTGTGTGTGCATATTTACTTACATACATCCAAACGTAGCATCTGTCTACCAGGGAAATATATTTTCTCATAATTTAGAGATGTTTTAGCAGATTGTAGTGACAACATTTCTCTTTCTGATACATATTTGTGGCAAATTAAATTTTTTTTTTCATTTGTAAAATGTGTGGAGCCTTAACAGAGTAATTTCTTGTATTCTAGTTTCTTCTAATGGGAAAAAAAAAATCTAACAGCTAATGGGAATTGCCTTTGTGCATCGAGACTCCAAAATGCTGCTTTGTTTTTGTGGACAGACTCTTTGTGGGTGGACTGCAGAGATTCTTGCTGTTGGAAATGTTTTTAAGCCCCTGGGAAACTGAGTAGGGAAAAAAGAGCTAATTAAAAAAGCTGCCATCCGCCTCCTCTAATTAACTCGCTCTCTGCTCCTGGGAGAGGGCACGGGAATACGAAAACAAGGCAGGCAGCGCCGGAAGTGAATGCCATTCTGTGGTCCACAGTGGTCCCTGCTGTTTTGAGGCAGAGACAGTTCGCAGTAAACAGGCAAGGAAGCACAAAGGGGCTTGGTGTGCTGGGCCCCTCACCCGGCACGCCACCTCCCACGCAGGCGGGGTGAACAGTGGCCTCCTGGAGCAGGTGTACATCCCGGCAGCTGCAGCAGCAGAGACCTCATTGGAATTCAGCAGCTAGAACCCAAGAGCATCTGGCCCTCCCCAACCATGTGCTATTGAGAAAGACCAGGGCCCTTTGTGCTCCAAAGCCACGTGTTGTCAGTGCCCAGGGATGCAAAAGCCAGGGATACAAGCATTCGATCCCTCTCCTTGTATCTCAGCCTAAGCCGGGCAGCCTGGGGCTTCTTCACTTCCGGCGCTGCCTGCGCTGCACCCTGGAGAAGACGCTCATAACATTTATGGCTGGTGATGCAGCCTTCTTTGGTTACAATGGAAAAGATTTATACCTGAGATCCCAGTGAGGGGACTAGGGGTAGGGATTTGGGGGACAGAGGCTGTTCTTCAGTGGAGATGGCTTTTGGCTCCTGGCCAGTGTGGTCCCCCGTGGAATGGGGCCGGTGGCTATGGACAGCGGTGACCAGCAGTGGGACCTCCAGGCTGCTCTCCCTTCAAGAAAGCACCGGAAAGAGGCAAGTTGGCTTTGTGCGTCTTATAATCATTGCTCCTGAAGCTGTGGGCCAGGGTGAGAAATGAGTCCCAGGGCTGTATCCTGGGCTCACCAAAGTGATCTGGGCTCAGCTCTGTGATCTCCTTGCGTCTTCCCTATCTGTAAACAGGCTGCAAAACTTTAGGTACCTAGATCTGTTGTTGTACCTAGATCCATCCAAGCATGGATGAATTAAAAACTGTTCCTGTAAACAAAAGCTTAAGCTCGTTAGTATTAATGTATGTGTGAAGAGTCGGTTCCTCCCCTGTTGTGTTTGCATGAATTAAGTATTTGCTCGTGAAATTTAATACTATGCTGTCTTGGGCTCGTTGGCTGCCATCAAAAGGAGCTCTGATGTTTCTGCCGATTTCTTCGGGTCTCTGGAGGGCTCTGTGGCTGACGGGAGAAGCCAAGGTCCTTGAGGATTGTGTGGTGATGAGCTTTGGCACTGATCAAATGAATTGCCCACAAAAAAGTTGTAAAAACAGTATCGATATAGATTTTCTACAGGAAACTTGGCAAATAGCTACTTTTTCTGCTCCTGGCAGATAGTGGAGGGATTGGCTTGGTTCATGGTGCTCTCTGTCGGATGGCTGCTGGTCTTCAGAAGACAGTGACCTGTACGAAGGTTGCTGGGCCTTTGCCCCTATAGGAACTCAGCAGAATGAGCATCTCTCAGCTTTAGGTGATGCGACAGTGACATGTGTACAGCCCTGCACAGTCCATCACTTTATTCTCTGTCTTACCTGGAGTGTCATCTTCTGATTCCAGTCTTCACTGGGTTGGCCTGCTGAGCTGATTTGTGCCATCTGAAATTCTAAATATCCACCCATTTGGTGGTTGACCCTCCTGATTGCAGATGAGTCGATTGGTACTTGGGTCTGTTTAAATCATTTCGAGATGGGAACCAGCTTGCTACTGCTGCTCCCTTCCAGCTTCCTCTGCAGGTAAGGATGGGCCCTGGCTCCAATGGCATCTTTTTTTTTTTTTTTTGGTACTAGGAATCGAACTCAGGACCTTGCACTTGCTAAGCAGGCGCTTGTGCCACTGAGCTATATTCCCAGCCCTCCAATGGCATCTTGAGCCATGGGGCAGCTGCCTTCTGGCCTTGGGCACACAATGGTGCGTGACTGGAAGAGCCTCATCCTCCTGGCTTACGAGCAGCCAATGGAAGCAGGTTGGGGAGAAAGGCTGCCTGTAGCCCAGGGCAGGGTTTTTGCCACTTTTACTTACAACTGTGGAGAGCTTCCTTGCATATAGCTATTCCTGCAGACCAATGAGGGTCATTTTCATAACGGTGTGATTGGCAGACGTACTCTGTGACTTGTCCAGCACAGCCTCCACTGGCTGGCTTTTATTCATTCATTTATTTATCCACTACCTCCTGGGTTAGGCTCGGAGATGGTGTAATAAGCAAGGCTGGCGGCCCTCCTGGCATTTTCAATCCAGTGGAGGAGAAAGAAGTAGGATTATGAAGTGAATGAATCTGTGCTAACAATTTAAGAGAAATGCTGGGAAGGCAGGGAAGTGGAGAAAATGGTGGGGTGAAGGGGGAAGAGGGCAAGTGGAGATGTAATTTCATAAGGTAGAGATTCTAGGTGGTGTCAGGCACATAGACTACCTCTGTATTTGTTTGACTGAATTGATGAAGTAGTGGGTATCAAAGTTCCTTGTATGTATTTGCCACTAAGGTGAGAAGTGTGTGTTTTGAGTAGAGGTGAGTTTAAAGAATATGCCATTTGGATACAATCAAGGGTAGAGGTAAGATTCAGCTTTGGGAATTACGCCACCAGATGATTTTTCTGAAGTGTTACCATAAACAGTTGAATCAGCCAAGGAGCCCGAGTCCTCCGTCCCTGGGTCAGAGCCCTGCCTTGCTTAGAATTGAGCCTTGGTCCCGTCTAACCTGTGTTTCTCTTCTCTCTTCACCAGGAGTTCGGACTCTGAAGAAGCATTTGAGACCCCAGAGTCAACAACCCCTGTTAAAGCTCCACCGGCCCCACCCCCACCGCCCCCTGAAGTTATCCCAGAACCTGAGGTCAGCACGCCACCAGCCCCAGAAGAACCAGGTAACCAAGGGCCAGGAGCCCAGAGGAGAGTACAGTGCCTCTTCCTGGAGCTCTGCTTGAGGCAGAGAGCCACCCCAGAGGACAGAGAGCTGGCTGCAGCCACGGGGTCCCTTGGGTGTGGGCTGTGTTTCATATATTTTGTGGCTATTCAGGAAACACAGAGTAGCTTGTGGTGGGTGTGTTTTTCAGAAGTTTATCTACTCCTTTTGCTCTGGGGGCCTTTCACTTTAATCCTCGGATGGGTCTGATGAGTGTGTAACTGGGCAAGGAGGATTCCACCAGGGACTTAGGTTCTGTATTTGACACCTTGCTCCCACAGGAATGCTGGTTTGGGACAGCTCGTGTGACTCTATCCTTGTATTCCAAGAACATAGCTCCTGCAGGCCCCAGGAGCCCAGACAGTCAGAGAAGAGAGAGTCGCATGCGTCCCTGCTGATTGATTCCCTCATTACTCTTACGTTAACTGTTTTTTGTTTTTAATCACTTTTCTACATCCTTCCTCTTCTTGTATTATTTAAAATACCTTTAGGTGCTGTGTGGGTATGGTGAAACCCTGGGGTGTGAAGCAAATCTTCTCCCGCTCTGCATCCCCCAGTTATGTCAGGGGTTTGGGGATGGGACTGCTTCTGGTAGAAAGCCTGATACGAGGGGCTGGGGATATAGTTCAGTAGCACGGTGCCTGCCTGGCAAGCGCAAGGTCTTGAGTTTGATTCCTGGTACAAAAAAAAAAAAGGCTGATATGAGGCCTAGGAAGAGATGCAGGCTGCCAGAAATGGTCCTGCAGGCTGCTCAGAAGCAGGTATTGCTGTCCTTAGACCTGGACAGATTGGGGCCCACATTTTAGAGGACCTTGCTCTGATCTTCCGCCCATATAACAAGACTGCAGATCCAGCTCCCTCTAGGCCATGCACTGAATGCCTTCAAGTAGCCCCTTGCGAGGGCCGTCTCATTCCCAATGTTGGCGCATCGGTCTGGGGGTGCTGTGCTTGCAGAGGAACCAAGGATGGGGCCAGAACCTGCAGGCCTGGTTGTCCGCAGCCTGGCTGGAGGCATCTTGAGGTGAGGGATGAGTTGGCAGTGGGAGACGCAGATGGAAGGCGGGACTCCATTCGTCTACTCGCCCTGGCCAGGAGCTGGGCAGGCTGTAAAATATAATAACATTTTGGCCTTGATACTAGTTTTAAGGAAAAAAATGAATGGAATTCATTTTCTGTGCCCTGTGTTTGAGCAGGCGAATGATTGAAAAAGGATATATATGTCCGCGCTTTGTTCCTAAGCAGATAGCGCTCCCCTGTGCCAGGAAAGGGGGGCAAGGCATTTTCATCAGAGTAGATGCATTCGCTGGCGTCTGGCACATGGAGTTTTCTTATTCTGCCTTCTGACAGCTCATCCGTCAGCAGCGGAATCTGGAGAATGCTGAGTCAGTGTCGAGGCTGGGCTCTGAGAGGATAGTGATTATCTTGATTATCTGATTCTATGGTGGAGAAGAGCCAGCAAGGCTGCTTACAATTCTTAGAGAGCCATTTTCATTCCTTCCTTTATTTCATATAATAACACTCATTAAAAACGTATTTCCCATACTACTTTTACAAATTTGCCCACAATTTTTAATGGAAAGCAGCTAGATAACAGACACATGGTAATCCTGAAGTCAGACATGTGATTAAGGCATGTGTAGGGGATGTAGGATTTTCCCTGTCAAATGCCCTAACTGCTCTTGGGAATGGTTTCCTACTTCTCTTTGTTGCTGTTTTTCATCTTTGTGCCTGACTTCCTCTTCAACAGAACAGAGAACAGTTTCTGTTCTTAAACACGCACACAGTGCCCATCTCTTTTCTTAGGGTGGTGGTTAATAAAAGAATGGGCATCATAGAGGCTTAAAGGATAACTCCCACCAGGGAAAGGGTTGGGGATGGTGATTGCCACTGAGTCACCCTCCCTTACAGCCTTTGGTTGCAGCCATTGGAGTCTTTGAATGGGGAAGACAAGGACTTCACATTTCTCCTTGAAAAATTGCAGTGTGAGGATTATACAATAAAAAGATGTAAGGTTGGAATTGTGTTTATTCAAAGCCCCTCTGGAGTGCCATGTGTGAAAGTATACGTGATTTGCTGCCCTTGTTAGAAACTGCCTCCCAGAAGTAGTTTTTGCAGATCCACATGGGACATTGCAAAGGCGTGAGGAGGCAGCTGCCCTTGCTTATGTATGGGGCCGTAGGAAAGGAAGGGTTTGTTCTGAGAACCATGGGAAAGAAAGGGCAGGAGAGGAAATCTACTGTTTATTTTTCCTCTGCAGAGTGCTTGGAACATTACTAAAGTTGCTGAAGGAACCACATGAAATAACAGATAAGAACTTTGGCTGTGAATAAAGACATTTTTCCTCCTGGAACCCTACACTTTATGTGAAACAATCACTCACCGTGTGCTGTCATCAGTTTGTGCTCCCTGGGACAAAAGGACAGATGCTGACTGCTTATCTTGCACCTGCCCCCTTCTGAGGTGGGCCAGGGTTCAGCTCACCACAGCCCAGTTTTATCTGTAAATGAAGAGAATGACTTGGGAGTTCTCTTCCCTCTGACCTCCATGGTCCTGTGAGTGGCACACTTAAGTATTATGGAGTGACTGTTACTACAACTCAAAGCTGGCCTCTAGGGGACATAGTTCAGTGTCACAGGGTTTTATAATAGCTCCTATTTATGCCTCTGTCTCTGTCAGGCCAGTGCCAGA
>NW_004955477.1:508929-521617 GCF_000276665.1 Chinchilla lanigera
GTATTGGGCCAAGAATCCCAGAGCCCAATTAACTAAAGACCCTTCCTGTCCTTGGGCCGGGCTGCAGGCAGCAGGTGTCACTGTGGCATGTGCAAGATTTGGGGGCCCATGGCCGCTATTTTCTCCGTCCCCTGGACTAGGTGCTTATGTGGCTGTCTCATTTCATCCTCTTAATAAGAATGCCTGGTTTACAGCGGAGGCTCAGGGAGGTCCAGTAACTTGCCCAGGGTTGCATATAGTCATAGTCTATTCTAACTGCTGTAACAAAATCCCATAGACCAAGTGGAATAATTCTTGGCTGCTCACGTCATAGAGGCTGGAAGTTTCAAAAACAAGGCAGCTACAGGTTTACTATCTGGCAAGGGCCAATTCATGGTTCATAGGTAGCATATTCTTTCTGTGTCCCCTCATGGTACAAGGACAAGTAAGCTCTCAGGCTTCTCTTATAAGGGCCCTAATCCTATTCTTGAGGGCTCTGCTCCGTGAAATCACCTCCCCAAACTGCCCCCTCTATATCATTACCTCAGGAGTGAGGATTTCAGTGTGAGAATTTGCGGGTGGGAGAATAGAGACATTCAGGCCACAGCACAAGAGTAAACTGAGGGTCAGGGCTTCTTGGACCATCCTTAGCTGGAACAGTGAGGACAGCTGGGGACTCTGACATGCAGCCAAGCATGAGGCCCCTGGTGTGCAAGGGGAAGCACCAGGTGGGTATGTTAATGCACCCAGGTGGTGGATGTCACCTAGGCAGAGGCCAGCTCTGCACCTGGGCCCTGACCATGGAGCCAGGCATATGCGGGGCCTGCTGCTGGGAGTCTCAAATCCCCTTCACCTTGGGCTAGAGAAACAGTAGGGAAGTCAGGGGCTGTGTAGACAGGCAAAGAAGCATGGACAGTGGTGACCTCATCTGCCCAGAGTGGCCACACTACTCTGGGAACCTTGGGTGGGGACACTAGGAACCATCCTAACTAAGGGCATGTCATTTAGCTGTTCACACGGTGCACCATGGTAAAAAGTCTGATTTTCATAAAGAGAGCTTCTGTAGCATAGAGCTAACATGGTCAGTAATTACATTACTAACACTGCCTGGTTCAGCACCTTTTCCTCAGCCTCTGGGAACGGAATGAGGGTTTGGAAAAGATGTGCCAGAGCCAGATAGACACCCAGGAAGCAGTGGAACTCAATGCCCACCGGGACAGTTCTTTGGACTCCTTGAGGTCTCCAGGAGAGAATGAACACTCCCTAGGTCAGGGAGAGAGCGTGGTCTTAGCACAGGCCTCGTGCTGCTCTTGCTGGCCAGCTGGGGCTTCGTTCCTTGACCTTTGTCAACCTGCATTTGGGACCACATCGGAGGATGAAATGCACCACGGGTAGGCCTATCACCTCTTCAGCCCTGACACTTCAGCCTCTGAGGCAAAGTCCCCATAAGGAGTTGGAGCCCAGCCTCAAGACAGTTCATGCCTGTCTAAGATTACCCTCGAAACTCAAAATTGAAATGTTGCTCGTTGGAGGTTTTAAGAGCTGAGACAGATCCAGATGGGATGCAAGTGGGGTGAGCCAGCTCAGCCCCAGGTGTCTGCTCACAGGCTCGCCCCTGCTGCCTGTTCAGATGGGGATTCTGAGCCTTAGCCCTGCTGATCTTCTCAGAAAGGGATGGCTGGATGGATGGATACACAGTCTGGGGTTCTGATAAGTGTCCAAAGTGTGTCTTGGGAAATGTTGAGTTCATCATGGGGTTACTCTGATTTTCCCACAGCTACCAGTAAAATGCCACTTGAAAACCAAATAATGTTCTATTTATAGCTGCTTAAAATGCAGACTTTTTCCCAGAATAAACATTATTAATGCCCGTAGATTATAACTTACATACTTAGAAGATGTATAACTATGCTTCGTATGTGCCCTTGATTGATCGGTCATTTAAGCATCTGAGCATGCCAGGGCACGCAAAGACTCACCATTGCTCCTCTGGGCCTAGTGAAGTATTGTCCAGGGACAGGGGAAAGGAGCACCCAACTGCCAGTGAGTGTCCCCAGTAAGACGCAGAAATGTGACCTTTGGACAAGGTAGAGTGACATCAGTTGTTAATTATTAGCTGTCTCCCTTTGTGTCTGTAATTGCCTTGTGTTTAACAAACACATTCAACATTTCCTTAACTTGGGGGCTGTGTTGCCCAGGGCCCGTGTTATGGGCTGAATTGTGTCCCCCTAAAACCCACATGTTGAAGACCTAACCCCCCAGTGGGATGGGGCCTTTATAGGGGTAATTAAGGCTAAAAGGAGTCAAAGGATGGATCCCTGATCCAGTAACACTGGTGTCCATATAGAAAGAGGGAGAGACACCGGGGAGATTCGTGCAGAGAGGAAAGGCCATGTTAGGGCACACTGAGAAGACTCCATCTGCAAACTAGCACGAGGGGCCTCAGGAGAGTCAGACCTACAACCTTGAACTTGGATTTCTAATCTTTAAAACTGAGAGAAATACATTGCTGTTGTGGAGGCCCTCTGCTCTGTGGTCCTTGGTAATGGCTGCCTGTGACCAGGACAGCTGGGGAGCCCTGAGTGAGCCTGTGCATATGACAAGCCACAGATGCCGACTTTATCCTCAGACTGAGTCAGAAACTTAGTGCCAGGATGCATGCGGTGGATCTGAGAGTGAGCCTTGCCCAGGTCTGTGATGATGGGTGTGGGACGTAGAGGCCGTGCTGATGTGGGTGCATTGATTTGGGGACTTGTCCTTCTTTGCCTTGAGGTCCATGCCATACTTCACAGGGGCTGATATATAGGAGGCACCTTGGATTATTTGTAGAATGAGTGGTCTTCTTGCACTTGCATGTGGACATTTAGAAATCTAATGAGAGCCTAGCTGGACCATACTTGCTTTTGAAAATCAAAGCCTATATATGGCGGTGATTTTCTGGCCCGGTGATGGACCCCATGGTGCAAGCTGCTCTGGGAACCACATGAAAGATAGCAACTCTCAGTCAGGTGTACTTTTGTCCCCAGGGGGATACAGGGTACTATCTGGCACAATTTTGTTTGTCATAGCTGGGTGGGAGGTGCTACTAGCATCTTGTGGGTTGAGGTTAAGGGTAAAGCAAAGCATGCTGCAGTAAACAGCCAGCTCCCCGTGACAAAAGACTGAGCATCCTGAAATGTCCATAAGGCTAAAGTTAAATCCTAAGGCATGACTAGATCTCCATGGTAACGTGATTAAGAAGTGTCAGTTCTACATAGGAAAGCTACACTAAGTAGACAGGGAGCTTTTTCTTCTGAAGAAACAATGAGCAGATGGTTAAGCTCAATATCTGCTGATTGTTGCATGACTGAGGAAAGCTACAGTACCATTCTTTGAAGGCCACTGAGGCCCATGTAACAGCTTGAGAGAGAGTAGGTTGGCACTGTTGGGCCTGGCTTGGAAGTGATGGAATGGGCTGAAGACCCTTCTGCCTCCTATGAAAACCCATTCAAAAGCCACCTTGTCCCCTCAGCATCCCTGGTTCTCTGCTCTCCCTACCAGGTGTCCAGGGGTAGCCACAGGGCAGGAAGATGAGGTTGCTGCTGGTGGAACGATGGAGTGCTTGAGGGTACAAGTTCCCCAGGAAAGAGAGAGTCACTTTCAGAAAGTAGTAATGTCAACACCTATTCTGTTGAGGTGAGGAGGCATGAGGAGTGCTTGGATGATGATGTAGAAGTTATTTGGTGGAAAGACCTAAGTAAGAGGCTTTAAGGATCATGTGCTCCATATTTAGGACATGCGCTTCTAGTACGGGTAGGGAGGTACAAGGTAGGAAGAGAGGGAGAGATCTGAAACCAGAACTAGCTCAGAGCTGTGCTTTTAGAAGATGCTCTTCATCCAGGGTATCTGTTGAGCTCATAAGAAAAAGTGTGACCAGTCAAGGAGGAAGCAAAGGTAAATAAAACCAGTTCCTGAGCTCAAGACACTTGGTTTCCTTGGCATGTAATCTCCCACTTCATGCACCAAGATCATTGTGAAGTTCAAGAGAAAGGTCTCCTGGAGCGAAGTGTAGTAGCACTGTGCAAAACGCTTACCACCTGGAGAACTGCACGACAAGCACGAATGGCTTGGAAGAAAGCTACAGGAAGAGACCAGTTTGGATTTAACTGAGCACTTTTCAAAGATAGGGCTGCCAGACTGAGCAAATAAAAATGAAGGGCACCCAGTTAAATTTATATCTCAGGTAATAAATAACTGGGGTGTGAGACGTACTTATACTAAACGCTCTGTTTGCTTATCTGAAATCCAGATTGAACTGGGCATCTTATACTTATCTGGCAACTTTACCATGGGGGAGGATAGGTAGAGAGACCTAGCACCTGTCAGTGAAGCACACTTTGGGGACATTGTCTCATCGTGTTGGTGCCAAACTTTTCTATTCCTTGTTATGCATTCTCCTGGTGCTTTGGTCTGTAAGCCACTAACAATATTTGCCCAATTTTATTAAAGAACACCTTTTTTGGCTTTCTGGAAAATCATTTTCAAGCATCTTTGGCTGCTCAGAACAGCTGGGAAACCAGAAATGCATGAAAAATGCCACCTGGTGCAGACAGAGCCCACAGTAGCCAAGCCAAGGCCAGGGCTGGCTGGATCTTCCAGGAGCAGTGGGGCGGTGCGATCCTGAGTGTCATTTGGCCAACATTTCAAGAATGTGCCGCAGGTTGGAGTTGAAGCCAGGTAGAGAGGAGCGAGGTTGGGTAAGAGGGAAGGATAAGCAAGGTGGAATGAAGAGGTTCCAGGTGATGTCTGGAAGAGCAGGTGGCAAAGGGCAAGCCCAGTGCTGCTGCAGTTGGCCTGTAGGCCTCTGTGTAACAGTTCCTCCTGTTGCTTCCAGTGGTTGAGGAGTCAGGAGCACAGCTGCCCGTGATAGTAGCTAATAAATGTTGAAGGCCGACTGTGCTTTGCTTGCCTTACTTCTTTGTTTTCCTGTTCTCTTCCACCTCGCTGCAGCCACACTTAGCTTTTTCTGTAACGCACCAGAGATGCTGCTGCCCCAGAGGCTTGTGTTTGCTGTTCCTTCTGCCCAGGATATTTCACCCTCAGAAATCCTCCTAGTTCTTGTCTTTACCTCATTTCTGGTCTTTGCTCAAGACCAGATGGCCATTACCTGCCTATCTTACTTAAAATTACAACTTTTCTGTGCTGGCCCCGTTTTGCTTCTAAGCACACATCACGATGGGGCAGTTTGTACCTTTTATTGTTGAGTTGTTTATTCGGTGTCTCCTCCCTGAAGACTGTGAGTTCTGGAAGGCAAAGATTCTGTTTACTTTGTTCGTTTCATTGTGAGTCCCCAGCATGACACCTGAACTCGTTCAGGCACTTGGTAAATGTGTTTTTAACAAATTACCTGAGCTCTTTCTTCATCAACCCTCATGGCTCCTACTTTACAAATAAAGGAACCAAGGTAAATCTGCCCAGGGCTGGGAGCTAATAAGAGATAGGGCTGGAATCTGTACCTAAGCAGGGTGTCCACTGTTGGGCCAGGTAGCCTGGGGACTGGAATTTGTCAACCTCTGCTCTCGATGACAAATGCTCCCAAGTGTCCTGTGTCCTCAAATGACAGCTTTGTCTCCATTTCCTCAGGATGCAGTTCTGAGACGGTCACCGTCCCTGATGGCCCCTGTAGCAACTCAGTGGAAGGAAGTCCTTTCCGGCCCCCACACTCCTCCTCTGCCGTCTTCGACGAAGACAAGCCGATAGCCAGCAGCGGGACTTACAACTTGGACTTTGACAACATCGAGCTGGTGGACAACTTCCAGAGCTTGGAGCCTCGCTCCTCAGACTGTAGGAACCAGGACTGCAAGGTGAACACGCGCAGGAAGTCTACAGAGTCTGTGCTCCCCTCCAAGTCCACACTGTCCCGCTCGCTCAGCCTTCAAGCCAGTGACTTTGACGGTGCTTCCTGCCCAGGCAGCCCCGAGGCTGTGGCCCTCGCCCCAGATGCCTGCAGCACAGGGTCCAACAGCGCTTCTAGTACTCTCAAGCGAACTAAAAAACCGAGGCCACCTTCCTTAAAAAAGAAACAGACATCCAAGAAGCCTCCAGAAACCCCCTCAGTGAAAGAGACCCAGCAAGAGTCAGTCGAAGAGAGTCCCGTCCCCTGTGAGGAGCATCTGACATCCGAGACAAAGACGGAGTTGGCCACTGCCGAGGGCTCTGGGTCCATCCTCCCGGAGGAGACGCCCCTGGAGCCTGCTGTTGTGCCGCAGGCTGCCTCTCCTCCAGACCCGGACTGCGCAGAGGGTGCTTGTCCCCCAGCTTCCGGAGGTGGCAGGGTGCAGAACTCCCCTCCCATTGGGAGGAAAACTTTGCCTCTTACCACAGCCCCCGAGGCAGTGGAGGTGACCCCATCGGATAGCAGGGGGCAAGAGGGCTCCCCAGCCAAAGGGCTCTCAGTGAGGCTGGAGTTTGACTATTCTGAGGACAAGGGTAGTTGGGACAACCAGCAGGAAAATACCCCACCTACCAAAAAGATAGGCAAAAAGCAGGTTGCCAAAATGCCCCTGAGGAGGCCAAAGATGAAAAAAACACCTGAGAAACTTGACAACACTCCTGCCTCACCTACCAGATCCCCCGCTGAACCCAATGACATCCCTGTTGCTAAAGGTACCTACACCTTTGATATTGACAAGTGGGATGACCCCAATTTTAACCCCTTTTCTTCCACCTCAAAAATGCAGGAATCTCCCAAATTGCCCCAGCAGTCATATAACTTTGACCCAGACACCTGTGATGAATCCCTAGACCCCTTTAAGACATCCTCTAAGACCCCCAGCTCACCTTCTAAGTCCCCAGCCTCATTCGAGATCCCAGCCAGTATTGAAACCAATGGAGTGGATGGGGATGGGCTCAACAAGCCCGCCAAGAAGAAGAAGACACCCCTAAAGACGTAAGTACAGGGGTGGAGGCGGGGAGGGTGGAGGCGGGGAGGGTGGAGGTGGGGTGCATGGTGCTGTGACCTGTTGGTCTTGTGTCTGGATGACCTTCAGCTGCCCTAACCTCACTGTTATTGAAATGACATGTGTTTGCAGCCCTGTGGTCAGACAGGCAAGGTACATGTTTTTTCCCCTCTGGGCTGTCACGGTGCTGGCATTTTATCATGCATAAACCCCTTTGGGGAAAAGAGTCCTTGATCTTTTGCCTTAATAATTCAGTGGTCACTTTGGGAGGCTGAGGCAGGAGGATTACAAGTTTGAACCTAGCCTGGGTAATTTAGAAACTCAGTGAGACTTTGTCTCAGGATGAACAATAACAAAGGGCCAATTTCGCACCTCATTGAGAAGGCCCTGGGTTTAATCCCTAGACCTGAAAAAAACCAGTAAGTCTGTAGTCTAAAGCTGTACTTTTAGCCAGAGACTTGACACTCAACTCCAGGGCATGTGGGAGGCCTTGTAGAAAGGGAATAGTCATGAGAGACCCGGCCAACCAACCATTTACGATTGGCCCTTTTCCTTTTAGCATATACTTTGAAGCCAGGAGACACAGCCTGTACAATATCGTTAAAATTTATAGCATTGGTTTCCGTCTGTTAAGGAGACTTTAGCCCAAGAATCCATCACAGTATAGTAGGCTCCAGGAGGCCTATGAGGCAGACAAATAGTTTGGGCCTCTCTTTGAACCAGTTCTAAGAAGTGGGCGTTTGTATCCTTCCCTCTCTCTGGTCATCTTTTGCAGACAAGAGTTCACATAGGCCCTAAAAGTCAAAACAAAACAAGACAAAGGAACTAAAGGTAGAAGCAGACCTTATAATGCCCAGGAAGCCATTAATAAATGAGTCTTTCCTCCACAATCACTTGCCCAGTAAGTGGCCCTTAAATACGATGTTCAAGTCCTTAGCTCTCCAGCATTCATTCCAAGATCCAGCTCTAACTTGGATGGCTGCAGGTCTGTTCTTAGGACTCTGGACCATGTGCAGTGTGATGACCACTTATAGACCTCCTAACTTTCATGGGAAGCACTGGCTATAATTTAACAAGGTTGAGAAAAGTAGTCTCCCACGAGCGTTGTAACTGAACAGGTAACAGTCCCGGCCCCTCTGGGTCTACTTGACACCAACAAGGCAGGGGTGGCCTGCTGGCCTCCCATTCTGGGTGCCCTCAAGCACTGACCTGAGAATAGCCTGATGCTTCCTGAGAATTGTTTCTAGAGCAGACTTTGGTTGTAGGTTACACTGTCACTGTGTGGCGATGGCTGGGAGACCATTCTGGCTAAAAAATTGTGGACTTCTCCTAGATCAGTTCCCCAATAGGCCCTTCTAGGAAATGTCATAGGATCCTATTGGAAATCTAATTTTAAGACTGGCTAGAAGTCAGTGTCTACTTGCAAAGCTATTGCCTCTTATCTTTGAAGCAAGAGTCAACTTGTAGTTCCCACCCCCTTCCCTGAGATAGCCTGCATGTATCTTCTGTCCTTAGCTACTTTCTTTTTTGATGAGTAAAGCTAACAAAGCTTAGAGAAGCTGACCCCACATCTCACGATCTCACGCCTAGTGCAGATGGACCACTGTCTTGACTCCTACCCTGGATGACAAAGACCTTAGGATTCCAACAGTGTGTGAGTGATCAGAACCTAGCAAAGAAGCTGTTGTCCAAAGGTCCCTTTCCAAAAAACTGGGTTATTGCTATCCTCCAGCAGAATATGCAGGTCACATCCTGACCTGCTAGGAACCAGTTGTCTGCAGATCTATCTTTTTTGTCAGTTCCTCTGTCTGTCTCTCTTTTCTTTGTTTCCTTGTCTTAGGATGGTTGAAGATGTGATGTCTGTGTGTTCTCTGTTGTAAGTACACTTAATGCAATCTCTTTCTTTTATGCCAAATGTGCTTTCCCCCTGCCTTATGTTTTGGCTTGCAAATCCTTTTTTCTTCACTGTGCCTGCTATGGTGTACTTCTGTGTTAGGTCTGGGAATGATGGGGTACAAGGGTCCCCAGTAGCAGAGGTTATTTCTCTGTTTCATAGTGATTATAATTGTGGAAGTGAGAATGCTTGGCTGTGAAAACATCATTATCCAACATCTGCCTGCTTGTCGGGAATGGAAGTATTTTTCCTCATACATATTGGATGTCTTCATCTGAAACCTAAGCATCTTTTTAACCCTTCATTCCATTCTTTCATTTTAAAGTGGGCTGGCAGGCAATTGCTTTCAGTAGCACCATGGCTTCACAGAGACCGTCCCGTGAAAGCTGGGGCAGAGACTGCCCTTGCTTGGTCCTGCTAACGTGTGAAGCGGAACCATTGGGCCATTCTGGCCATTCCAAATTGAGGCTGAAAGAGCCCCCCTGAAATATGGAGTCAGCTCAGAGTGGTGCCTGTGGCTGAGAGCCATCGCCATGCTGCCCTAAGCCATGTCCTTGTCACTCAAGTGCAGCCTGGGTGTTGGCATGCCTCATCCCTGCCAGGCATCAGTGCAGCTGACCACCTGTGTGCCTCTGCCACTCTGCCTCCCCTGGCCAGGAGGGGTCTTGTGGACAGTTCTCAGAGCTCTGAAGTCATGTACCTTCTCCCTGTCCTTAAAAGGGAAGCTGGCCTGGTCCCAGGTGTCTGGCAGTCCTAGGAGGGTGGAGTCTCTCAGACTCTTTTCTGCCCAAAATATTTCTTTAGTATTTTCAAGCCATTTTGCAACTACAAAATACACAGCTGTATATTTATATGCATGAATAAATATAAGCTTAAAGCTGTGGTTGTACTATTCTTACTGTAAATGCCATAAATAACCATTTTATTACAGAGCAATTTTTTTCGTGGTTAAATGCCATTGTTGGAACATTTTATTTGAGAGAACACAAGGAAAGGAACTTGGGTGCCAAATTGCTCTGCCCACCTAAACATGGAAAGCATGGGAGGGTGGTGGGATCTAAGGTGAGGGATCGAAAATGAGCAAAGGCCTTGCTGTGCTGGAAATGGAACCCTATGAGGGTCAGGCTGGAGACCAGCAGGCAGGGGCCAGTCTGCAGTAGGGAGAGAGCCTGCATTCTGACTGTGGAAATGACTGAGTGCCTGATGGACTCAGAACCATTTCTGCTAAAAATCACCAGTTTCTCCTGAGGTCTGCCTCCTTGACCCTTCAGGAGTCTTATCTGGTGTCCCTCCTCTCCTCAAAGTATCTACATGAAGGAGAAAGAGAGAAGAGAGTCATTAATCTTGTCTATTCACTGTGGTTAGGAAAAGACAAAAAAAAATCATCTTATCTCTGGCCCTGCCTTTGGTGGGAATCCTAACTAGAATCCTTCAGCACTCAGTTGGTGTGAATCGGAAGGATTCTGCAAATTCTCCCCGAGGACCCAGGACTTTCTATTCATGCATAGAATCCTTCAGCTGTTCATTAAGTGCTCTATCGCCCGACCCATGTGAAAATTGGATTCTGTTAATTAGTGTCATGAGCTTACAGCCCTTCCCGAAACTTTAGTTCCTGGAAGAATCCAGATACATTAATCTGCTCATCAGAAGTTTGCTTTATAAAGTAAGAACACTTAGTTATATTTAGCTTCATGGGGGGCAGGGTCAGCACTCCAAACGGCATGTCTTTAGAGATTTTGAGCTTGATGGATCTTTCCCTTGGGGGAAAAATCATATCTGTTAAAAAGTCAGAATGGATGTCTTCGGTTGGAGTGGGCAGACAGGAGGGTGGCCTGGGCAGATAGCTTGGCAGAGGCGGTGGCTTCCACCAGCTCTATATTGCTTGGGATGTTCTGTAGCTCTGTTTGTTGTGTTTACATTTTCCATTTTGTTTCCAGTGACACATTTAGGGTGAAAAAGTCGCCAAAACGGTCTCCTCTCTCTGATCCACCTTCTCAGGTACAATGTTCCTTTGATCTTTATGATGTTACTGCTCACCCAGAGATTATTACCCTAGGCAGCAGAGCTTTCCTTTCTGATTTTCATGGGCATATTTCCAAGGCCCTCTTGCCCCTACATGGAGAGGTCCCTTGGTTTTGTGAAGATTGTTTCAATCCCTTCACTTAGGCCAAGATCAGTATGTATCCTGAGAGTACAAGAAGTTCAGGGAAAATGGTAGTTGGATTCAGCAGGAGGATCTGTTCTGGCCCATTCTGTCCACTTGCTGAGAACTTTTATAGCTATCAAGTTGGGAAAGTCTTTTGAGATCAATAAATACAAAGTAAGAAAATGTAAAAAATGAATATGTATCAGAAGCACTAAACTATAAAAAATGAATATGTATCAGAAGCGCTAAACAAATAGCCCTAAAGTCCAAGTGGGAAGGTGAGGAGCCCTGCCCCACAAAGAAGTAGGTGCTTGGGTTGTTTATTCATATGGGTCCATATTTCTCTCTTACTAGTTCATCACCAAAATCGTGCCATTTCTTCTGCCCTCTTTATAGACCAAGGAACATTATCATCGAGTAGGTTCGCCATACCATTCCTGGGTCACAAAACAAATAAACTTCTCCCATCTGTCTAAACCAGGTCAGCCAAGTCCCACCCCTAAGACCTGGCCCAGGCCAGGGTGCAGAAGACCCTGGACCTGGACCCCTGAACAGGGCACCCAGTCGCAGCTCAGCTTTCTCATTTCTGAGTTCCACCCTGCCCTGGTCAGGTCCTCCCTCTCCTGTGGGGCGGCAGTATGAATCTCCTTCTCTCCTTTTAGGGACTGGCATGAGTACTGTCAGGTGATATTGATGATGCTGACCTTCAAGCCTGTGTATGAGCATCACACAGTAGTTGTAGGAATGAAGTTAGCAGAAATGTCTCAGATAGTCAAGACACAAAATCCTGATTTTTTAAAAATCCACGATCACTCCTTGAAACAAACCATCAGAAAAGGAGATTCATGGAGGAAAGAATGTGTTACCTTGAGGGGTCATCTGAAGCACAGTCCAAGTAGAACAGATAGAGGGTTTTGATGGGAACCTCTCCTGGTCAAAGGGCTTCAGACTCCTGGGTGAGTGTGATTTCTGATCAGTCCACTGAATGAAAGAGGAGGCTGCCTTTCTTCTCCCTGCAGGACCCCACTCCAGCTGCAACGCCAGAGACACCACCGGTCATCTCCGCAGTGGTGCACGCAACCGATGAGGAAAAGCTGGCGGTCACCAGTCAGAAGTGGACGTGCATGACAGTGGACTTGGAGGCTGACAAACAGGACTTCCCACAGCCCTCAGACCTGTCCACCTTTGTAAATGAGACCAAATTCAATTCACCCTCGGAGGGTAAGCAACTTGGTGGCCAGCTGGACCCCCACCCCGCCTTGGAGAATACTGCCCCTAGGGAGCAAAAGGCCAGGACAGACACTTCTCAGCCAGGTAACTGTTACTGTTACCTTGTGACTGTCTGCACGCCTCCCAATACACTTGAAGCTAAGGCTGCACTTTAAAACGGCCCAAGACTTGAAACAAGCTGTTCCTCGACCCCACCATGCCTGCTGAGAAGTAGCCCAGCACTTTCTAATCCAAGTTCTGACTGCTCGAGTGTGCTTATTCTTGGCTGTGTGGCTTAATGTCCCTTCTGTGGTTTTCAGGGGGGAAAAGGTCTAAAGGAATTGTTGTTTAAAACAAATGCTCAGTGTAGTTCACTGCATCTGGGAACCCATTAGTACCATCATATTTGGGGCACCCATGAGATGGTGAGACAACATGGCTATACCTTTTAATCAAGTCCCAAGCCAAAGGTTCACTCACACTAGGCTTACTTATGAGGACTTTATCCTCCCCTGCTCCGTG
>NW_004955477.1:522012-555061 GCF_000276665.1 Chinchilla lanigera
TGGTACCCACAAGTGCATTTGTGGTGAGACCTAGTTTATAATAGAAGCAGGTGTTTCAGATTTGGGGTTGCTTATTTTCTTTTCATACATTGCTGCCTTCCTTTGTGTGAACATGAAAAGACGGTTCCAATATATACATACTTGGACTTCTTAGCATTTTATTTTCTACAAAGTAGAACTGTTCAGTTAGCTGTCAGGTTGCTCCCCTGGCTTGGAGTTTGGGAGGCCTCAAAGTTACCATCTCACTGTAGTCCAATGATGGTGAAACTTTCAGAGGTTTCAATGATGCAAACAACCCACTGTGGCACGTGTGCCATAGGTTCGCCACCACTGCTCTAGCCTGATACCACAGGCCGTGGGCCCCAGGCTGAGCCTCCCTTCCATTCTTACTTTTCTCTATTTCCACATGTCAGCCATGAGCCTCACCTGAATGAACAGGTTTTCCCTGGGACACACCTTGCTAGGCTATGGCCAGTGCCTGCCCTGTACCCTACTTCCTGTTTCCCACCTTGCCTGTCTTAGCATTTTCCTAGACATCCACTCCCTGCTCTGCTTGCTTCTACTGCTTGTGGGCCAAGGTGGGGCACTTACAACTGCATGGTGAAGATGTGTGTGCTTTTCTTATTTCCCAACTAGACTGCACTTTCTGCAGGCAGGAACTCTGGTACCTATGTGTCCCCTGTGGCACCCTGAACATCAGGGGCTAAAGACAGGTTTGACATAAAGGAAATACAAGGCTGGCAGGTAAACCGCTCAGTGCCAACTCAGTTGATTGGATCTTTGCAACAGGTATCACCTGAATAAGGTGATGGGGAGAAGGTTTATGTCCTAGAAGCGGCAGAGGACATTACGGCCCAAATATTGACCTTGCCATTTGACCATGCCTGTGGTTTTCTACTGGCTCATGTCCCTTGAGGTGTACAAGAAACTTCTAAATATCAGAGAAGATTATTTCAAAACTCATCTAGTCTTGGCATTGTAGATAAGAATAAAATAACATACGAGTTTGGGCTATGTCTGTGGTTTGGTTTTATTAGAAATCAAATACATGGACTTCTTTCCTTAGAAATAAAAATCTCAATATGTTTTAAGTGAATAAGTGCCTCATTCAGTGGTACCATCTATTTGTTCAGCTTTGTCATTGTCCCAAAACAAATGTCTCACAAGCTCAGTGTTCAACAAACACATAAGTGTGTAAGTTTGAAACACACCTCTCTTAAACCTGCCTCAGAGAAGACAGCAAGGAAAGTTTGGGAGTCATGATTATAATTTTGGCTGGTATGGGATTAAAAATCCATCGTTACACTTATAGTTTCAGGAGGTGTTGAACTGTTCCCTCCACCTCTGCAGGATACCCTGGGTTGTGGCCATTGGATGCAGAGCCCTGTATCAGATCATCCCTGTTACTTTCTTTTTTTAATTTTTTTTTTGGTTTTTGGTTTTTTTCTGGTACCGGGAATCAAACTCACGACCTTGCGCTTGCCAGGCAAGGCGCTGTGCCACTGAGCTAAATCCCCAGCTCCATCCCTGTTACTTTCATAAGGTTAATTCAGCAACACCAGACATGTGCATGGGGGTGCTGATGTATTGTCTGAATGAATTAGGATAGGACTGCAGCTGTAATTGGAGACTTTCTTACACAGAAGTCAGTAGCCACAGGGAAATGAAATGTTGAGGAAGAAATAATAATTACTTCATTCTAATACTACTCTGTAGGTGAGAAGAGGAAAACAGTAACTGTCCACGGTTCAGCATGTCCCTTGAAATGGGCTGAGTCTCTTGTATACATGATTTCATTTCCTTCTTCCAGCATTATGGATGTCTGTAGCTCCCTGCTTTACCAATGAAGGAACACAGGCTTGGTGCTGTTAAGCGACTTGCCCAGTGTTGTGGGGCTGATCCATGGCGAACTGGGTCTGTCTGACTTAACGCTGTGCACTTTCCTGCCCCGCTATTTACGTGAGCTCTGACGAGGCTCCCTGCCTTCCTCTGCAGCAGGAGGTGTGAGCTCATTGTGCTTCCCCTTCTGGGTGCCCAAGAGCAGTGTTGAAGAGCTTTGTGTTGTCTTTAATGTTTCAAAAACCCCAGTGAAACTAGTTTAGAAAGATGCCCAGGTGATTACAATAGCACAATTGTGCTCTAATACATCAGCTGTTTGTGGCAACTCCTAAGCTCCACTGTTTAAAAACCGCAGATTGATAGATACAAACACCCAGCCTTGTGTAATCAGTGCCCTCCTCTCAGGCAGTCCTTTCAAACGCATGAGAGGTCCCTTGGGGGTAAGGGACTCTGTAACCTCTGAGAACTCCCTTGTCTCTGGTTTAAGAGGTGCTCATAGAGCAGTTGTTTTGAGATTCACAGGTCTGCATGGCCCTCTGATGGTCACCCAGTTTCCCTGTCTCCCTTTAGCCATATCAGCTTCTTCCCACGTCCCAGCAGAGGCGAGGGTGCCCTTCTTGGGACCTAAGCCATTTATTTGAATGGTGGGCACCATTGCTGTGACACACGGTGTCAGACATTGAGAAGGGGGCCCCTGAGGCTATTGGGAGCTGCTGCCACTTTCCTTTCCAAAGGGCTGTCTTCTTCTCTCCTTATGTCACTTACATGAAACGTTCCAGAAATACTAGCAATGAGCAATAATAGCAGTGAGCAAAATGTAAGAGATCCCAATCTGTTACATTTATAGTACCCATTGTGTGGATTTGATTTTATACTGTTTCATTTTATCCAAAAAATGTGGCACTTTGAACTCCATTTTATAGATGAATCGGTTGTCACAGAGTAGTCAGGTAAGTTGGTTTCTCTGATGTTGGGAATACAGATCCTCTGGCTTCGGATTATGGCTCTTTTCGGTCCTCCAGCAAAGCTCTAGCAACTAGAGTCAGGAAAATGACATTCAGGCTGTCTCACTGTACAGCACCCTGATACAAAATAATTACCAGAAGCAGTCGTTGGACATGAGAGGACCCATTAAAAATCACTTTGGACCTCTTCGGTGTGAAGCAGCCATAAGCTTTAGCAAGTGAGCTTCTCTTGAAGTTGTAAAAAGAATGGCCCACTTGGTGCTGTTGGTATAACCCTCCCTGCTCTGCCACCCGGATCTGGCCATGTGTGAAAAGGAGGCTGAGTTTGAACATGCTTCACCCCATGCTTACCCTGTGAGACTTAGTATTCATAGCAGATGAGTGAGATTCATAAAGTCAGTTTCAATAAGATGTTTCTTTGAGATACAGAGACCGTCCTGATGACAGGAAGAGACATTCATTTTCCTTTCATCCTATCCAGGCTGCTGTGTAAATGATAAATAAAGACCCCATGTGGCTATGGTTGGAAGTGGCAGGGCATCTTCTGGGGGAGCATCTCCACGTGTCTCCATCAGGAGGGTGAAGTTCTCAGCTGGAGGGTGGGCCTTCTAGAGCCAGGCCTGTTACAGATCAGTATTACTGGGGGGAGGGGGACGGCACGGCAGAGAACCCCCTTTTGTACTCTCAGGTGATTTCTCTCAAGGGAAGAATGGGAGACTCTGGACACTGGAGAGAGAAACCCCCTTGGCAGGTTGGAGAGAAGGCAGACAAGTGAGCTCAGTGACCTGAAACTCACCCACCCAGATCCGGCTGTCGGTGGAGTGAGCCAGGCTTTCAGGAGAGTGCTTCGCTGTGGTGAGCTGGCAACCAGAGCCAGGGCCACAGGTCCCTGAAAAATTTCTTGGTGATCCCTTACTTGTTGGGTACACCCTGGGTGCTCTGTGCCATTTAGGGGGTCTTGAGAGATTTAAATGATTTACGATTATTTAAATTATTTAGGATTATGTAATGCTTTGGCAATACCAGTGATAGCTTGGAAGAAGCAGCTTGTTCACTATTATCTTTCCACTTTTAACAGTTTCTAATAGGGTAATAAAATTGTACACTGGGGCCTCATGCATAGAAAATGATAGAGCCAGCAGAGGCCCTAGAAATCACCTTGCCCATCACTCCTTCCCCTTATCCCCATCTGCTTCTGATTTTAAGGTGAAGAGGCTATCAAATCTTCATAAGCCAGTGCTTTTCTAGGTACTAAGTTGGTGCAGGCTTACATGACAGTTGGTGCGCTTTACAGACTGCATCTCAGCAGCATGTGGTTCATGTACTGTCTCTGCATACCTGCAGGTGTAAATATCTGGGAGGGAGATGGCCATTTTGACCATTCATCCCCAAAGCCAGCTTCAGTCCCATTAGCTGGAGGATGTGTCTGCTTTACCAAGGAGATTCAGAACTTCCTGAGAACTTGTCCACATGCTGAGAAGCTTGGGTTTATGACAATTCTTTCAGAATGGTTCATTGTAGAGCTCATTTTTAAAGAAGATGTTTTTGGTGATGCCTTTAGCAATGTGCAGAAAGAATGGAGCTTTCCATTAGAATTGCTGCCTAAATTTATCTTCATTCAAAAAAATTGAGACCTTAAGCGTTATGGATTGCCATTAATATTGTTTGCACAGTGATGTCACCCCATCTTGGATTTCTTATTGAATAGAGGCATCTGGTAGCTCTAGTTTGTGGTTGCTGTCTGGAGAGTCACTTTCGAGTTCACTGTTCACCGTGTTCACTGCCCAGGTCATGTGAGGCATACAGTAAGTTGCATGTGAGGCATAGAATTTGTGTACTAGACAAGGAGTTTTAAGTGGCAGAGCTATGGAACTTGTAGGTACCTGAGGCAAAAAGAGAGGCTTTTAGTCTTCAATAAGTGTCAGGAATTTTCTTTGCAACCTAATGTCACCAATCCATTCAAAATACATCATTTCTCTTCCTAATTGGATTTTAATAATGTTTTCATTTGAAAATTGATTCGGCCTGGCCCTGTAGACACTGGTAGAGATTTAGGAAATGTCCGGGTGATTGCAAAGCCTCTCTTACAAGCCACACTGGAGGAATAGTACTTGTCCTTCTCTTGCTTTGCAGTGGGGCTGGAGCTGAATTTGCAGAGAGGGACAAGTACAGGTCCAGTTCAAAGATGTCATCAGGGAGTGTCCTTCCATGCTGCACACAAGAGTTACAGAATATGGTGCACAGCACTGTCAGATTTGCCCATAGCCAACACTGTTTCACTTCTTTGGACTCCCTCAGATTCCCTAAAGGCGGATTCCCTGCCAGCAAGAAGTGGACTAACTGAAAATAGCTGAGCAGCTGCATCCCAAGGCTTGGGTCAGTGGGCATTCCTCAAATATTCTGTATTTTTTCTCCGACACTAATCTCACTTTGTGTTTCTTTGCAGAGTTAGATTACAGAAACTCCTATGAAATTGAATATATGGAAAAAATTGGCTCCTCCTTACCTGTAAGTTTTTCCTGCTCTGCCCTTTGCTGTGACAGGCAGGAACCTCCTCCCCTACCCATGCAAAGCATCTGTGGGAGCTCAGAGCCCACACTGTTGTCCTCTGTACCCACAGCATCTAGGGGCCCGGTGATGGTGAACTGGGGAGGGCAGCTTGAGGTTCACACTCAGTCCGCATCACATGGTATTTTCAGGTGAAAGGGAGAAGAGGATTAGGCTTCCCGCAGAATTACTTTGCTAGACTCAAGAGAATGGGAGCATCAGAATTTCTTTAAGGGGGAGTGTTTTGTAAGTGTTATTAACTGTTTTCTAAATTACAGTTGACTCTCCATGTCCACAGGTTCAGCGTTAGAACAAAAATAGTCTAAAATAACTACATGTGTCCTGAACATGTAGAGACTTATTTTCTTGTCATTATTTCCTACATAATATATCATAACTTTATATAGCATTTAGATCCTATTAGGTATTGTAAATGATCTAGAGATGATTTAAAGTATATGATAGTATATATGTGGGTCGTACTCAAATACTATGCCATTCTGTATAAGGGGTTTGGATATTTGCAGGGAACCAATCTTGCATGGATATTAAGGGTTCACTATAATGGTTTTAAGCAACTGATCCTTTGGGCAGTAACCACCCCCCCATGTTCATTTTAAGTGCTTATAACAGGCAGCTGTCTTTCCTGGCTTCGTGACTACCGCCCAGGCATTTTGTTCAGGGTGTACCCTCTTGCTGTGCTGTTGTTCAGTGATGGCTTTGGAGATGGGGTATGGGGTAGTACCAGAGAGCTTGCCATGACACTAAATGGTCCTGGACTTGTGACTCTTAGCTTTATCTTTCTATGCACTGTTCATAGATGCAGGGGTTGCTGATTCTAAAGTGCAGTAGACTTGAAAGTTGGGCAGGAAGTGTACCTGTGCCCAGACTGAAATCAGCTTGCCGAGTACAGCACATGGGTTTTATCTTTATCTCTTGCTATATCACTCAAAGAGTGTCTCCTTCACTCAGAGATTGCAACCCAGTTGTTGACACCATATGTATAATACCAAGGGGAAGACATTTTACTACTGAAGTGGAACATTCATGTATTTTGATACTGTTAATTTAATGGGATCAAAACCACCAGAGACCACTTCTTACGCACCACACTTGCTGACCAGGACATCAGCAGGCCTCATGCATGGATTTCATAAGGAGTTTACTTTACCTAGGAGCCACAAGCCATCCAGAGATTTTGAGATAGTGCAGAGGAACAACATGCCCACTGGCCACTGTGATGGGGGCTTCTGTGGTCACCCCAGAATGCAGAGTTCTCTCAGGGTCTCCTCATCACTAAGAAATGCTAGTGCACATACCCTCAGGGGTTTAGTCCTGGTGCCCTACTGTGGCCTGATCCGCCCACTCCCTCACTTGGGTCCATACTGCACACCCCTGTGCACCAGGCCACTGAGCTTTTCTGCTGGCTCTGAACATGCCTGGACCCTTAGAGTCCTTAGCCACTGCCCACACCTTGCTCTCTGCCCAGGCCCTTCTTGCCCATGCTGTGAGAGGAATCCTTGTCCTACCAGACTCAGTCCATTGCTCTGTCCCTCTTTCCAATGCTCCTCCTTAGGTCACCAAGCTGATCTTCCCCACCTGACAGTGGGCAGCCCCAAGCCAGGAGCTTGCCTTAGTCTTCCATTTATCCTCAGTGGCCAGCGCAGTGTCTGAGCCAGAGAAGGTGGCCAGTAAACACTGGTGCCTGAGCAGGGTCAGCAAAGCGACACGTCCAGTTCTTTCTCCCCTTACACACATGGCCACCTGTATCTGGTTGCATATTCCCCGCCATGTCCTTTGCTCCCTCTCTTTACCCATCTTCTGGCCAGGCCCTGCTTTCCTCTTTCTGATCACTTGGAAGTGAAAGCTTTTCTCTGATGAGTTGTTTGATCCCTACTGGACAGTGCTCTGGTTTTCATCTCAGTGGCATGTGCAGGCCAACTGTACCAAGCTGATGCGTGCCTTTGATCCCTGCAGCAGGACGATGACGCTCCGAAGAAACAGGCCTTGTACCTTATGTTTGACGCATCTCAGGAGAGCCCCATCAAGTCTCCTCCAGTCCGGATGTCAGATTCCCCGACGCCGTGTTCAGGGTATGACTTCCATGATGAGAGAGTTAGCAGCCGGGCCAGAGGCCCCAAAGCCTCTGAGCACTATCACAGCGTTATCCTGACTCCATTCCCTTTAGTGTATTCAGACAGCCCAGTTTCAGTCTCTGTCCACCTGGACACAGATCCCTTCCTTGGTTTTGTTACTGGGCTCTTTGTACTAAGGTAAAATCCTTTAACAGCTGACTTGGTCCCCATTGCATCCCCATCTGCACACTTCTTTCTGTCATTTGCCCATTGGTAAAGAGCATGACACACCATTCAGAACCTGGGTCCCCACTTCCATTCCTTGCTGGCTAAGGTGAGTTACTCACCCCCTCCCCTGTGCCTCAGTTTCCCCACTTGTCAAGTGAGAGTAATAGATTGACCTCAGAGGTACTTAAGAAGATAAAAAGAGGCCGTTAGTCTCCAGAGCTTCTCCCAGCTGTGCAGCGGGCACAAGGTACCTGGCTTCCAGAGCAGTGATGTGTGGGAAGCACTTGTCAGAGTTCCCGGTCCCTGTGTAATGCTTGATGAATGGATGTCACCAGTGTGGATGGCAGTGTTTGCATCTGTCAGGATTCATGTTGTGAGAGGTGCAGTGTTTGGGCAAGTATGGATATTGCTTTAAGATTTGGACTGTGCCATCCTTGTCTGCCTGCTCCTTACATTATGCAAGACTCAAAGTTCTTGGTTTGACTTCTCAAACTTACTGAATCTGCCGGGGGCTGAGATGATAATTTTACTACAACAACAGTAGTGCCACCATAGGATGGGTGCTGTGCTGAGTATTGTACACAATACAGCATTTTATTTAATCTTCACAAAGGTACATTTCTGGTACGTTACTTTCCCCAGAGTACACAGCTGAGCAACTGGCTATCAGTTTAACATCAGAGCTTGTGCTCCTTAGCCGGTGGCATCTGTGCTCAGCCCCTCCCTTGTCATTTGGCACTAGGGTGGAGCTGGGCCACACCTTTCCTCTGTCTGCCCAGCTGGGAGGCTACATGCCCATTAAAGACCTGGCCCGTGTCCCTCTGCGGACACAGCCCTGTTGCACTGATTGTGGCTTCCTGGTTGATTCCAGTCAGAGGATGCTAAAGATGCCCTTTGTTTCCTCAGGTCCAGTTTTGAGGAGAGTGAAGCCCTGGTGAATGCTGCAGCAAAAGCCCAGCATCCTGTCCCACGAGGGCTGGCCATCAGCCAAGAGCCACACTTGCAAGTGCCAGAGAAGTCTTCCCAGAAAGACCTGGAGGTCATGGCCTTGGGGACCCCTTCAGAGGCAATTGAAATTGTAAGTGGAGTGAGAGGAACTGGAAATCACTGGGGGTGAGACCAGGGCCAGATGGTGCCGTTACCACCCCCTGGCACTTCTCTGGGGCCTGTCCTGGCTCCCAGGACACCGGAACCAGCTTCTGGGCCCCACATCGTCATGATGGGGGAAAGGCCCTCCATTCCCACCGGGATGGTTTGGCAATTCTTACCTCAATGCTTTTATTTACACGTAGCACTATTTATTTTCCATTTGTCCCCTCTTGGGACTAAATTGTTCCTTCGGCACCATCCTCAGCCAGTACTTTACCTTGATAGTCTTTCTGGCACAGGCAGAGAGTGGTAGAGCAGGGGGCACCCTCCTTTTTGGGATTTAAGTGCTTTGCCTGGGTCTTAGTTATACGAGATTTCTCTGGTTTATAGACCAGGAATTTTACCTCTCCTTTCCTGACCCTCCCAGCACCTTACAAAACCAACAGACCTGAGCCAAAGGCCTCACCCACCCAACCCCCTGCATGTTATTACGTGTGTCCATCAGGCATCTGTGGTCTGCCTGGGGTCTGTGATGCATATGTGAAGGTTTTTCCACATTTAATTTCTTTTATCTCTGACCTAGCAAATCTCCCAGCAGGCTTGAAGGCATTGATTTAGTATGTTACTTTGGTTGTTCTGTATTAGAAGACTTCATTTGTCTGGCAGTTGAATGCTGAGCTGGAGAATAGAAACGTAACAGTGGGCAAAAAGAGGGTTAGACGTGAATCAGTCATCTTGCAAATAAATACCATGAAGGACTCATGGTTCACCTTCTACAAAGTTGGCCCCTGATTTTAAAGTCTACGCAGAGACACTTTGTTTTGTTTAAAATCATTTTTCCATTATTTAGAAAATGACCTTTCCCCAGACCTTATTTCCTTTGATGTTTATACCTGGAGCTGTTTCCTTGATGAGTTTCATTGTGTTTTGAAAAACCGTCAGCTAGCTTACCTCCCACCTATTGGCTAGGGAGAGTGAGGGTGGCTTGTAGGTGGGGAGAGTACTTAAGTCTGTGTTTTGGGGGAGAGGGTTGGGCCTGCCAGGCTTAAGATGTTCATTGTCAGCACATGGGAATTCCTCCTGATGACCCCTGGAGTAGTGGCAGCTAATTGATACTCTCTTTAGTCATAAGGCACAAATGTCCAGCAAATGCATGCATAGTCCTTGTCTAGAATCAATATCACTTTCTGCTCTCCTCTATTTTTCTTCTGTGTCCTCCTTTCTACCGGCCTTCAGACAGCTCCCGAGGGCGCCTTTGCCTCTGCTGATGCCCTCCTCAGCAGGCTGGCCCATCCAGCCTCTTTCTGTGGTGCGCTTGACTATCTGGAACCTGACTTAGCAGAAAAGAACCCCCCAGTATTTGCTCAGAAACTTCAGGTTTGTAGCCCACGTGTGACCTTTGGGAATTTGTCAAAACCTCAGTAGAGAATGAACTCCCAACCCCCAAAGGAACTGAGGCAGTACTTAATGAGGAACTGCCTAGAATGTTCCAGATCAAATATCTTCCCCTCAGACACTGATTTATGTGGTGTACTTTATCCAGGATGCTGAAATTATATAAATTGTGCAATTGCACATTGAACAAACCATTTCTGTTTCAATTTGGAATTTTGGCTAAACAGTCATTATTCAGATGTATTGATAGCCCCGAAGGCAGTTTCTGTGATTTATTCATGGAATCAAAGGTGTTAGGTCACCATTGAGCCAAGCTGTTTATATGTATAGGCAACCTCAGATTCCCATGGAGATGACATCTGGACTCAGTCTTGCATCTGGAACCAAAATGATTATCTACTCTGTGCTTTAAATTTGACAGCTTAATTTGATATCCTAGCCTAGGATGTTTGGGGCACACCAAGAAGGTCTTTTGAGAGATGCACATCCGTTTATGGAAAGTGTTGGCCAACTTTAAGCAAAATGAAAGGAAAGAAATGAAAGAATACAGTACAATAAAAACTTCGACTGTTTCAAAATCACTTCCTATTCCACTGCATAGTACTTCTTGATAGATATTCAAAGGGGCAGTTTTGTAAAAGGAAATTAAACACACTTGTTTCATGATCTGCTGAGGTGATCACTGTGAAAGAGAGCCGAGCGTGTGTTTTTCCCCCCGAGTACCTGTCATGACACATTTATGTGGCACATTCATTTCTGGGATGTGGAAAACATCGCGTCTGTCTTGATGCATTTCCCCTACGGTCTGCTCACACCCCACCCGTCGGGCAGGAGGAGTTAGAGTTTGCCGTCATGCGGATAGAAGCCCTGAAGCTGGCCAGGCAGATTGCCCTGGCTTCCCGCAACCGCCAAGACACCAAGGTACTGGTTTGTCACTGCAGTGCACTGCCTCCTGGAATGCTGTGTGTGCCACCGTGGTCCAGGGATGCTTTGCTAACCATCAGCCGGGCAGGTGTTGTGAGTGTCCCACAAAGTGTGCTTTCCAAAAAACTGAAAGCGTAACTCTTGCATAAACACACATACCTAAGCTCTGCTTAACTCAAGAATGAGAGAACAGACAGATGGTAGTGCTGGCTAAGTGGAGAACAGGAGAAGCTTAAGTATAGAGTAAGGTGGCAAAATTAGATAGAATACTGACTCAGCAAGACTTAAAAATTATTACCTTTGAAGTTTTTTTTTTTTCCTGTAAATATCATTTGTTTCCCTGTGAACAAAAATAATTTGCAACTTTTCTGCTTTCTGCAAATTCACATCTAACTTCACTGAGAATCAGCAGTAATTAGTAAGTGAAAGCAACACCTGCCCTGAGACGTTAGGCAAGATACTGGTGCACAGTCCTCTGTGAAGGGCCGCTTGTCCACATTTCAGGTTTGCAGGGTTTATATCTGGCCTGTGTCACAGCTGCTTGCCTGTCACTTCTGTGCCAGCGCAGCCTCAAGCAATATGCAGATCAGTGGTGTGGTGTCGTGTAGGAAAGTTCTTCTTCCCCCTCCTCCTCCCTCTTTTCTTTCTCCTCTTCTTCTCTCCCTTCTTCTCACTTTTCCTTTTTTTTTTTTTTTTGCCTGTCTGTTTCATCCACGGAGGAGCTCCAGTACTTGGTGCAGGAGCAGGGTTTCCAGCTGCTGCTATGCCCCAAGGGCCCACACATGTGGTCTTTTTGGTTGCAGCCCAAAGAAAGACTCTTCTCAGAGATAGGATGTGGTCACACTGTAGGTGTCCAGACTTGGAATTTGGGGATTCCAGGCAGGGGTAAGAATGTAAATACAGATAAGCGATGTCGTTGTTCTTGTTGCTAAACTATAAAATTGGATTAAGTTTCCGTGAAAATGAGAATTTTAGGAACCATTAAGCAGTGAGGACTCCTCTTAAACACATACACACACACGCTAGGTTTACCTCTTCATATCCTTGTGGAATGGCTTAACAGCAGAGTGAGTTGCCTAAGTTTGGCTACTGTAGGTGCAGTGCTTTCCTGAATAGAAGTTTGATGCACAACTGAGCATATTCTGCTGAGTAGTTTCAGTTGGGATGGAAGTATTTTGGGGTACCCTGCCTCCTTCCTCTAAGAGTATGCCAGAGGTGGTCCTCAGCAAACATGTAAACAGGAGTTGGTGACCTGTCACTTACAACCTATTCTCAGACCATGTGTCCCAATTTTGATTTAGAAAATAATGTCACATGGATCTACTGAGTGTAGGCCTAACCACCTCCTTATGTTTTTCTGAAATGCAGGCTAAAAGGAATAGTCTACTGGGGTAGAACTATCTTGGAGTATAAGGAACATCTTTTTCTACCATAGGAACTTATATCACTTTAGGAAAATACATTATCTGATAACTCTGGCCCATGGAAAGTAGATGTCCTTTCTGTAGCTAGCTAACCTGAGGGGGATCGTTGGACCTGCAGGTAGGTCTCTGTGCGTTCCTTACACATAGATTCTTGATGGCCCCTCACTGTGTCAGAAGAGGCTGATTTATAGACAGAGAAAACCACATCTGGGTATCCAATTAATTTGCTCTTCTTTCTGCTGCTGTATTTCAGCTGCAGGTGACAGCCTTGTCTGGCAGTGTGGACTTAAACTGGTGCTAACACAAAAATGGAAGCATTTGGAATAACGGATATCCTATTGCGAGGATGAGAATCAGCAGGAACAGGGGTGGGGGTGTACCTGGTTGTTTCTTTCTTCTTTTTTTTTTTGGTACCAGGAATCAAACTCAGGACCTTGCACTTTCCAGGCAGGTGCTCATGCCTCTGAGCTATATCCCTGGCCCTCTGGTTGTTTCTTAGAGTACCTTCACCTGTCATTTCGCTTTAGCCTGACAGAGCTGAGTTAGCCTTTGAGGAACTACAGGCTTCCTTTTTCACTAGTCAAAAGTCCTTAGAAATAAGAGGCTCCTAGGAGCTGGGGTGTTGGCCTACAATCTCCCTTTTACTTTCCTCCTACATACTTCTGGCCAAACTTGGTTTCCCCTCCAAGGGGCGAATCTGACCAGGGTTGCTGCATACGCTGCACAGCAGCCCTAGGTTTAGCGTAAATCAGGTCGGACAGAATCGGAATGTCCTGACTATATGGCTTTCCAAAGAGTGCAAAGCACGGGGCCATTGCTATGATTTGCGTGACTTCTGCTTGTGATCTTGGAGCTGTTGGGCTTTCTAGGGACCCTCTCTAAAGACTAAAGGATAAGATTGTACAGCGGAAGCTTCAGAGTGGTAGCACCAGCACCATGGGGAGGAGATGTGGTATGACTTCCTTGTCTGATTCCTCCAAGAGTCCTGGCCTGGACGAGCAGGAACCTGAATTTTACACGAGCTGGAGCAGGACTTGGGTTGAGGGACAGCTTGTATCCTTGGCGAGCAGCCTAGCATTGTGTTCTATTTCTTCGCCAGCCACACCGTCCCATCACCATTTGACAGTGAGATCACAGAAGGACACAGGTCTGAAAGCCATGAGAACAGTCTGGCGAGCAGTAAGAAAGGACTGTCTTGTAGGCCTCAGTTTATCTGCCAGTTTTGAGAACAAATAGTCATCACCTGGAGCTTGTGTTTAAGGACCGGAAGGTTGGTGCCATGTGGCTTAGATACCCTCTGAATACCTGTCCACACTCCATGGACTTAGTTTTATTCTGCCATGGCCACTGGCTACTCATGGCTCTGGTCTTCACCCCAAGTGGCCTCTCCCACATGGCACTCCAAGCCTTGGATCTGCACTTACTTCCTCCACAGTTGGCCTCTGACTGCTCTGGGACAGAGATCCTGGTACTGCCCAAGCCCCCAAGGTCTTTGGACAGGAAAGACCACAAGGAGCACTGAGTCAGGGTGAGTGAGAGGATATCCCCCACTGCAAGGCCAGCAGGAGGGTCCAGTCTCTGTAAGGCGTGCCGATATGAAGAGGTCGTGGTGGACCAAGGATTCTCGCAGGGCCCAAGACTTCAGGAGTAGATGAGAGTTGAAATTGCTTGCAAACACCCTTGCCTTCTGGCCTGTGGCCATTTTTACATTTCAGTGTGTGATTCTAGTAGCTTTTTTGGGCCTCTTTAAAGTAGCAAGTAGAAAATTATGTGAGAAACAAAGCTCAGCCTAAAAATATCTGATCCTAAAATACCCGTGAGAGACAAACCTTTTACTTGCATTTGAACACATTTCTTGGCTGTAAGGAGAAACCAGACTGTGTATGATGAATTTCATTAATATGTGGATACTTGATTAGAACATTAATTCAAATGGGTCTCGAAGTCATTTGTTCCTTTACTGAAAACACCAGGTGGCCGCAGTGAAACGTGAGCATAAATCACTGTATAGGGTAGTATCCCTTTGCATTTGCTTAGAAAGATCATTGTTTTATTCATTTCCCATTCATTTCCTTGTTTTAAAAAGCTTAAAGATGATTAATTCTTTCATTGGTGATAATTGCCTCCTGCCCAGTATGGTAAAGTTAGTTTTAATTAAATTAATTTTCCCTAACACTTAAGGGAGCCAGTCTATTTTGGGTCAGAGATGAATATCGTTTTGAGAAACGTTTACACTAAATCTCTCAGATCCTCAATTTCTTTGTCTTCAGAAGGACCAGTTGAGTTTGATGGCTCTAATACTCTTTGCATTTTAAAATTGTCTAATTTTTTAAAAGAACACATTTTAAAGTAATGAGAACAGTTTGTTTTTTTCTTTTTAAGTCTTTTTCAGGATTATGAACTTTCTCCTAAGTACAGGTACTGAGTGTTGATATAATTTCCAGGTACTAGGAATAATTTTCCGTTACTTTTGAGAAGTTTCTCCGTAACAGATAGAATTGTGGAAACCATTTCAGATAGCAGTGATGAGCCCATCCATACAGAACCTTGTGGTCTGGGGCTGCCTTTGCTTCCGACAGCCCAGCCTTCCTACTGCCTGTGATTAGTCACTTGTGCTGTGGTCGGGTGTCCTGTTAACAGAGGTGTCTTGAGGACTGGAGGTTAAGCAGGTCCTGGCACCCCATTTGACATGTGAGTCTGTGGGATCCGGTTGCCTGGGGCTGTGTGCTCCCAGCCCCGACCAGCTGATCGTGTGGTACCACTTCAGGGGAAGCCCAGGGACTGACAGCCAGGTGGGGTCAGTGAACCCAAGGCAGCAGGAGTTCTTCCCGGACAGCCTAGATGATGGATGTTGCATGTATACAACTAACGAGCCCTAACTGAGTAATCTCCAGTCCTATCCATTAAACTTGCACCTGAGCTTTCTAAGCTGTTTCCTTTCATAAGGGCCTTCCCTATCCCTGGTGCTGTAGTAAGGTAAGCACAGTGGTTCTTGTGATCGCAGAGACATTTTGCTTGTGTGCCTTCTGTCTACCCCTTCTGTTTGCTGCTGGTTCTGTAATCCTACCTGCTGCATTTTATCAGTCTGTATCCTCTGTCCCCAAATCTTTCTCCACTAAACCTTGGTGTTCTGTTCACCACTCAATTTATCCTCATAATTTCCCAAGGAAGGAGCAGTCCCCATTCTGCCTGTTAGACCACTATCACGTCCCATTGAAATGGATATGTAACCAGGGGGCAGGTCACCTTGGCAGCTGGGAGCACCATGAGGTTAATGAATAGGACTGAGAGTGCAATTGGTTTGTTTCTGTTGTGGTAGAAGTAGGCTGACAAACCTGGCCAAGTTGATTGATGATGCTCCTAACACTGCTTTTCAATTCTGCTGCAAATTGCTGGGCGTTTTGTGCTAAGAATAATCATAGTCTGCTCCTGACCTCTCTGAGGTTAGTATCTGTCACCTGCAGGAGGCTAGAATGCCTCACCGCAGTGTCTGTTGAGTGGGGTGGGGGTCATACCGCTTGTTGCAGATCTAATCAGCAAATGTGGATATGTTGATTGACCCAGTTTTCAGTTTTCCCACTGATGTAACAGTTTTAATGGCAACGTAACTGTATCCAGACATTATTGCTTATTGAAGTTGACAACTACAGTGGGCCTGAAGTTTTGTGTGAATCACAGCCTTTCAAATGGATCTTTTCAAACAAATGGCCTCCTAAATTGAAATGTGGCCAGTCTTACAACAGCGATTAAATCTGTGGTTATTCAAAGCTAGGCAAATATAGACTAGAATTCAGTATCATTCACCAGCAAACTTTTCATTGGGAAGTGGAGCCTGCAGGATCATAACCTTGGTCTTTATGCACAATACCTAAGTGGCTCGGTGTCTGATAAATGGCAGCGATAAGCTGGCTGCAGACACACTTGACACCAAGGGCTCTGAGTTGCCAAGGCTTCTCCACTCTCAGCGCCTCCATCTGCCTGCACAGGTAGATTGTTGGAGTTCCCTCAATTGTACCTGCCATTGCCCCATTCATTAGTCTTTGCATTTTCGCATACTTTGGATGTTTTTTGTTTCAAAACCGTGCAATTGAGGATGAGTGCAGCTCGCAGCAAGATGAGTACAGCCCTCTTTGTTATGTGGCGGATGTTAACTGGAGTGTTTTTGTTTTTACTTTTGTTTTTTAAATGAAAACTCATTCCACAGAGAGAGGCCGCTCACCCACCAGATGTCTCCATCTCCAAAACAGCCCTGTACTCCCGCATCGGGACTTCCGAGGTGGAAAAGCCTCCAGGCCTTCTGTTCCAGCAGCCGGACCTGGACTCTGCACTCCAGGTTGCCAGAGCTGAGGTACTGTGGCATGTGCTGTGGGAGAGATGATGCCTGTCACTTGTAAATGTGTGTATATATAACCACAAAGTGTGTGTGTACAGCCAATAAAGTGTTATGTACAGCCACAAATCCATGTCTTCGGAGACAGACTTTCTCCTCTGGATATTGCAGACATAGATGGGTGGCACTTGGTGGAGGGGTGTGATCTAGACCGCACGTTAACAGACACATGTGGCTTTGTTTAGTGTGTAACAGAAAGCATACACCTTCCCCGTGGGCATTATGAAAGTCTGATCTCTAGTCTGTTTCTGTCTCTTGCTCTGTAAGTCTCAGAATGTAATTAGGGCTTGGTCTAGAAAGTTTTAACATATTTATTTGATATCTCCTTGATTTGGTCAAATTGGAATTCACTCATTTGGAGTTCACCTTTCTCTCCCTCTGATACTAGGTCATCACCAAGGAGAGAGAGGTCTCAGAGTGGAAAGATAAATATGAAGAGAGCCGGCGGGAAGTGATGGAAATGAGGTCAGTCTTGGGACTCAGCCTTCCTGGTGCCTGGGGGTGCTGACCTGTGGCCTGGTAATAGCTGGTACTGATGGGCTCCCCACATAGTATCTTTGGTTGGAGAAGTCCTCTTTTCTTCATTTTGCAAGGGTCATATTTTTTTATGACAGTAAATCAATGTTATTAAGACAGCCTGCACATTGGCAAAGGAATGCAGTATGATAAATACATGTGTATATGATGAAAATTCTTCTCTCCACCAGCCTCCGGTTCCACCATGCAACTTGCCCCTGAATGATGTATTTTCATTTGTTCTATAATAGAAGTAAATAGCCAGCATGTAATACATAGCACCTTTAACTGCAATGCTGAGTGCCACTAGAGTGTCTAAATCCATTACATTCATGGCTACCATTTGGGGTAGCAAGCAGACTTTCTGTGTAACCACATCGTGTTTCTTAGGTCACAGTAGAATCTTCCTGAAAATCCATATGTTTCTGTTCTTTCCACTGATGCTTTTGTCCTAGCCCATGGGAGGCTAACCAAGCATGGTTTTCTGCATCCAAACTGGATCCTTGCAGCTGCATTATTTTTCAGCCTTTAAAAAAGATCTCTTTTGTGGGGAAGTAAGAAGTAGTAAGTGGCTCTCGTTTTTTCACCTGCTGGCAAAAAACAGGACATACCAAGAAGGCCCCTCTGCTCCCCTGGGGGCCCCAGAGGCGCTGTTCACTAACTGATAGGGTAGGATTTCAGATGTCACTAGCTGCTGCAGTAGCACTGGCATTTGATGGCCCCTGCAGCCTCTGGAGCCAGACCAGGTAAAAAATCATGCTGTTTCCTAGTTGCTTTGGGTTGGTACTTAACTCTGTGCCTCACCTTTGTCATCTAAGCATGCGAGTCAGTAACTGCCTCAAAACTTAGAGCATAAGACCTGTGAACTGAGGCTCCACAGTCTGACACCTGGGTTACTTCTTATCTCTGTCACGTTGAAGCCTTGGGATCCTGGAGAAGTTTCTGGGTCTACATGTCCCTGCATCCTCATCAGTGATGCCAGACACTGTGAGAGTACCATCTCTAGGGGTCTCTGGGAAGATAAGCCAAAAATACAGTGTACTAAAGCACTTTTAGATCCATGCTAGCCACACCATTCTAAAAGGACACAAGCCTGCCTTATAGTTCTGTGATTCTTGGATGCAGGGTTTTGCTTAATCTCAGAAAACACAGGAGTCCTGATGTGTAGGACTGAGAAAGGACGGGCTCCGTCATGGGAACCTTTCTTGTTGTGGATCTGTTTAAGTTGAGGTATTGATCTTGGAATGAAAGTCAAGAAGCCAGGGACAGATGCCCAACAGGTATGAAGCCTTCAGACCGCAAAATGTCTCTGCTTTCATTGTCTTTTAACCTTACTGACTTCCCCCCAAGAGCCTCAGATCAGACTCAAGGGTCAGTCTTTACCAGGTAGTAAGGGAGCCCCCAGCTCCGAATTCAGAGCCACATACCTGCGTGATGCAGATCAGCAGGGACTAGGCCACCTAGCCCTGAGTCTTTGTGGTCTTTTGTCCTTTGGGTCCTGGATCTTTGGGCTTTAGCATGTGTTGGTTCTCTCGGGGAAACCGTCACTGGATAATGCAAATGAAACTCTGCAACCTTTCCCGAGGTTTCTTGCAGAAAATTGACTTTGGAGCGAGGGCTCCTCACACCATGCTGCTTCCGCTTGGGGGTAGCTAAAAAGTAGGTTTCTAAATAGAGACTGTAGGTTTCCGTGCAGCTGCTGTTTGTTTAGACTCCCCGAGAAGTGCTCCTTTAGAACAATCCCCTGCTGCAAAAGCACAAGTGAGTAAGAAGTGGCTTCAGGCCTTAAGGAGCTTCTCCTCCAGTGGAGAAGACGGGGCTCATGTGCTGTGAGGCCAGACATGGGAGGCTTTGGCAGAGCATGCAGAGGAAATGCTAGAACGAAGGAGGAAACACTGGAGGAGAGAGCATTGGAGAAGGACCTTGAGTAACACTGTGAGTGGTGGAGGTGGAGAGGGGATGTGAACATGGACAAGGGCGTGGAGGTGAGAAAGCCGGAGTCACAAGAAATCATTTGTTCTCATTGAACTGCCATGTTCCTGAGATGGCCGGAAGGCAGTGAGATGGCTGGGGGAGATAGGTCCTGGTCGAAGAAAGCTTCAGTCGTTGGATTGAAGGTTTGGTGTGGTGGGCAGTGGAGGGACTGAAGGGTTTGTGTGGGGGAAGCACTGTGTTTAGAAGCTCTTGGGGGTGTGCAGGGACAGTGCAGTGTGCGGGGTGTCACACTGTTTGCATCCAGCTCCTAGGCTTCTGTGACTGAGTAAACCCTGATCCAACATGCCTTCGTGTCTCTTCCAGGAAGATCGTGGCTGAGTATGAGAAGACAATCGCACAGATGATAGGTAAGTGGCCTGGCTGGGTTGCTCCTACCTGCCCGGAGGTTTCCTAACTGGGGGAGGCCTTCAAGGGTGGAGGCCTCTGAGAGCATGAAGTCCTCAGGAGGACCAAGAACAGCTTGGCAAGTGGCTCTGCTTCAGGGTGGAACACCCGTCCGGATGTGGCTGGGCATTCCTAATGCCTGTGAGGAACACGGTGGCCACCTCCATAGGCCACAAAAGAACTGTCCACCTCATGGGAAAAGAGAATGAAGTTTGCTCCTGGGTTGTTTGGGACTTTAACTTTTGCTTGTGGGAGGAAATAGGAATCAAATTCCTAAATCCTATTTTAGTTTGGACTCAAGTGACAAAATTCTCCCACTCAACTATTATACAGGGGTCTAGGGCCAGGATAGTGGAGCCTCTGGCGTTTGCCTATCCCCTGTCCTTCCTTCTGTGACTGTCCAGAACCCTGCCAACCAATACCAGTGCTCTTTCTTCCTGAGATTGGACACTGCCTCAAAATCAGTCTTCACAAAGCACCCAGGCTGCTAGCACTGACAAATTGCTTTGGCCCTTGATAAAAGGCGGCCTCGGGTTACAAGTTACAACTGGGCTTTTATTTTCTTTTCTACTTTATCTTCTTTTTCTTTTTACATAATGAGAAAAGATCTTACAGAAGCACCAAGCCCAAGCTTTTGCAATAATGATCATTGTTCAGAAGTGATATTATGACTTGGGTCGTGATTGGTGATTGGTGATGGTGGGTCGTGATGGTGATTATGCATTTATTTTTGTAGCTATTTAGGTTTAGGTTCATCATGATAAGATTTTAAAATATCTTTTCCCCCTAAGGGTAAATGGAGTAAAAACTCCAAGTTCCTGCAAACCACCATTGATATGTTTGAGTTTGCAAATAAGCCCTCTCTCAAACATTTGGATTTGTAAGTCACATCCCACCTCTAGCTTGTCCCAGAATAAATAGTAACCTCAGTGAATTGGCCATTGAGTGCTTTCCAAAGGAGTTTTTTCGTTTTTGTTTTTGTTTTGGTGTATTGGAGATTGAACTGGGGGTCCCTCATTGAGCTAAACCTCTAGCTCTTTATTTTAAATTTGAGACAGTGTCACCAAATTGCCCAAGCTACCTTGAATTTGGAATCCTCTGCCTCAGCCTCCAGAATAGCTGGAATCATAGGCATGCACAGTTGCAGCAGGCATCGAAGAGCTTTAATTATAGTTTATTATAACCAAGGCCATTTCACCTGAGCTCCAGAAGAGACCACTTGGTTGTGTCAGTCTCACTGTGCTTTCTATCAAATGCAGTGTGTTAAATTGGTTTAAGAATTTGTGAACACGTATGGGTGAGACAAAAACATTTTAAAACCCTGGGAATTGAACTGCTGATAAAAGTGGTCAGGGCAATGAAGGACTTACAATAATACCTTGGTCCATGAGCACTTCTGTTTGCAAAGAATTAGGTTCCCAAACAAGTGTGTGGCAGAATTTTGCTTCCATTTAAAAACTCCACATGGGTGACAAACGTGACCACAGCCACCCCCTCATGCACACAAATGCAGCCATCTTCCCCAAATTGTAAAACAAATTAAGTTTGTAAACCAAGGCACCACTGCACATCTTCCAATGTGAAATGTCTGCCAAAGTGAGCAAACCTTTGGCCTCCTGGAGGTTTGGGACACGAGAGCATCAGTCAGACCTGCCACAGCTCATCTGGAAACATCTGAGATAGACAGTTGTAATTTTCCCCTTGTGATTATGCGCGTACAGATGTTCGACTGAAGATTGAAGGGCGTGAGCTTTGCTCTTGAGAGAAGGCTGCCCACAGCCAGCTTTTCCTGGTTAGCTGGCAAATTTGGTACAAGCAGACTCTTGATAACTCAAACATGTGAGTTTAGCACAAGTGGCTGGTCCCTGTGTGGTGGAAAGGTCACTAGACTTTGAGGCTTTCCGCACAGAATATTTGCAGCTGGGATGAGAGCAGCTAGCGTGTGTTCAGTCTGAAGTGATGTAAAGAGTGTGCACAATACAGTTCCAGCGTGGTCCTGCAGAGAACGACAGCTTTCCCTTTCCTCTGACTCCGGGGATTATGGCCGCATATGCCACCTCTCCCCCAGGGACACCTGGTATGTTTGGCCAAAGGTTGCCCCTCCAAGAGCTGTAGATTCAGCCCCTTTAAGCAATTTCCTATACCTTCGGGGTGGCTCTGAGAGGACCCCCCGCCCCAGAGCCTAGCTGGGAGTAGCGTGGTCACTCAGCGTGATCTCTCTGTGTGTCTGTTCCCCATCCTCACTCATTATTCCCTTTGTTATCCACTTTTCCAGAGCGTTTCTCACCGGCAAGGTGGCACATGCATGGTTGGCATCCTTTAGTGACTGTTACAGATCATTGGTTAAAGCTGCCATATACTTCAAGGTCCTCATATTCCCATAGAAGACAGCAGGGGCCTGAGGCCAGACTGGGACTGGTTGTAGCTGTGATTGGTCACGCCTTTCTGGGCAGGTGTGCAGCACTCCCATGAGCCTCATCTGGGTTTCATATTTTCGTTCCCCAGTTATACCCACCTAACCAGCATCAGTTGGGGCAGGGGGTAAACAACAGTTCAGGACCAGCGTGAGCATAAACATTGTGAAGTTGACACGAGTGCAGCCCACCCAGCTAGCTCTGTCTGCTTCTGTGGCTCCCGTACAGCTTTCACAGATGGCTCTCCACACGTGTGACATTGATCCAGCCATCATTGTTCCTTCTCATCAGATATGTCTTATCCAATGCAAGTACTGGCTGTTTAGAATTTGGAAAAAGAAAAAAAAAAAGAGTTGTGTGCCTTCTGCATTCCAGGTTGTGCAATTGATTTTTTTCTGCTTTCCTAACAACTGCCCTGATTATCTGTTTTGCTTCCATTTTCTGTTGCTTCTTGCCCTTTGCTTGCAAAACAAACAGGCAAGCCTGGTAAGTAAATGCTTTTCCCCTAATTTTCCCCATTGCAACCCCGTTTGTGTTTTGTTTTTCTATTTTTGTTGTTTTTGCTTTGGTGTATTCGCTGCATTCTCCACATAATTTAATAATGTTTTGCTGAAAAAGCCTTCAAAGGCATTGTTCTGCTGTCCGGTGCAGCACATTGCTGGTCTCAGGCTGACTTCCTGATTTGAAGAACCTAACTGCATTGGTCATGTATAAAAAGATTTGCACACCGCTCTCATCGCTTCAGTCTCCTGGGAAGTGGGCAGTTCTATTTTTAAAAGGGTTAGATGGGGAGGAAAGGAAACCTGAGGCAGGAGACGTCTTGGATCCAGGAAATCAGATGGATTCCGTTTGATAAATGGCTCCTTTCCCCTTGCTGGGGGAATTGTATACATGGCGGTGGCATCTCAGCCCAGAGTGTGCTGGGAACGAAGGAAGCTCCTAAAATGCAACAAAAACAAGCATTTGGCTACTGATAAAACATGGAAATGCCCTTTTCGAGGAGAACGGGTGGAGCAAGCGGATTGCTGACGATTCTGTTAGACCCCTCTCAACCCTACGAGTCACTGTAGCCCACTGTCGCACAGATTCACGGGAAACTCACGGGCTTCACTGTGGACTGGTGCCGTTGATAAGGGGTCACTGCTACCAGACTCTCTTGGTGTTGTGGGTTTTGTATATAGTCTCATTTGATCTTCCCCCAGTGAGACAGAAATAGTGTTATCCCTGATTTCAGGGGAAGAGGACTGGGGATATAGCTCAGCAGCACAGCACCTACCTGGCAAGTGCAAGGTCGTGAGTTCGATTCCCCATACCAAAAAAAACTTAGTTTCAGGTGAAGAGACTGAGATATGGAGTTAAAACCCCTATCCAAGGTCACACAGCTGGGTAGCATCAGAGCCAGGTTCAAACCTGGGCAATTAGATTTCGGAACCTCTTGGCCATTGCCCTGTATGGCTCCAGAATGCTGGTAGTAAAAGCACGAAGAGCTTTTTGACCACAGAGGCAGTGATGGAGGCCATCAGGCATCTTCTTGGCCAGTGGTCCCCAGGCCACCAGCATCTGCATCACGAGGAGGTTGTTCCTGGTGCAGATTCCTGGTCCCAGCCAGTGGGGGTGTGAGGCACAGTCTGTGCACAGGCTCCCCAGCTGCCTGGAATGCACGCTCACACGTGACAGCCGCCTGGGTTTGGAAGTGAGGCCCTGGGTCCCGAGCAGTCAGAACCTTCGAGCCCTTTCACGTTAGGGATCAGGTCCATTCAGGTTGTGGCCCTACCATAGCACACAGGGAGATAACAAGATGTCCATCTACCAGGGAAAAGCTCCCAGACCAGACCTTCCTGCTGTTACACGAGTTGTGTCTTTCCGAGTCTGTCATCATGGGAACCCTACGTAAAAATGTGGTCATAATCAGGGCTTTGCGTTTGGGTTCTGCTGCTTCCTCAGTGAACCGTGACTCCATTTCACCTTCTGTAAAATGAAGACAAGAAACTGTCCACCGGGGTTACTCTGAGGTTCACCTGTTCATTCATTGCATGGAGTGTGTGGAGGCATCAGCTGGGCAGAGACATTCTTCATGCCTAGGATAGAGCAGTGGGCAAAACAAACGTTCCAGCAAACAGACAAAACACCAGACTCTGGTGCCGGCCCCTGAAGAGCGTGTGTACAGTGGGAGGTGGGCAGCCAGCACACACACTGACCCAGGCACACGAGCATACACACGCATGCATGCATGCCAGCATATACACACCTGTGCATGTGCGTGCCTGGTATAATACAGAGGGGCTGCTGGTCCCGAGAGGAGAATAAGGAACTGCGGAATGTTAGAGGGAGCATGTTCTACACCCACCTGAGGGGACAGGGGACAGGGGACCAGAGTCCTGAGGGAATGGAGGGAGGCGGGGTAGCTCCTGGGCCTGCCTGGCTGTACAGGCCATGAGGCTAAAGCAGAGAGGCCAGGGAGGATAGAGGGCAGAGCAGTGCGGGAGGAGTCTGGAGTTGAGTCCTAGCACAGGGGGCAGCGCTTCGGATTTTCTGAGCAGGAGTGAGGTGGCTTGGTTTGCACTTCAGGAAGCTCATCTGCTACTGAGTGCTGGCTCAGAGCTCTGGCCGAGCAGAGCTGTCAGCAGAGTGCTTGGCATAGAACTGGTGGTTGCTGTTGCTGTCACGGTCACCATTTCTAGATATGATTCCCCAGCCCTCCTCTCCCAGAGGAGCTGAGGCTCACAGAAAGGCGAGTCTGCTAAGCCACGAACCCCCAGGAGCTCTGAGTGAGCTCTCCCTTCCCCACTTGCTGTCACCTAGAGAGCAAAGGCTCCCTCGGCCACCTGGAGTCAGTGTGTGCAGGGGCGGTGTGTAGAGAGGTCAGAGAAACCTGTCCCATCGGCACAGAGGTAGTGCTTGGGCTGTCTCGGGTAGGAGATTAGCTCAGGATGGTCACGAGCCCATGGAGCAGGCTGAAGAGTAGTGCTTCCTCAAAGCAGGATCAGCCCTCCAAACTGTTCCCACGTTCAGTTCTGCCGCACATCACTGGGGTTAGAGCTTGCTGCTCAAAGGAACTTTCAGTGTGAAACAGGATTTAGAGGAGGAAGTTTTGTGGGCTTCTGTTTATGGGATGTTTTAGGGATGAAGAAATCTTTTTCTCTCCCAATGACTATCTGTGTCTTGCTAACTTTTAGAGAGGCTCACTCCAACCTGAGGTCACAGCACCCCTTAATCTTGCCCCCACATAAATGCAGTGGTGGTGTCTTCTTTATCTGCGGGATCTGTTTGCTGTAGGGAAAAATAGGATCACTGGGGTCTCCAGAATAGATTTGTAAAGGGCTGCCTTGAACAGGCTAAAGGATAATGGCTAATTTCCACCTATACAGGATCAGGTCTGGGATGCTGGGGCTGTAGCATCCTTCCATCCTGGATGCTTCCATCCTTTACAGACCATCCAGAAGGACTTTGGGGAGTGGATCCATTCCACGGAAAAGCTAGGGTTTAAGATGCACCACTGGTTAGGCTGAGTTGCATCTGAGAGCTTGGCTGGCCCCAGGGACCCAGTACAGATTTCAGGTGCCATCGTTTGGCCCCATCTCTCCTGCCAGAGGATGAACAAAGAGAGAAGTCAGTGTCCCACCAAACAGTGCAGCAGCTGGTCCTGGAGAAGGAGCAAGCCCTGGCCGACCTGAACTCTGTGGAGAAGTCTCTGGCTGACCTGTTCAGGAGATACGAGAAGATGAAGGAAGTCCTAGAAGGTTTCCGCAAGGTGTGTGTGTGCTCATGAGCAGAGCAGGAGGCTGGGTATGTGTGGAGGAAAGGTGGGAGCTCTTTGGAAGAGCCTAGAGGGAGCTCCAGGTCCACTTGAGCTGACTGTGAGGAGGAGGATCCTTGAAAGCTCAGGAGCCAAACTTGGTCTTGTGGAGTTCTACCCATACCCTAGAGTTTGTAGGGTTCCTGATACTCCTGGCGTTTCTTCCTGTGAGCCCGAGCCCTGTCCTTTGTCATCCCAGAATGAAGAGGTGCTGAAGAAATGTGCGCAGGAGTACCTGTCCCGAGTGAAGAAAGAGGAGCAGAGGTACCAGGCCCTGAAGGTGCATGCAGAGGAGAAACTGGACAGGTAATGCTTCCCTTACCCAGCTGGGAGAGCCAGTGCTGCCTGACATTGCTTTGGAGAGGGCAGCTGAACCATATGCCTTTGGTATGACCAGTGCTAAGGGCACACTCTCGATTAGTATCTACTATGAGAGTTGTAGGGGGGCATATGTTGTAATGTTTCAGGTACCCAAAACATTTCTACCTTGTGGGAGTTGGGGATGGAGGCTTTATTGAGCTTCTATATGAGGGCTCTGGTTGATGGGGTTGGAGCCAGTCCCTTTTCCTGGCCAGAGTTGAGGGAGGTAGGAGGAACCTGTCAGAGCATCTGTGGCCACCTATGACAAAGGACAATCATTCTGAGTCCTCTGTTCCCCCAGGGCCAATGCTGAAATTGCGCAGGTTCGAGGCAAGGCCCAGCAGGAGCAGGCGGCCTACCAGGCCAGCCTACGGAAGGAGCAGCTGCGGGTGGACGCTCTGGAGAGAACACTGGAGCAGAAGGTAAGAGCACAGGAGTGGGGGCTCTGTGGGTGGGGCTGGTGCTGTCCTGCTGCTGGCCAGTCCAGCAGATGAAAGGAGGTGGAGCTAAGAGGCGGAGCCAGCGCAATTCTTCTTGAGCATACCGGTATCGCCCTCTGGAGGGTCCAGTTTCACACCAGTCCTGAGATGGGCTTCCTTTCTTCCTTTTTTGAAATTCTTTAGATGTTTACTTCCATTTTTCATTCCTTTGCAGTATTCATTCATTAGTACAAAGTTTGTTAAGGACCCCTAATGTGCCAGGCATAGTACTTGATTTGAACTCCTGCATCCAAGGGGCCTGTTAGTGAGGGGACGGGGTATCCACCAGCCCCAGGCTGAGACAACTGGCTGACGCAGAGAACAGATACTGTCAGGGCCAGAGGGGCCCAGATGTCCGCTTGTTCCATGGTCAGGGGCAAACCTCCTGAGGTCACTCAACTTGTCCCCAGGTTTCCAAATTTCCACTTGATACTCAGCCTACTACGTATACCTCCTCCCTGGGTGTGCAGGAGTGCTCTAAAAGTGCTGGGAAAGTGAGGCTGAGTCTATCTACATAGGGGGCAGGCCCACTCCTGGTGTGTTTCTTGAATGGGGTTTCTAGACATGTAGCTTCCTTCCAGTATATTGCTGAGCCTTAAGATTCCCCTGGTTGTCAGAGCTTAGCAGCGTGGGGAAGCAGTACATTTTATACATGTGGGCGTAGAGGGGCACCTGGCATTGGTAGGCAGGTGAGCACCAGCCTGTCTCCCAGATGGCCTCTGCTACCTGAGAAACACCCTGAGGTTCCAGTGTGGTCTAGAGGGACACCTTGGCCAAACAGCAGTAACCTCTGCCGGACTTTGCTTAGATCACGTCAGGGCTGGAGCCCTGGGAATTAAGAAGCTCCTCTCCTCATCCTACTTTGCCATTGGTACAGCTGTGGGCAAGGCTGTCTCTAGGTTCCCTGCAGCTCTGAAAACATTTTAGACGTGAATTTCCCTGAAGTCCCAAGTCATCCCCCACTTGTCACAGCTGTGTCCTTCAGTACATTCCTAGTTCTCCAGAATCCGAACAGCTGGAAGGAAAATGCATGGTACAGGTCACTGTTTTCATTTTACCTTTTCCTCTTAGGATGGAAAAGGCTAATGGTTACCAGACAGTTTAGTATCTGAATTGCATTTTAAAAGGGAAGAGCCTAAACTTTGCCAAATATACCAGATATGTTGAGCTGTGCTCCTCCATGGGGCAGTTTGTTTGATGGTGGCTGATGATCCCAGGACAGAGCTTGGAAAACTTCCAGGCATCAGTATCTAATGGATCTGCTCAGGCCTCTTAGCCACGAGTCACTTGGCATTTTGTTTAGTAAGTATAATAACAAAGCTATGTAGTTGCCCGGGCAACTTAAGTTTGCATTCCAGGCTGGCCACATGTGACTGGCTGTGCGACCTTAAGCAACAGGCTCAACCTTTCCAAGCCTCAGTTTCCTCATTGAAACAATGGGGTTATGAATGACTTCTGTAAGTGACTGTCATGAGAACTGAGTGAGGCCATGGTGTCCAGAATGCCTAGCATGGTGACTGGCACATAGCAAGCGCTCCAGTAAGATAAATGTTTGTCATTAGCAGCCCAGCAAGGCAGTAGTGGTACTGATGCTAATGGCCTGAGGATTCATGGTCCTAAAGAGCCCACGATCCCATTCAGAGCCGTGTCTCCCAGCAGTGCCTCTCTGAATCGTGACTCAGAGCATACGTTCTACTCAGGAAGTAGTGCAGCTGGTGGTAGACCGTGCTTCCCCCTCTACTATAAGAGGATCGTTCTCCCCCTGCACGGCTCTGTGACGCATGACACCAGGAGTCCTACCCTTAAAACAGCTCATGGCTCTGATCTGGAACATGTCCCGGAAAGTCCCAAGGTCTCCTAGGAAGGGCCTTAGCTCAGCCCCAGGGACAGATTTTGCTAACGATTCCCCTCCCATAGAGACTTTGAGGAAATGTGGGCTGCAGAATGTACCCAGGATGCCAGAAAGACCTGTCCCCTGGAGAGGGCCTCTAGAGACTGTGGTGCAGTTAAAGCAGCTCAACCCTGGGGCCTCAGTGTCTAGTTCACTGACAGCTAAGCCGTGTCTGCATGATGGGAATATCTCATTGGATCCCATCATACAGGCTGGGAAATAATTACTACACAAACGTGTGGCTGGTTACCCTTGATTGGCCTTCAGAGGATGTGCAAGGTACGTGATAAGGAACATCCTGAAGCTACGTTGCATCTCCTCTGCCCCCTTCACACCTGTCTCCACAGCAACACCTGTGGGGCATCTTCCAAATAATGCTAGTGCTCCTATCCAGATAGAATGGCACGACCTTTCATGTGCATTTTCTCCAGAAAGCCACCAAAGAGCTCAGCCTAGACCATCATTACCCCAGAGCATGTCCTTCAGAGGCAAATAGAGACAAGAACTATACTGGTTAACCCTGTATTCTGTGCTAGTCACTTTGCATTTCCTATCTTTTATTTGCATTTGTTACCTCATTTACTTCTCAGACAGATGTTATCACTTATATTGTAAAGATAAGGAGACCAAGGTTCAGAGAGGTTATGTAACTTGCCCAAGGTCGCACAGCTAGATCTGTGTGCTGGAACAGATTGTGTGGTTCCAAGTCATTTCTTTTTCCTGCTTTAGATTACTTTAACCAAAAAGCTGGGCAGACCTCATCCTCACAAAGTTCCCAGTGCCTCTTCTGATTGGCTGGATTTCAAACACTGGAAACTTCTTTCTTGTCTTTACTTTCAGAATAAAGAGATAGAAGAGCTCACCAAGATTTGTGATGAACTGATTGCCAAAATGGGGAAAAGCTAACTCTGAACCAAATGCCTGGACTTGACTGTTGGGTGCAATATGACCATTGGCACACTGCTGTCCTTGAAGTTACATGGACAGGTTCTGTTTTCACTTTTCGTATGCACTACTGTATTTCCTTTCTAAATAATGTTTGATTTGATTGTATGCAGTACTAAGGAGACTATCAGGATTTCTTGCTATTGGTTTGCATTTTCCTAGTATAATTCATAGCAAGTTGACCTCAGAGTTCCTGTATCAGGGAGATTGTCTGATTCTCTAATAAAAGACAAATTGCTGACCTTGGCCTTGCCCTTTGTACACGAATTCCCAGGGTGAGCAGCTTTTGATTTAATATGAACATGTACAGCGTGCATAGGGACTCTTGCCTTAAGGAGTGTAAACTTGATCCACGTTTGCTGATTTGTTTTAAAGAATGCATGTTTCAAATAAAATCTTCTATTGTAAATAAATTTTTTTCTTTGGATCTTGGCAATGAGTGTGGCTGTGCTTTATTTTCTGGGAAGGGTTGAGGCTTTTCTTGCCTTTGTTAAAGAATATCAGATTTGGCCTTTCGCTCTTCGGCTCATTTGTCTGGGCTTCTTTCTTTGTCTATGGATTTAAGTAACATTTCCTTCATTATTGTGCTGGGGTTTGTAAATGAAGCTAATGAGAAATATTGATTTGCAACTTTAAATAATTAAGGGGATGCCTTGGATTAGCTTAGATTTTCTTTTTATAAAGTGTCTGCCTTCGGGAGGGGGGCAAAATCTGTTTCTTTCTATCAGGTCGAGGAAGTCATGGGCTGTCACTCTTGTAGCTCAGTCCTAGTGTGTGAGAATCGACCTCGAGACTCTGTCTGTTCCCTTCTAAATGACTAGGAGAAGGTGAGCGCTCCAGCGGGCAGGCAAGTAGTGAAGACACTTAGCCAGTGCCTGCTGTCCAATTCCTTCCCTGCTCTGGCCTTGCTGAGGGACCTCAGGATGAAGGGTGGGTGAACAAGAAAGCTGGGGAGATAGAAAGGTGTGTATGGGTGTTTTTTCCCCTAAGGGTTGTCATCAAAAATCACTCCACTTTAACAGCTTAAAACAGCAAGAATTTATTCTCCTGTGGATTGAAGTTCAGATTATCAGAGAAGTTGGTTCTGTGGATACTGCACAGGAGAATCTGCCACCTGCCTTTCTCTCCGTTTCCGGTGGTTGCCAGCATCCGTGGCACTCCTTGGCTTGTGTATACAGCCCTTCTCTCTCTGCCTGTCTTCCCATGGCCTTCTCCTCTCTGTATTTCTGCCTCAATTCTCCCTCTTCTTTTTTTATGAGTCCCCTGTATTGGGCTTAGAGCCCGTTGCAAGTGCTGGATGATTATCTCATCTTCAGAGCCACAGTTACATCTGCAAAGACTATTTCTAGATAAGGTCACGTTCACAGGTGGCAGGGATTAGAGTATGGACTTCTTTGGGGGCACCGTGCCAATGGGTAGGTAATAGGGATTCTGATCGTACAAAGCATCTCTGAGCTCCTAATGGCCTTCAGCTCAGCTCTCTCTCCCTGGCCCAGCCCCAGTGGCTTTGTTCTATTCCCCTGACATAGAGCTGCCCCTCGCTGACTGGGCAGACCCTTGGCAGCCTTAGTTAAGGCGCATAGGGTAGGGTGGGGTTGCTTTTGTGACTTAGAAGGTGGGTAATGGTCAGCTGACCCAGTCAGCTCCAAGGACAGAGGTGGCTGTGGGCATGCATGGCATCTGAGAATGCTTCCTTCCTGCTGCACATGGCTCTCCCAGCAGCACGGGCCTCTGGTGTCACCATCACCCTCACCTGACAGGCACCTGAGCCAGAGCAACGGAGCGTCTCCCTCGCTCTGCCCAGCTTCTCTACTTGGTCTAGCCATGCCCCCTTAGCTAGCTGCTCACTAACCTGGGCCTTCATTCTGGCCCCAGGTTCTGACCCCATCTGTGCTCTCAGACGCTTTTATTTTTATTCAAATAAAATATTTCCTTTGATTTAAAAAAATCAGAATTGGCAGGTAAAAGGTTGTGATGGTTGACTGTCAATTTGAGTAAGAGAAGCTCAACTAAATTGGCTCCGCAATTCCACACCTTGGGGTGCAGAAGACCCACCCCAGGGCGGTTTGTTGCCTGGCTGGCATAAAAGGGGAGATGAAGCAGGAAGACTCACTGCTGTTCCCTGGGAGGAGCTCTAGTCTTCACCTTCACGTTGGATGTTAGCCTGTAGCTTCCAGCGCCGACTCTTCAGCTTCCGGTGCAGAGCCTTCAGCCTTCCAGCATGGACTGTCCAGCCTTCCATTGCAGACCCATCGGCCCCCTGATACGGACTCGCACGGACACTGTAGTGAGCTCCGGACCTTCGACTGGATCCTTTGGTCTCCAGTGCACAGACAGCCTCTGCACGCTTCCTCCTCTGACTCTGCGGGTGCCCGTTGTAAGCCAGTCCTGTAAATCCTTATGTATTTGTATTATATCTGTTTCTCTAGTAAACATTGATAGCTATGGGAGAAAGCTACTCATAATCTCCAGAGCAAGAAGCTATAGATATTTTTATGTTTTTTACCCTTTTTTGATATATGAAACGTGTTATTTGTTTAGAAAAGCAACATTATTTAGAGTTCTGCAGTACCAGGGGTCCTGTGTGCCATTTGTTAACTTTTTCCTGCTAATCCTGTAATCAGAGCATCATGTTATACAGTAAGTGGGGGGTGGCTTGTAGTCCTGGGGATCAAACCCAGGGAACTCGACCACTGAGCTATATCCTCAGCCCTGTCTTAGGTTTTATTGTGAGACAAGGTCTTGCTAAATTGCTGCAGCTGACCTCAAACTTGTGTTCCTCCTGCTTTAGCCTCCCGAGTGGGTGGGATGAGGGAGTAGGCATGCACAGCCACATCCAGTTTAAAAAATTTTGGTAAAATCATTTGTATTTACTTAGAAGCATTCCGAATGTCAACAAAATAGCTGCAAGTCTTACTGTTTTGCAGTTAGAGTGATATTCAGTCCACAGTTGTTTTATATAAGCTGCATCAGAAACAACTACAGGTGAAAAAAATGACCATCCCTGTATATAACCAGCGCTGTGCACCGGGAAGAACCTGCTGTAAATTTCCACCCCAGTTACAACCCTGTATCAGGAAAGGTTAGTAGCTATTGAAAATACCACAGGGAAACCTAAAGACATGCTCCAAAAAAATAACACAAAAGACAAACCACTCCCCTAAAACAAAGACATGCTCAGTGGGACGTGAAGCATGCCCAAAGACACCACAGTTTAAAAGCAAATCATGCACAGTCTTACATTTCAATATTTTCTTTAAAATGATCGAATTATATACAGGATGTTAAATTACTTACAGCCAAGGGAAAAAAACTGCCCTAGCCAATTTATTTTCACCTTCCTCCTCCTCGCTTTATCCAGCTATGGCAAGACTTCTTTTTTTTTTTTTTTTT
>NW_004955477.1:555161-659783 GCF_000276665.1 Chinchilla lanigera
TTTTGATATCAGGCTTTCCTTTAGCTCAGCAATACTCCTTTTTGTATTTTTCCTTCAGCCCATGTTTAGTTATTTTTTTCTCAGGGTGCCACACTTGCCTGGGTGCTGTCCGTGGAACCCAGTGTACTGCAAACAGTCCAACTTTTATATCAATAAATATAGCTGTTCATTTTGAAGGGCTCCACAGCATTCACACCCTTGGGTCCCCCTGGGAATGGGGAACTTTATATGGCTTTCGGTGTGTGCCCTTACATACACGTGTGAATATATTCCTTTGGTAAAGCCCTGCAAGTGGCTCCTCCGGGCGACAGGTGTCCCTGCTCTAGTCCAGCACCACTGGGAACACTGGCTTCACTGTTTATTGCTCCTTGCAGTGAGGCAGGACATACGCCAGGGGGAGCCATGAGGCTGTGCTGGCAGAGGGTCTTGGGAAGGCATCACATGGGAGTTGGACCCAGAGTGGGTGGTTCAGGGGAGGGGTTAAATGAAGTAGTCTTTTGCTCCCTATCGGATGCTGTTGGAGGGATGGGAACAATTGTAAGACTGGGCTTTCAGTGAGTCTTTTTTTTGTTTGTTTTTTTTCCTGTACTGGCAATTGAACTCACGACCTTGAGCTTGCCAGGCAGGCACTATGCCACTGAGCTAAATCCGCAGCCCCCAGTGAGTCTTGTCGAGACCTACGCTTAATGAGGTAAGGCTGCAGTGGTCAAGGAACCAAGACTGAGAGGTGCTTGACCTTTTTGTGATTTTGAAAATGTTCTTGCTCTGTCTGTTTAGACACCCTCATGGAGCAGTCTTGTTTTGTTTGATCCACCGCCGTCCTAGTGCCTTGGCCTGTGCTCGTGTTCTGTGACTGTTTATGGTCAAGACCCGGCTGTGAATTCCCCACTAACTTCTGGATTTCAGACGCTGTCTTGTTCTTCCTCAAAAGACATGCACTTTTCCCCCTGACAGCCCAGCTGACCCCTTGCAAAGCTGCACTTTCCTTGGGGCTGGGGTTGGAACCCAGGGTCTCCTGCGTGCTGAGCATAAGCTCTATACCCGGGCTACAACCCTAGCTCAGATACACACATAGTTTTAAATTTGGGGAGCCCACTACCCAATGCTGTGCCCATGGGTAGCCTCTCCCTCCCTCAGGGCTAGATTCCCTTTGATGTAGTGGGTTGTCCCCTAGGCTCCTCTCTGCCTGTCAGCTCACTGCTCAGCTCAGCGACCTTAGTATCCTAGCATGGCCCAGGGGTGCAGCTCTGTCCTCCGTTCTTGGTCAGCATGCTTCACTGTGGGTCCTAAGCTCCTTGTTTCCATTCATGTGATTCCCCCTGGAAGCCTTTAAGAGCTGTGTCAAGGTGAACCAGAGGTGTGAGATGTGCCTGTATCCACAGGAGACAGTCAGAACAGAGATGACCAAAGTCCTTTCCTTCACTTCCCGGGGTGATTTGGCAGGAAATGGGAAGCAAAGCCCAATGCTAGCACCTGCCCCTGGTGAGGAGCTGGTCCAGAGTCTCACCTCTGCTGCCTCTAGCTGTGTGATGTGGGTAGCTCACTTAACCTCTCTGGGCTCAAGTGTTCATGTCTCTACTTCCCCGTAGTGCTGTTGATAGGTGGGCCTGGCCTCCAGGTCCTTACAGGTTGAGATCAGCCATTTTCCTTCTACTCTCCCTTTGTAGCACACTGGGCATTATTTTTAATTCCTTGCCAGGTAATTAACTCATCAATCTCCCTTTCTCCAAAGCTAGCTTCTGGAGGTTTATGTATTCTTTGGACTAGGCTGTATTTCCCTGTTTCTTCATGTGGCTTCTTACTTTTCTTCGTTGGTGGTTGTTCATCCAACTAGCCACTTCTCCCTGTCTTTATCTGTTGGCTTTACACGGAGAAAACCTCTACCAGTGGGCCTGGCTAGCGATTGTGGGGGCCTCACAAGCCTTCTCTGGGGATGTATCTTCTCTGGGTATAAACTCGTAATTTCCCAATTAGAAAGGGTTCCCAGGCCCATTTCAAGAGCTTGCAGTCTCCTGTTCCCTGCTGACTGTCTGCAGTTCTGGGGCTGCAACAAAATGCTGAACTCTTCTGTTCCCCACAAGTTCTCGGGATCCAAAGCAGGCCAAATTTTCATCAGCGCTCCAGCTCAGGCGAGGCAGAACGCAGTGCCTGGGGCATCCCCCCGAAGCTGGAATGCAGGATGTGCATCCCGCCCTTCTCCCCTTCCCTGGGCCTGGGCCACTCTACATCCTTCACATGCTGAGCACTACCAGGTGAGAGCTTCCAGAAAAGCATGCTAGAGCTATTCCCACTTACGTATATTTGTCATCTTTGACTGGCTTCTAGCTCAGCTCCTGAGAGCTCTGAGGTATGTATATGCTGAGGTGTCTGAGTGTGGACTGAAGGCTCTAGATCCCTGAGCTCACCCACTGCAGAAAGTGATGGGTTCAGTCAAGGCCAGGGGTTCTGCTTAAGGGATAGTGGGGACTGTGATACCTGGGATGCTTCCCCATCATGGCCACTAGGGGGAGCCCAAGGCCCTGTTCTCAGAAGGTTGCTCCACAAGGTACCCAGAGAGCAAGTGGGATGTCCAGGGCAATGAATGCATTTCAGATTTCTTGAATGACATCTCATGTAATCCTTATGTTCCAGGGGCAACTATTTGAGAAATTTTGAGAATGAAGAGGAAGAAGCATAGAAAGTAGATCTGTCTACTTGTGTATAGACTTCTGAGATACCTACACACAGACGCGCGCGCGCGCACACACACACACACACACACACACACACCCACACACCATGGACTTGGCCCTGGGCTGGGGTAAGCAACAGGCCAGACTCAATGCAGGGGAACGGAGTGCACCATGATGTTTGGGGACGGCAGAGCCTCAAGATGAGTGTGTGTACGTTTGCGTGGCTACCTGTGTGAGCTTCGGTCCCTCCCACAGAGGGATACAGCGTGGTCGCAGGACCTGTACCTCGAGCCACTGATGTCTAACACAAGGCTGCCTAACAACCATCTGTCTCTGCATCACGATACACAGCATCGTTAAGTATCACTCTCAGGAATGTGGGAGAAAACATATGCACTGCAACGTTAACGAACAACCAGGTGGAAAAAATGATTAAGAACTCATTTAAATATATGTGCACGTGTATGTACAAAATATTGATTTACTGTCAATGACAATTACCTTTGGTCTTAGAACTTAAATTATTTTTGTTGTCAAAATATTTTGCCTCTGAATTTGTGCCTATAAATCCAACAACACTTTTCACCTGCTCTAGGTATGGACTGGGGAGAGGGGTGCACCCAAGGGTCAGTGGGGAGGGCAGGCAGGCCCTGAACTGGGGCTTCTAACCACCCCCTCCGGAATACAAAGGCAGCATTTCTGGCTCTTTGCTGCTTCTGTTCTTCTCCCTCCAGTCCCCGCCCCCAGCACACCCTCCCAACCTCTGCTGACCTCTCCGCAGTCCTAAGGTGAGAGGTGAGCATCCGTGGCTTCCTTTGGACCTCTCCTCAGATCTGGTTGTGGTACCACTTGCTGCTGCTGCTTCTACTAAACACAAAACCCTGAGCATCAGCTGCTCTCCAGCTGGGTGGAAGCCACTAGGGTCACCCGTAGTGAATGTCCTCCATTTCTCTCCTAAACCCCCAATCCAGTGCATAACTGGAGATAGTGCTCTGAATCAAAATGCACCTGGGGGCTGCTTGAACAATGAAAGATTCTCCTAACACACAAGCATACATGAGTGTAGTCAAAGACAAGGACACCGCAGTTGGGTACAAACACCAGACCATAACCCACCCAGACACAGCCCTACACCCACACACGTGATTGCGCACACAGGCAAAATTCATCCATGTGCAAAGGCAGAGTGGCCGCTAAGTAGTACGTCTAATTAACCAATTCTAGAGATATTTGCTGAGCACTTCCTAAGGGCCAACTTTCACTTGCAGGCTTTTGGGATGCAGAGATGGGTACAAACACAAAACCCTAAGACAGTAACCAACTTCTGTACATAGAGAATGTGGGGCATCAGGAGGGGCAGAAGAACAGGATTTGGGGACCGAGGAAAGAGGTAAATTCAGAGGTATCGTACAAACCTCTGAATATATCCATACAGTGTTTCATATTTTCCAGAACACAATCACAGGTAGACAGAGAAGACACCTTCCTGCACTACTTTACAGGTTATAGCCTCTGAGGGAGGCTATGAAGAAGCCCAAGGAAAGCCAGATCTGGGGTCCCATGAGCTGCCTGATTTCACATTCCTGTTACTATGACTCAGGCTCTCTGCAAGCCCTAAGACAATGGTCCAGGCTTTTGATGAGCTAGGGTTCCTGGTGGGCATGACTGATGTGACTACCACCTCCCCATCCTTGAGTCTGGGGCCAAGGCTTTGCAGAAACAGCTGCTGAGGACACTATATGGTTCCACCCTGGCCCTTGGCATGGAGCCTCTTATTCTTGTCTATATTAGGCAGTTCTGAGTTCCTGGGGACAGCAGATTAAAAATCACCCATCAACTCATTAGGTGACCATTAGGCCATAACCTTTAATAACGTAAAACTTGATTTTTATTTTCAATGTAATTCAAAACATTCTGGAAACTGAAACTAGAAATAGAACACCTTCAAATGTTAGAGCTGAGGGAGACCTGAGAACATTCCAGTCTAGTCTCACAGATGAGGCTTCAGGTTTGGGAGGCTGGTCTTCATGGAGACCCTTGTAGAGGTGGCCCAGGTACTGGAAGGGAACATGACACTCAGGAACAGGAATGGCACTGCCTCTGTGAAGGGGGATGGGGAGGAGGTGCGTACCACCTAGCTGGTCTCTGTGAGAATCTGTGACTCACAGGCTTACCCTCAGGGGAAGGGTCTAGCCTCTCTGAAACCAGAGACCCGGAACTGCTCTGCTGAAACCAGAACCTGGAACAGGAAGTGTTCAGAATCTTCCCTGCTGTTTCCATGGTGCCCACAACAACCCTTGGAAACCAAAGGCAAGAGCCCCACCAAAGCACCTTGGACCATAAGGAAAAAAAGGTGAGCTCCAGATATCGTGAGCACTTTCAGGATTCAGACTCAGAAAGCAGCCAGCCTCCAGCTCTCCTGTAATTCAGAGACCAGTGCAATGAGTGTCCCCCCATTCCACATACTTCCCCTGTGAACACTCCCATGGTGGGCAACAGAGCTTCAGAATCCCAAGTAGAATAGGTTCTTTCCATCTGTTATCAAGACCAAGAGGGGCATCTAGTGACAAGTACTGCTTGGACTTGCCTCCTTCAGGTTGGCTGGCAGAGAGGAGCCTCAGGACTCCTGGTCAGGGTGCAGGGAGGTCTAGGAGCTGAGGGACCATGACAAGCAGCTCCTGGACACTCAGAGAGACTTAGGAACTGACTTTCAATATTGCTCGCCTGCTGGGGTGAAGAAAGAACAAACACATTTCCAGGCTACTGAGATACTGTGGATTTCAAGATCCGTCATTAAAGCTCTTGGGAATCAAGTCAAAGGAAGCAAGAGCTGGGGTGAATCCCAGAGGCATGGAAGGAAGTCGTGGCTGGGGCTGGGAACACTTCCTTCTGTGCTTACCAGGCCTTCATTAGCTTGGAGCACTCTTCTCTCTTCTCAGATTCCTAAGCCACACTGAGGTCTTAGAACAGGTAGTTAGGGAATGAGGCAATGAATTGAGGCAACAAATTGAGGCAACGAATAGGTAGCTAGGGAAGGGTTTCAAGCTGGGAAGTTGAAGGCCATTCTGACTCCTAAGTGGAAAAGAGGTCAGAGAAGCAGCTGTGCCACCCTAGGGGTGACAGAACTCTCCTCATGTAAGTTGGAAATCCAACCATGAAGGAAATAGGGGTGGAATCTAGAGCTTCGAGCATGCTAAGCAGGTGCTCCACCACTGAGCCATACCCCCAGCCCAGACAGACTCGATATGCAAGTTTTAAAATTAGAGATGGCCAAAGTTAGTACACATTCGACATTTCCATACCCAATGAAATAATTTGTGTAATAAAACAATGTGAAAAAGTGTTACACTGGGAAGGATTTTCATAGCACATATGACAAGCAAAAGCTTAGTGTTCTTAGAACTGGAACTGTGTATACAGAGCTCCTGAGAACTGCTGAGGAAACCACAGCTGCCCAGTGAAAGATAGGAAAAATTCATGATTAAGCATCTTGCACAAAAAATTAAAATCCAAAACCTATATTTAAAAATGCTCACCCATACTGGTGGCCATGGAGCTTAAATTAAGATAACAGCCTGAAACCGTGTATCACTCACCAGACTGGAAAAAATATATGTAATGATAATGCCTAGTATTTGAGATGGTATGAGAAAAGCACTTAAAAATTGCCACTGGGGCTGGCAATGTAGCTCAGTGGTAATGTTTGCCTAGCGTGTGCAAAGACCTGGTTTGATCCCCAACACTGGAAAAAATAATCAGTGCTGTGAATGCAAACTGCTCTCACTTTTGGGAAAGTGAGGTAGCATTATCTATTTTAACTAAATATTTGTATTTCTGACATAATCTCACTTTGAAGAATAAAAGCAGTAACATTACAAAGACACAAGCACACACACACACAGAGAGAGAGAGGTATTAGGTACAGATATAGTAACACACACATAAACAATATTCACACTGCCTTAATAATATGTGTTTGTGTATTGCTTGTTGTCTGTAAGAGTAAAACACAATAAACAGCCTGAATGACTACAGATAAGTCTAATAAATAAAGATGCTCCCACAATATGAAATATTATGTAAATATTTTCAGGTTTTTTTCTTTACCTGTTTTTGTATTGGCTCACTTGCAATGAGTCTATATAAATCACTTTTGCAATTTAAAAAATTCGGTTAATTTAAAAAGAAAAACTCCTATTTGCCAGAGCAAAATTAAAATTCCACAAAGCAGGGATCTTGTCCATTTGGCTGACTACCCAACCTCAGAAACAAGTCACCCTTCTTTGCGTGTGGCAACTGTACAGAAAACACTTGTTGAATGAATGGATGAACCACCTCCCCCACCGTGGCGGGGATGCAGGTGAGGCACTATTCGGGAGCAAGACACAGAGGCAGTGAAGGTTCTTGATCAGCAAGTGCCGTGGACTTCTGCTGGTATTGTCTGCTCACCCACTTCCCCTTCTTTCCTTCTTTAGTGCTGCTCCAGGGGCCCTCCCGACCCCCATCCACACAAGGTCTCGTTGGGAGAGCTAATCAGATGTCTGCTAAGCTAGGCCAGTGGGGCTCACTTGTTAAGAGTTTGGCTTGTGCAAACCACACAAAGATGGCATAGGGGAGCTGGTTCATCCCAGTGGCAGTGTATGACAAAGCTGGTGCTTGCACTGGGTCCCAGCAGTGACCTCCTGCCTGTCCCCAGAGAGAGTTCTCCAGTTCTCCCTGGGATTCTGGGGAGAACCCTCTTCCCACAGCATCTTCCCATCAGCATCTTCCAATCAATCCCAGCATCCCCCCATGTGCATTATATATTTGGCATATTATTACTCAGATTCATTTCTATTGCTTGCAATCAATCGCCCTAGATTTGTTCAGAAACAGCTAGAGAATCCTTCTGCTAATCCCCTTTCTAGGCCCTCCATGTCACAAGTTCGCTGAGTCCAGAATGGCCCTGGCCTACACCTGGTATTTGAATCTAATTAAAAATATAGATTTTAGACCAATCTCCTCTATAGTATTTTGAAGAATGTTTGCAGAAATTTATTGAAAATTTCATTGGCTTTTACACCTTTGTCTTCCAGGTGATCATTTTTTTCCTACTGTGTAATCTCCACTATTATTCATGAAAATGTTGAATATGGTAAGTTGTCAGCTTTACAGGAAGGCAGGCAATGAAGAGGATGAGCTTTGGGTTGCAGGGGGATGGCTTAGTTTCCACACAGGACTAGGACCTGCACCATTGCATACTTCAGGCTCCATTAACTCACTCTGCTGGAAAGAGCATGACCAGGAAGTGCATGCGGGAAGCAGAGAGCAGCCCCACTGCCTCACTCTCCAGCAGCACTACATCTAGACTCTGATTCCAGTTTTCAATCACCCATCATATTGTAGGCAATGTACTACAGAATCTCCCCAAACTTTATTTTATTATATCCTTTCAACAACTCTAAAAGCAAAATGGTGCCATCACCACCACCATCAGCATCAACATCATCATCACCATCACCGCCACAGCCATCACTATCTTCGTTATAATCATCGCCATCATCCTCTACCATAATTCCCATTTCACACGAGTACTGAGAAGCTCAGAAGGTTAAATGACTTTGCCCAAAGCTGCACAAGTAGTTAAATTACAATAACACGATTTGAACTTGGATCCTCTGTTCCATAGCCCATGGTTACCCTCCCACTCTGTTGGTGCCTGCATGATTTAGAATTGATAGCTTCCATTCCCTTGGATCTCTTGTGATTTTCCCTTGCTGGATTTCTTGGAGTGATCAGTATGGGATTTATAATCATGCGGAGTATTCTCCTGCTTCCTTAACAAAATTGTTCACTTGAGTCCTCAAGAAAATTTCTAAGTAAAATTCTCTTCCCAGTGTTCCAGTAATTCCACTCATGGGTATATAACAAAAAGATATGGAAGGCAGGTATTGAAGAAATGGTAGGTACACAAATATTCATAGTAGCACTATTCACAATAGCTGAGAAGATACATACAATCCAAATGTATCAACTGATGAATAGATAAAATGTGGTATGTCTATACAATGTGGTATGTCTATACATCAGTATCAACTAATAAATAAAATGTGGTGTGTCTTTACAAAGTGAATTATTCTGCTTTAAAAAAAAGAAATACTGATACATAGATGGACCTGGAAAGCTTTATGCTAAGTGGAAGAAGCCAGACACAAGAGGACACATATCATGTAACTTGGCTTATATACAGTATCCAGAATAGGCAAAACCATAGTCAGGAAACACATTAGTGGTTTTCCAAGAGCTGGGGAGAGGAGAATGTGGCACAGTAGCTTAAGAGATGCAGACTTTCTGATAATGAAAATGTTCTGGAACTAAATAGTGGTGATGGTTACATAACATTATAAATAAACTAAACACCACTACTAACTAGTACAGTATAATATGAATAAATTGGTGAATTGTATGCTTTGTGTATCTTACCAAAAAAATTCCCTACCCAAGATCTCTACAGTGTAGAATCTCTGAATGACACAAGATGTCTTTAAGGAGCAATACTTGAGAAATAGTACAGTTTGTGGACTCTTAGAGCTACCTGCAAATTTTCTCCTTGAACTTTTCCCTCTGGTAATTTCTGTCCTAGATTCTAATTTCTAAATTACTTGGTAGCTTGAGATCCCTGGTGTATGGAACATGGCATCCTTTTCTGAAGAAGATGCTCATGAGAAACATTAGCCATATTTAAAAATTAACCAGCAATTTAAAGTTTGCCTTGATTTTCTTTCTGCTGTACAATTTGAAAATCTAGCGTCTGTGTGAAGTTAAAGAGTTTTTCTCTTCCTCTGAATACCAAACAGAACAAGTCTCGGCTGGAGCGCCGGATTGTGGGCTCAACCAACCGGTGGCGTTTCCCCAAAGAGCCTTTCTCGGGGGACCTGCTGGCACTTTCCCAGATGTGTAATGCTTTGAGCATAGACCTTGATGATGCTCTGAAACATCCCAGCAGGTAGGGAGACTCCAAAGCCTATGGCAGAGAATGGCCCATTGAGGTAAACTGTATTCCTGCAGGGGAGGGTGTCTGATCATTGGGCCTCTTCAACTGAGTGGAGGGGCTGTCCCTAGCAAGTCCACCAGGAACCCTCCCTCTGGGACCATCCTTAGGCGTAGGTGAGGTCAAAAAGAGAATACTTCTCCTGAGAATGTCTGTGGGCGGTGACCAAAGAGCAGAGAAAATCTAACAATTTTTTTCCGAGTTTTTCTTTTGCATTAGGGAGTTGAGACCCTCATGGATTTCTAAATTTATCATTCAGAGACCACATGATTTCTTAACAAAAATTAGTGGCTAAGTCTTTGGATACCTCTCACAAATGCCCATTTCTGCCCAATCAAAAGATCCTCCTCAATCTCATGGTATCCCTTACAGCAAGCTAGAGCATCACTTTTCCATATTATTTCTTTCTTACCTGTCCTGAGGGACACAGAGCTGGATCCTCTTGCAGAAGGAATTCATCTCCCTGCCACTTGAGGCCTGTCTTGATGTCACTGCCCTCTGGGCTGGCAGTACCAGTGTCATGAGCTCATGGTCAAGTCTACCTGGGTAAGGGCTGCACACCTGGGACAGTGTTTGGCATGGAAAAGCTGCTTGCTCCATGTTTGCTGAGTGAGGGGCCAACTCTTTCCCGCCAGACCTGCTGGCCTGCCATGCCCCATTGTCCAGTTCCTTGGGATCAGGCCAGGTGAGGAAGCTGGAATCGGAACTGGGCCTCAAGAGTAGATATTGGGTTAATAATATCCCTTAGTTATTGCAGGCTGATCAGGTCTGCAATCTCCTAAATGACTGTACAGCAAAGGCTAAATAAAAGAGGCAAATAGCATGATTTCAGGGCTCCAGGAGGATCACAGCCCTCTCACAGAATTCAAGATTCTCTCAGGGCTAAGAGCACAACACTTTCTGGGTGGCCCATATTTATTTAGTTATCAAAAGAAGGGAGAGGAGTACTCAAGAAAGGCAGAATCACTCAAGCAGTTCTCCAAATAAGGTATTAAATTAATCCACCTAGGAGTGAGTTGCCTGAGCCTATAGTCTTTACCTAGTTGAGACTGGATCCAGGTGTCCTTGGCTGTGATCTTGTTTTATCCTTTGAGGCTTTCTGGCTTCATCTGCCATTACAGGTCTTAGTAGGGATTAGTGACTCACAGGGGTTCACTTACTATGAGTCCACTGCCCATCCCCAGACAAGGAACCTAGGCCTTGGACAGACTCACAAGTAAACACGGAAAGTTAATTGGTTAATTTAAGTCCTGCTCAGGGCTGCTTCATAGTGGTCTCCATCAAGTAGAGGCAAAGTGATCCAGAAAACTGAGGTGAGGAGCTGAGGACAGTGGTAGTTGCTGTTGGACATCAGGACCATTAAAAGCTGTCTACCAGCCAGGGTTGGAATCCCTGGCTTTCCACTTGCTAGTTCTGTGACCTTTGTACAGTAGCTAAACTCCTTTGAATCTGTTTTCTCACTTGTGACATGATTTTAATAGCACCTCCCTTGAAGAGGTATCTTGTGTATTAAATTAGATAGTACCCTGAAAATGCTCAGCATTGTTTCTCACAAATGGTAAATGTTCAATAAACATAGCAGTCATCTTTGTAGCCTGAGCAGCAGTTTTAGTCATTGATCCGATGGTTTCACTTCAGGAAATATCAACCTAGTCCTCTGCCAGCCAAAAGCCCCACATTTCCCTGTGTCTTTTAGTACATTCCACTAATCAAAATACTTGCCTCTAGTGCAACACCTGCAAGGAAATGGTCTGAACATTGTCTTCCTAGAAGGTTTGCAAACCTGCCTCTCTTATTTATGATGCTGGGGAGTGGGGCAGCCAATACCAGCAGGTATCGGGTTAATAATATCCCTTAGTTACTATGGGCTGATCAGGTCCACAATCTCCCAAGCAAGTGAACAAGCATACAGCAAAGGCTAAATAAAAAGAGGTGAATGGAATGATTTCAGGGCTCCAGAAGGATCAAAACCCTCTCACAGAATTCAAGATTTTCTCAGGGCTAAGAGCATGACCTTCTCTGGGTGGCCTGTATTTATTTGGTTATCAAAAGAAGGGAGGGGAGTACTCAAGAAAGGTGGAACTACTCTAGGACTTCTCCAAGTAAGGTACTAAATTAATCCTTAACAAAGAGTAAGTTAATCCACCCAGCAGTGAGCTGCCTGAGGCTATAGTCTTTATCTAGTTGAGATCAGATCTAGGTGTCCTTGGCTGTGATCTTGTCTTACCCTTTGAGGCTTTCTGGCTTCACCCACCATTACAGGTTTTAGTAGGGATTAGTGACTCACAGAAGTTCACTTATGTCACCCACTTCCAGACAAGTGGCCTAGGTTTTGAACAGACTCACATGAAAAGCCCATTGATTAATTTAAATCCTGCTCAGGGCTGCTTTCTAGCGGTCTCCTTCAAGCAGGCCCTAGTCCTGCTGCTTACTCAGAATCTTGTATAGCTGAGGTAGGCTCAGTACTACTAAGCAGTTCAGCTCTAGCCCCTAAGCCCTCTCTTTCGCTTCCTACCCAACAGTGGGTTATCCTTGGCATATGCTGTTCATGGTGGCAGAGGCACGAGGGCAAGCCCAGGGGCACAAGGGCTCTGCAAACCTCCTGCCACATCACATCATGCCACCAACATGCCATTAGCCAAGGCAAGTCACACAGCCAATCCCATGGTATATGGATGGAAAATATTCTCCAGCTCTTTGTTAGAGGACCTTTGTCACCCTAAGATAAAAGGAGTGGACACAAGGGCAGGGAGAGAACTGGGGCCAATTGTTCAGTGTACCATAATGAGGAGGAACAGGTTTTTAATAAAGACTGTAGGTCTTTGTCTTCACTATAAGAATTTATTCCATATGATTGTGGGAAACTCCCAGGAGAATACAATGAAGATTTCATCTTTTTTGTGTTTATTTTTTACCGTAACAGATAAATTATTTAATTCAGGCAATACAGTAGAGAACTATCACTGGTAATACTTTGTGCCTTCAGACATCTGGCAACTGTCAGATGTCAGCTTCAGGTCTAATGACCGTCTGTAGTTGTACCATGCAACTTGCACAAGTTCCCCCAAAGCACCCATAGCTCTTTGCCTGCTCCAGTCAGCAAACCTTGTTCCTATCACTGATGCTATAATTATTGCTTCTCCCACTTGGGGGCGCTGTCTGCTTTGGCAGGAATTCGACCAATCTATGGTTTACTAGTTAGAGAAGGCTCACTCATAGTGGAAAAGTCTGTTATCACAGCTTATGCAGATCAATACTCTGGTTATTGCCCACCTGGCCACAACCTCTCACATCTGTGGGTCTCCGTGCCACAGCGAGCTCTTAGGCCAGTCACTCAGACACACAGCACAGACATGTGCAGGTGGTGACCCTCCCAGTCCTGCTCTCTTTCAATGAGGAGAAGCTGACTTCTTTTCAATCTTATCTTTTGCTGCCTTAGTTTCTTTAGCTACGCATTGGGCATGCTGTTTTATGGGGCCGCCATGAGAATTACATGACATAATTGTAGAAGGAGCTCAGGACAATGTCTGGCTCAAATAAACGTGTCAAACAGACTCTCTGGGGTTGTCTGACATATATGAATGCACGCTGTCACCTGATCACAAAGATCTGGCATAAGAGGCACACTATTCAGGCAGTGGTCAAAGGAAGGACCACTCCCACTAATGCTCGGGGTGAGGTGTGGGGAGAGAGCTCAGAGCCCTTCCTGCTCTCCAGCTAGTAACCCTGCCTGACGTTTTCCTCTCATCCTGCCTGCAATGTCAAGTCCATTCTGAAGGTGGGACGTGATCATGCAGAGAGGTGACAATGTCAGGAAGGGATCCCTAGGTTTTTACCAGACAGAAGTTCCGGGAGAGCTGGACGGAGGATCAGACCCACTGAGCAAACAGGAGAGCAAACGTCAGTCCAGTGCACAGTCAGTGCAGGGGATCCCAGACATTCACCCTTCTCCTCCACTCAGTCATCTCTCCTTTACGGAGGAAAGCCTGAGATCAGAAGGCTGGCCCTAGGTCACATGACAGAAAACGAAGAAGTGGGGTCCATCCCCAGGTGTGTGTGATTCTTCCATTAACCAGATTAGAGTTTTGCGTGTTCCAAGAATCAAGCTGGTAGGAGGCCCTATGTGCATGAGAAACTTATAGAATTCCCCCTTTCCTGTCTCCCTTTCTCCATCGTGGGCCATGACTTGGGAGAAGAATCTCCCAGCTGAAGAGCACATTCTCAATACCCCCACCTGCCACACCATCACAGCCATTTAGTCCCCCAAAGAATGGAGAGATATCATTTATCCCATTCATTTTCCCAGTGCCCCGAGACACTTCCCAGCCCTCAGTCCGCAGAGCCTGCATGATAAACAGCAAATCTTGATGAGCAGCCATCACATGCAGGAGGCAATGTGGCCACTTCCGTTGTTTGGCATCCTGGGCCCAGCTGGTGACAGATGTTTGTGAGGTGGTTGAGCTCATGCACATTGCCCCACATTTTCCAAAGCTCATTGCCCCATTGAGATCATGGTCTGAACTCTTGACCCTGCCTAGCTCTTCCAGACGTGTCACCCAAGCCACCAGAGGAGGTGAGGAGGACCAGAGGGTTGCTGGGCTCAATGTTAAGTAAATAGTTGACTCCCGGCACCTTCCTGAGGCTGAATCATTTGCAGCCAACTCTGACCCTGAAAAGGGCAGCACGTAGCCAATATTATTCCAGACACAGGCTTCCACCCCCGCCACCTCCACACACCTGGCCAGTGAGTGCTGGGATCATTGAGCAACAGCATGCCCAAGTGAACACTGAATTGCACAGACCAGAGTGGTCATCAAGTGTCCCTTGGCTGGTTGGCTTTCCCGGGATGACCATCTTCAAAATGGTAATATATGACTCCAATTTGGTTTCACTTCCTTGTTCAACATGCTGAGTGCATACTGTCTGTGGAAACACGTGTATATTGTCATTCATTCTTTCAGTGAACCTTTACTGAGCACCTACATGATGGCTTGTGCTAGGGCCACAGCAGTAAACAATGCCCTGTCCGTCATGAGGAGAACATGTGGATAAACGGAAGTTTCGGCAGGGATAATAGAGGGGCAGTCTTCCCAGAAAAAGCAAATTGAAACTCATCCTAAAGAGGGAGTAGGAGCTGGCCAAGGGAAAGGACAGTGGAAGGGCAGCAGAGCTCTTTGGCACAGGGAGCCGGATGAGGCTATAGAAAAGTGCTGGAACTGGGAGCTGGAAGATTGAGCTACAGAGTTGGGCAGGGCTTGTTAGATGTGCCAAGACCTTTGGGTTTCCCCGAGAAACACTGGAGAGATCAAGGAGAATTCTCTGCAGGAGAGAAGCAAGACCAGCTCTGCATTCTGTGTAAGGGGAAGTGCTTCCAAGTGGAAAAGGGCTGGGGGCCAGAGACCAGTTGTCTTGGTTACTTTTCCCTCATTGCTAAGACAAAAATCCAACATCCAAAGTTAAAGGATGGAAGGTTTATTTAGCTCACAGTTTATAGAGGTTTCAGTCCATAATCAGCTGGCTCCATGGCAGAGTGGCATGGCACAGGGGCAGCAGCTCATGGCAGCAGCAGACAGCAAAAGCAACAAGAGCAAAAAGGAGAAGCAAGCCTCTTTCCCTCCCTTATATTGTATGCAGGCTACCTGCCCTAGAGCAGGTGTAGCACTCACACCCCCAATCCCAGCACTAGACAAGAACCAATCCCAAACTAGATTCTGCCACCTCTGAAAAGTCTGCCTCCCATGACTGCATGAGGCTTTGGGGGATATCCAGACAGAAATCATAACATCAGTGATGACCAAGGAGAGAGGATGGTGATTTGGACAAAGATCATAGGAATAAAGGCAAAGACATGTGGACGAATTCATGCACAAATTTGAGACTATTTCATCAGATGGCAGAATGTGATGAGACGTGACAATGTTCAGTAGGCTGGGTTGGGCACCTTGGGGCTGGTGGAGTCATTTCCTGAAAGAAGGACCTGGGTACAAGAACGGGGTAACGTTCAGGCAGTGGTTTTCAGGAACATTGAGACCAGGGACTACATGACTCCTAAATGAAATTGCTGGTGAGTTAACATCTCAGAAATGGGCAGAACATTCTATTCTTTTTCCCAGGAGATATTTATTGAGTGCCTACTCTACGCCATTGCTTTTGATGCTCCCACAAGGAAGTGTCCTTCATGCAGCATGAGGGTGTCTCAGATACCTCCCTGATAAGGCCTACCCACAAACTGGACACAGGAATCAGTGTCTGGGGCCAGCCATGAGACAGCCTGCACTTGGTCAAACCCACACATAACCGGAGAGAACTCTCCGAGGGTGAGATCTGAGAAGTTTCTTAATAGACAGCTGTAGGGAAGCACACACTGCAATGCTGTGTCTCAAGTGAGGGGAAAATGTTGATATTAACTCCTGGGTTTTCTTGTTTGTATTTTTCTTGAGGTTAAGCATTTCAAAAATTCAGAAACTTTTCTCTGAGAATTTCAACAACCAGGCCATCCAAAGTTTGGAACCAGGTGAGTTTTTGTGACTCGTGGATTAAACCAGAATATTGCTTACCTCAGGGGACCCTTGTAGTCTTTATAGAAGCAAACCAACCGATCGGCCACGTCACTAGTCTGTAATTTTTTCACTGCATAGTGGCTAACATATAGTAGGTGTCCTGTAAATATTTGTCAAACATGTGACTAATGAAACCAAGCTCAGTGGATGTTTTTATATGATAATGGCCACCGTAAAGACAAACGCACTCATACTGGAAAACTAAATGGGGCATCACCCAGCACAAGAGCTGTTCTTTGTCCCTTTGAGCCTTAACCAGTCATGATCTGGGCATCCTTGTCTGCACTTGTCCTAGAGAACATTTCTGAGGTAGAACCAAGAATCAGAATTGGATCACCCAGCTGGAAAAAGTTCATTGAGCCTCATGAGGAGCCAGGATAGGTTCAGTTCCTTTCCTTCCTTCCTTCCTTCCTTCCTTCCTTCCTTCCTTCCTTCCTTCCTTCCTTCCTTCTTTCCTTACTTTCTGCCTGCCTGTCTTTTTTACCTTCTCTCCTTCTTTCTTTTCTGTCTTTCAGCTATTTCCCCCTTTTCTCTCTCTTTCTTTGCTCTTTCAGTTCTTTTTTCATTTTCCCTTCTTTTTCTCCTCCTTCTCCTCCTCCTCTTTCCCCTCTTCCTTCTTCTTCTTCTTCTTTTGACGATGGTGCTGGGCACTGAACCCAGAGCCTCATACATGTTAGGCACATGCTCTGCCACTGAGCTACACCTCCAGTCAAATTTCAGTTTCTTAAAGGAACTTTTTGGAGGATAAACCCACCCATGGTGGGTGCCTGAGATGAGAACTAGCTCTTTCCCAACAAGAGACTAATATATTTCTTCTCACTCGTCAGCTTTGATTGAGCCAGAGTAGTCTAAGGTCATCTGGCTGGAAAAGGGGTTTGGGGATTGATTAGTGATATCTACCACGTGTTGGCCATACTGAAAGTGGAAATTGGTGTCCAGTGAGTGACTGTGCTTGATCCACAGTTGTGCTTCTGTTTAAAATCACCCTACTCACTTTTCTAACCCAGTAAAACCAGAGCACTTGGGTGACTTTTGAGATATGAACCCAGGTTCTACACCCTGGCACCGGGCAATATCATACAGTTGGTGAATAACAAGAATAGTAACAGGAAGAAGAAACAGACACCCAAGGTCACACAGTCAAACTAATGGCAAGCAATAACTAGATGGGGCCAGTGGTCCTCTGGATCCTATCAGGCATTGACATTTAGGGTTCAGGGAGATCATCCTTCATGGCACTCCCTCCCTCCAGCTCTGTACTAACAGAGGAGTTGAGCCATGCTCACACCTCTCGTGTCTCTCCTGGCCTGGCATCCATGGATCTTCCATCTGCTGTCCTTTCAAAGTCTATTCTTTTGTTGATCATCTATGCTATCCTCAGGCTAGACTCCCCCAGCATAAAGCTGTCTACAATTTGCAAAGGGCCTTTTCCACATTACCATCTTATTGCATACTTTCTAGTGAAATAATGGGCTTTCTGGAGGCCCCCATTCCCAGGAGGAAAGTGAGGCTCAGGAGATCCCTTCCCTCTCTGGTGGCCCTTTTACTGGGTTGCACATTGTTATTGCCTTTTAGAGGGATAATAGTTAGGTACTAATAGCCCCAAAGTCCTCAACAGGAGCCAGGAGTGGTTCTGCTCCCCACCTGGCAATGTCTTGAGACATTCTTGGTTGTCACAGCTGGGGAAGGGAGTGCCACTGCCATCCAACCGATAGAGGTGAAGAATGTTGCAAAGCATCCATAATGCACAGGACGGCCCCCATCACAGAGAATTATCTGGCCCAAAATATCAACAGCACCAAATTTAAAAATACCATAATAGAGGAAGGCAAAAAGAAGTGCCCATGAGTGTCCCCAAAATGTTCCTGGAAAGCCTTTTCCAGGTCCCCAAGTTGGAGGACAGCTGGTGTGCTGCCAAAGTCTTCCGACTTTGTGAACAACTATTAGGGACACTTTCCACTTCCTCAGTAACACTGCTCACAGGGCCCCCTCAATCCCGGTGAGCACCTTGAGGTCCACACTCCACTGACACCTAGGGAAGCCTCTTGCTCATTTCATCTGTTCAATGCCTGCATTTGGGTGCAGGAGTGTTTGGGAGGAGAAGTGAAGGTGCTTTGTGTAGGGATGTTACCGAGTCATTCATTGCTCAGCATCATTTTCTCTTCTCAGATGTGATTCTGGAATGCCTAGGCTTCAAATGGGAACTCCATCAACCCCAGCTTTTTCAATCTGAGACCTTGGCCAAACTTTATCTGGGAGCCCTGATACAGAGCACGAATCGCTCCCTGGGAGAAATGAACAAGACCATGCAAGGTAATTTCCCACTGGACCCCCCTGGGGCTGGAGCCCTACATGCCCTCGGGTGTTGAGACCCCAGCGTGGCAGGTGCTTATCTGAGGCTGTGGTCACTCTCAGAAGACAGGGAGCAAGGTTGATGCTGTGAGTTCATCATGTATTTTGTTCTGTTTCCTCAGTTATAAGTGGGGGTAGTAGATCTTATTCTGTGGCTTTGAAGCCTAGAGGAGGTAGTAGATGAGGTGTTCTGGGACAATGCCTAGCACCCAGGGAGCACCCAGTGTGAGTTGATTATTAGCCTCGGAATAACCAAGTCTCATCTGGCCAGATAAGATGCAGAGACTCTATTTATCTCTTGCAGAAGAGAACATGGGCTATGTTGAGTCTTTTGAAGAACTTTTTGGAAGGAAGACATAGTTCTGAAATCTGTGACTTCTTTGCTCTAAACATGCTGGTTAGACATGTGTGCACCTTCCCTTCCTTTCTTTGTTTCTTAACTTCAAGAATTTGCCACTTTCTTTTTTTAAAAAAATCTCTTCTTAATTACTAATCACCCTGATCCTCTTACTGTTCTCCACGCCTGTTCCAGCGACACTATGACCTTCTCTAGGGAGCAGAGTAACACTACCTCAGCCTGACTCACAACAAGGTGCTGTGGAAAATCCGCGGTCACCAAAACCAACCAGCCTGCTGGTCATGGGACCACATTCCCAGGATACGGCAGCAAAGCCCTGTTTTTCTGAAGCCAGACAGGCACCCACTCTCCTTGCTCGTCCTCCCTAAGCCTGGAGCATGTGCCCGCAGCCTGCTGGAGTCTGCCTGACTATGGAGTCGCTGACCCAACTTTTCTTGGCAGAGCTGGCAGGAAGAACTGGCTTTCCCACAGAACAGCGACAACGTTGGCTCTCGTTGGTAGTCTTCTTTGCCCTTCCTTGCATTTGTGCCAGCACCCAAAAAAGCAGCCTGGACTCTTTCATCTCTCCGGTGCCTGGGTCAGAGTACTCACCAGCCCAGCAATGGAAGGCTTTTGTAACCTAGACAATGAGTACATTGGAAAGCAAGAGAGCTTAGGAGGGGAAACAGAGTCACTCTTAATGGTATATCCTTTAACAGGTCTAGAATGGTGTCACTAAAAAAAAAAAAAAAAGATTTGATTCAAAGCCTCCCTGTTTGCAGCTGGTCCTGGCTGGAAATGCCAGCAAAGAGGCAGCAATGAGACCCGATTGCCCTTGACTGTCGTGACTTTCCAGGGTCTCCCCCAAGCACCATGAACTGATCAGGCCCTGGGACTTGTGTCTCCAGGGTTTTCTACGCAAAGAGTTACAGTCCTGCATGTGCCTTTAACAGCAAAGTGTATCTTCCAGTTGTTGCTTTTGTTAATTTATTTTTGTTTTGTTTTGTTTCCGGTACCGGGTTTCGAACTCACGACCTTGCACTTGCCAGGCAGGCGCTGTGCCGCTGAGCTAAATCCCCAGCCCAAGTTGTTGCTTTTGTGTTCTTAAGCACCTCTGTATGCTGTCCCGGAGCTGGCAGCAGAGGAGGTTTCTGGCCCAAGTGCTGCAGAGCTGGGATTTTCACAGGTTCTCACCACTGCATGGTTTCTTTCCACCAAAGGCTGGTGCCATGCCACCTAAGCAGGACACATTTATTCTCTAGGATGGAATCCAAAAGGAACGGCCTTCTTCTTAAACACGAACCAACTGCCTTGGTTTTGGGAGATGTCAGGAGCATATGACCAAATAATTTCCTACCTGAGTTGGGAGTTCTACTTAACTTGAAGGAAAGGTTAAACTTCTGTCTTCCATTTACTCCGGCCTAGTTGATACTTCTTCCTTCTGTCAACAAATGTTGAGTGCTTAGTTTACTCCAGTTTAGGCACTTGCCATCTGTAGAGGCAGACAAGCAAATCCAAAATGATGATAAAGCATACTAAGTAGCATCATCCATAGAAATACTAGCCACCACCTCCTGCGGTTCAGTGTGCTAGGCACTCCTGTGTTATCTCATTTACTTCCCCTGCTGCGGGTGAATGACTGGCAGGAACATGCAGACGGGAGGCGGACAATAATGCTCAAGAGAAAGTGATCCAGAGCTTGGAAAAGGGCCTGGCACTTCCTAGGTGCTCGATAAATCTTTGCTGAACAGGGCCAAGTGCCAGAGGATAGGAAAGGTTATGCTGAGGACGAGGGACTTTAGTGTCTCTTTCTTCTGCAGTGTGACATACATCTTGGTTCCCCACTTGTACCATTTTTCATACCTGGAACCTTGAGCTCACTGGTGATGGATTCTATTCATTTCATTAATTCAGCCAATATTAACTTAACACCAGTGTGGCAGATCCTGGGGATGAGTCACTAGTAAACCATCAATGTGCCTGCTCCAGAAGCCATTGGTGCAGTGGCAGACTGTGATGAGATTGGTTTATGTAAAGAAGAAATCTGTTAGCAGGGGTGATGGTTCTGCCTTACATATGGAGTAGGGAAAGACTCTTTAAGAAAGGGACACATGACTAGGCCTCTGATGAAGGAAGAGGCAGGGAGTAGGACACATGCTGCCCTGGGGAACAAGCCCAGAGGAGGCAGGTTTGGCATGGAGTGAGTAGAGGAGTGAGGAGGGTAGGTCCATAAAGGTCTTGGAGCTGTGGAAGGTGCTTTGTCTTGTGCACCAAGGGTTTGGGATGCTACCAGAAGCCTGACAACCACATTTTAGAACAACTCCAAGACCATGGGGTTGGCTAGTGACAACTTGGGCTGGCCCATCCCATCCTCCTGGAAGGGGCTGATGGCAGAGGTCCCGAGTTTAGAGATCTGTGGGGCTAAGTGCGAAGAGCCGATGGGTGAATGCCTCAGTCCTACATTCATCCTTCAGTAGATGGTCCCTGTGCCCCCCTTGGGGCACTGCCCTGCCCTGGGTGCTCAAGTTCAGGAAGGGCTGAGGCCCTTCTTTGCCCTTAAACTGCCCACTCGTAAACAGAGGAAGGTGGAAGAGGAAGGGGATGGAAGAGAGAGCCAGTAATACATATTTAAAATGCAACACAAGTGTCCTTTGACCAGTTTTATAATACACAGTGGCTATGGGATATCGTTAGGAGAGGCTGGGTGAGGAGGACATGGGGACACTCTGTAGTACTTTGAAACCTTTTCATTAGTTTTCACTATTTGAAAAACATCTAGTTATTTTACACATGCACCCACTAAATAAGCCAAATACAATGTGACCACACCATGATCAAGGTGGTGTGAAGGGTGAGGGGTGCCTCCTACCATGCCTTCACTGCGATCATGGCCCCCTCAGACTACTCTCTGATTTATTTTACTAGCTCTATCACCTGGGAAGGCCAAAGAAAAATCCCCCTTCAAGAAGATGATCATTTCTTTGAGGATCAATGATCCATCCGTCACCAGAGTTGGTAACGTAACACCTGTCTTTATGTTCTGAGAAAGCCTGAACAAGCAGTTCTGAACAACAGTCCTTCCAGAGTCAAAATAATAAGCAGATAACAAAACACAGCAAACTACTGATACACATTCCTCATCAAAAGTGCTGAACGGTACAGACAAAAGGGGACAAGAAGGCTGGGACAACTTGGGAAAATGGGAAATGGGATGCTACTAAAGGGAAGCACTGCCACGGGGTAAGGGGCAAGAAGGATGTGGATGGGAAGGAAGTAGCGGGATTCTAAGACGTGGCAGAAATGGAACTGCCTTCCCCAGCTCCAGCTGCCCAGGGGAGCATGCAGGCCCACCCTTACTCCCAAACAGCCTTGACTGGCTGCGCTGTCCCACCGAGGACCCAAGCTGGCAGCCTTCCCCCAGGGTGCTCCCACGGGCTCACTCTGTCCCATGGTTCCAGGCCATAGGATTGTGTGCTAATGTAATTGTGTGACATCGTGTGATGATACAGGTCTATGAATTGCTAGGGCAGGAGATAATGCGCTCAAGCGCTGGCTCAGCCAGTTTTCCACAGAGCACATTCTGATGGCACAGTGACCCTATCCTGGATCATGTGACACTTGAATTAGGCCAAGTCCATCTGGTCACCAGCCAAGGCAGGCCAGTTCCTGAATGATCAAATTATCTTGGCTCTTTCCAAGAGATCTTGACCTTTACTGAAGTGCCCAGATTCCTTGGAAAATCTTCTGTAAGCTATATGTCACTTCCAGAGAAGGAAATGTACCTACTTGTGTACCACATTCTGCACGTATTTGGGCAGTCACATTCTTGCACAGGCCACAGGCCCCAGGTTAGAAGAGACCCCTGAGATGCCTCACCCTTTGGGTGACTCCAAGGCACAGACTTTGAGGACAGGCTGAAAGGAGAATTTGTTCAGCACGAGCTCAGCTTTATTTAGCTCACCTCCTCTGGGCAGCTGGAAGCCTAGGCACCAAACACCCTGGTCACGGTGCCTGCACTCGGGTCAGAGCTGGTGCCTCTTCTCCAAGGGTGTCCCTGTCTGCCCAGCTGTAGGAGTAGGGAGGCCATGGGTGGTGTCGGCATGCAGAGCCCCACGCTGACACCTCTCCCTTGGCTACTGCCTCCTCAGCCTTCGCGACAGCCTTGAAGAACCTCTACATAAGTGAAGTGGAGATAAACGCAGACGACGCAATGGCGGTGCTGGCTTCTGCTAACATCCTCCAGTTCAGCAGCCTATTTCAGAAGTAAGGAGGCAGGAGAGACTGAGCTAGTCTGGGTAAAACTAGAAGGATCCTGCCTGGCCCATTTCACAGAATATTCCTCTTCCCTGGGCTAAGACACTTCGGGTTCCTGTGTGCCAAGCGTGACTTTGAACCTGGAAAGGAACGAGGCACTAACCCACACTAACATAGCAGGCACTTGTAACAGAGCTCGCTTGTTCTCCAGAATCCATAGCAGGCTCATTTTAGCCAAATGATTCTTGACTCACAGGAATGAAGTGCAAGTAGGGGAGCGGGTGTCTGCATCTGGGAGAGACTTTGCAGGTCTGCAAACTGACTGACTTCCTAGGTGCCCTTGGCTTGATTATCCACTTCACTTGTGTTCATTTTCGGATTAAAAAGTTCTTTCTCCCCTGAGCCCACACACAGAAACATTGGAAGAAAAGCTGATTCCCTGTTTTTCTCATGGCTCATTTTTTCCACTCGGTTTGTATACAGCTTTGTTTTTTCTTGTAAATAATATGTTCATTGTTCTGAATGTTACACAGGGTTGTTGTAAATCTTTTGGAAGAGGGAAAGTGTCAGTCCCACTGCCCACTTTGGGGCCTTTTTGCTGAGCATTCAGGGCCTGCTGCCCCTTTAGGAGGGCTATTCAGGGTGAGGGGGACCAGGAGGCATTTGCAGAGGACTGGTGTCCGGTATGAAAGCCTCCTCATCCTGACGAGTTCCCTGGCCCTGGATAGCTAGAGAGTTCGTGGACACTGACACTGGAGAGAGCAGTGAACTCATCTGAGTGCTTCTGCCTGCATCCAGGCAGCCACAGCAATGCAGCCTAGCGGGTAGGGGACGCTTCTCCAAAGTGAACTAGCCTGCGAGATGTGAGTCTGTGCTCAGCCCGTCAGTAAGTCCTCCTTAGACTCTATGCACCTCAGCGGGCTCCACTGTAAGGTGCAGCTCACAGTATCAATCCTGCCCACTTCCCATGACTTTGAAGGAGGGTAGGAGGTGTCAGGACAAGGGACTTTGAGATGAAATGTTCGCAAGGGCAGACAGCGTTCTCAGCTCTTTGGAGAGATTATATCCTTTTATCTTCCCTGCAGTCCTGAGAGACAAGCCTATTTACCATGCCCATTTTACAGATGAGAATGAGACTTACACTAAGGCTTAGAGGGCAAGTGACTTGCCCAAGCCATCAAAGCTTTCAGGGAAGAGTGCTCAGTGCTCTAATGTGGTCCTGATTCTGATGCAATTGGGTACAGAGGACATGTAAGGCAGGAAGGGTCTGCTGGCTTCTACTTCTTTAAGCCTCAGATTCTTCATCTGAGTGAATAAATGTCCTCTCCAGGCCAGAAGGGAACATCAGCTGCTCTGTGGAGGGCAGAGACAGGAACTCTCCTGGGGACCATGTGGGATTTAATTCCCTCTTAATAGAGTTCACAGAGCCAGATTAAACCCTGCAAATATATCTGAGCCTGTGCCTCATTCCTGGGGGTGACTCAGGCCAGGCCATTGACTTGGAGCTTCTTGCTTGTTGGGGATGCAGACACCCCATGAGCTGAGAGCTGTAGGTGCTAGAGACCTAGATTCATTTGCAGAGGACACACAGAGGGACCCAGAGGCTTGCAGAGGGCCCTCAGCATGTTGGCACAGTTAGAGCTGCGAGACTGGGTGGCTGCACAAAATGGGGGATAAACAGTTGTAGGCTGAGCCTGCTTATGTAGGGTCTTGGAGCCATCTAAGGAATCTGGCCCCATCTAAAGTGATGGAGAGAAAGGCCTGGGTTTTCCAAGATTCCCCATGGCCTTTCCGTTGTATACACCACTCATCTGCAGCTCAGCATAGCACTGGGGCTTATAGTAACTACTGAATCAGCTTTCTTACTCAGATCATTGTTGAGCAGCTATTTCCTGGTGTTGTCCAGGAAGACATGCCTGACCCGCATACTGAGTGGGCAATTGCCCTCCTGAAGCAGAGCCTCCAACTGCTTTCTGTCTCTCAACCTCTGCTGCCTTGCCTTGGCCCAGATTAGACACCTCATCTAACTTTTAAAACTGTCCCTAGCTTATTTGTGGATGAGCCAAGCATGGCAGGGGCTTCATTTTCCTTCCTCCTCCTCTGTTCTGAATGCCAGAGCAGGAAAGGCTTTAGCAGCATTGAACCAAACCTATCAGCCCACTGATGAGCACACCCAGGCCTGCCTGCAGCAGAAGGAACCTGCCCCAGATGCTGCAGATGATCGTTGCGGAACTGCTATTGTAGGTCAGAGGCCAGGGCAGGCCTGCACACCACTTGGCACGTCTGACTTGTCTTTGAGAGGTTGATGGTTTGGTTAGCAGGAGTATGGCCGTGTGTGTGTGTGTGTGTGTGTGTGTGTGTGTGTGTGTGAACAGAAATGCCCCCAAGTCACTCCAAAAGCCTCATAACATCAGACATCAGATAAGACCTCAAAGAGCATCTCAGCGGAGCTTCTGGTCAGTGTAAATTCACCCAGATGACTGGTTGGATTTGAATCACCTGTGCCTGAGGCAGCTGTCTTTAAGGGGCAGAGCGCATGTGTGTGGGCCCCTCCAGGTGCTGTTCTTTGACTCACGTAGCACTGTCTGCCTGCACCGGCACTTGGGCAGGAGTTACAGCTGTGATCATGGCTGTCGCCTGTATGGCCCAGGCTGGCTACAGCAGATGACAAATTGGGAAGTTAAAAAACGACCCTGGGTTATGCAGAACTTTGGAGGCCATGTGAGCAGCTTCCGCTTGGTTCAGTCAGCAGAGGACAGAACCTGAAGCTTGGAGAGGAGGTGTCGTGAGCCCCGCAGGCCCCAGCGTGACGGATGCAGCAGAGGCGTGGAGGCAGGGAGACCTGCTGAGGTTGGGCTGGCAGAGCCAGAGGGTCTGAACTACGGCGGTCAGAGGAAGGGGAAGGAGGAGGAGAGGCAGGCCCAAGAAGCCGTGAAGATGACAGCTGATGGGACTCAGCAAACTTAGGAGCCAAGGCGCCCATAAGATGACATCAGGGCCTGGCTCTGACTCTACACAGCGCCCCCCCTCCCCCACACTCAAGACCATTTCTTGTAGTAGGTATAACCCGTCTCATTGTGGTAAAGTGACAGTCCTAGAATCCGTATTATTTATCCATTTATTCTGACCTTGTTCTAGCACATTTCAAGTGGCTTAAACCAGAGAATGAACCAAAAACAGCAGGATATCACGTTGTTTAAAAGGAAGAAAGAAGGACCGAACAAGGATGGAGAAGCTGAAACTTCCCCAGTGTAACACTGGCTAGATGTGGGCCACACATTCAGCTCTGAACGTTAGTGGAATTAAGTGGAAAATTAAGCGACTAAGTGGAAAAGAGAAATTGGATCAGCGACAAGAAAGAAAAAGAAAAATTAGAGAAATAAATGACTTGGGAGAAGTGTAGCAACTATTGCTATTAAAACCACAAGTGTCAGAGGACTCCAAGAAACAGAGCGATTAATATCCTTGACAATACCCATAGAACATATGTGAGAGTAAGTCTTGTAATTTTCTTTCCTGATATTGGCAAAGGCTTTACTCCAAAATGCAGCTCAGTAAAAGCCTTTCTCTAGGTGTGTGGTCGGAGGTGGTATTGGGTCCCCCAGCTCCCTGCTAGTCTCACTTCACTGAAGAATCCATTTTAGAATGTGGGCGAGTCCTTCATAGCAGTCTTTGTCTCTGAGCACATGTATTCCAAATGGGTGTAGGATAAGTTCGCTAATCACCTTTGGGTGATAAGGAGTCAAAATTATCCTGCAATATGAAATCCTTGTAGCTATCCTTGGGTGCTCTGTTCAATAAAGTGATCATGCCTTAAGAAAATTTTGTTGAAAAAAGATTAATGTCGGTTACGAAAGTGGAAACACTGGAACTCCTTTTGGCCTGACCTTCTGCCTAGCTCTCTCTCCCCTCTCTTTCCCTCTTCCCCTCCTACTCCCTCTCCCGCTTCCCCCCCAGCTCATTTCCTTCTTGGTTTTTCCCTCCCTTACTTTGATCACTACTCTCCTATCCCTAAGGTTCCTCCAAAATATGGCCCTTTGCCTGCCTTGGGACCTTTGGACATGCTCTCTTCTCTTGGAATTCTGATCTCCCATTTCCTGGCTAGGCCAGTTCTTTATCCTGTTCCTTTAGGGTTGGAATCAAACTCAGGACCTTGCACTTGCCAGGCACATGCTTGTGCCACCAAGCTATATCCCCGGCCCCACCTTCAGGTTTTAAATGTCACTTTTCTGGTGTCTGATCACTTTTCTCATGTAACCATATGAGATTAGAGTCTCCCCTTTCTACATTCCCACGGCACCTTGTGCTTTAACTTTCAACCTTTAACATGATTATCATAATGTGATAATCTGTCCAAATGTTGACTTAACAACATGCGTCACTCCTCTGGGTCATCATTTTTGTTTTTTTGTTCAACAAAATCCTCATTGGTGCCGGGCACATGGTACATGCTCAGTAAAAAGATCCTTTAATAACTAAATGGGCCAAATAAACAAGACTTAGGCATAGGAAAGGATGGAGACTTTTCTCATGTGCTCTTTGGATTTATTTGTGCATGGAGAGGAATAAGACAGGGCCTTCTAAGCAGCACCAAAATGGTCTGTGCAGGAGGAAACCCAATGGGCATCTTGACTAAGATTAAACCTCACTTAGGTACTTTTAGGCTCTTTTACTCTGATCATTAATACTGCTCCTTGGTGTCAAGTCTATTTTTTATTGATACATATTATTTTTAATTAATTAAGTTTATTGGTACATTGTAGGTATACATAAAGATCACATTCATCATAGGGAATCTGGACCTATACGTGATATATCCCAGTTCTTTTTTTCCCCTCCCCCCACCCTCCCTCCAACCCCTCATTCCCTCCTTATTTACAAAAGCTTTGTTTGCATTTTTCCTCCTTTTCTTATTTTTTTAGATAAACATAGTGATTATATTCATCTTAGGGAATTTGTACCTGTACATAATATATCTTGCTTTTTTTCCCATTCCCCTCCCCTCCTTTCAACCTTTCTTCCCCCCCTTATTTACAAAAGCTTTCTTTCCATTTTTTCCTTCTCTTTTTTTTCTTGTCCCTTCATTCTTTTTCCTCACTCTCTCTCTTGTTCCCTTTCTCATTTGAACATTTTCTTCCCATTTCCCAATATCTATTATACATTTTGGTACTTATTTACATTTTTGATTTCTCACACCAGAGAAACAATGTGGTATTTTAAAATGTTTGCCTGATTTATTTCACATAACAGTATGGTCTCAAGGTGCATCTACTTACCTAAAAATGCCTCAGGCTTATCCTTCTTTATGGCAGAGTAGTACTCCACTGTATAAAAAATCATCTTCTTTATCCATTCATCAGTTGATGGGCATTTGGGCTGTATCTAAGATCTAGCAATTACAAACTGTGCTGCTATAAATATGGGTGTGTATATATCTCTATGGTATGATGCTTTTAATTCTTTTGGGAAGATCCAAAGAAGGAGAATAGCTGGGTCAAATGGAATCTCTAGATTTTTGAGGAATCTCCATATTGATTTCCACAGTGGTTGCACCAGTCTACCCCTCTCACCAACAATGGAGAAAGGTTCCCTTATCCCCACAGCCTTACCAGCATTTGTTATTGGTTGATTTCTTGATAATAATCATTCTTTCTGAAGTGATATGGGACCTCAGGGCTGTTTTAACTTGCATCTCTGGACTGACCAGTGATGTTGAACATTTTTTCGTATATTTATTTTCCATTTTTACTTCTTCATCTGAGAAATGCCTTTTCATTTTATATGCCTATTTTTGGATTGGATCTTTAAATTTGGGGAGTCTGATTTTTTTGAGTTCTTTATGTATTCTAGATATTAGTCCTTTGAGGAAGAGCTGGGAAAAGTGTTTTCCCACACTGCAGATTGTCTCTTTACTCTGCTGGTGGTTTTTTTCTGTGAAAAAGATTTTTAATAAGATGAGATTCCAGTTGTTGATTCTTTGTTATATTTCATGTAATATTGGGGTTTTGTTCATAAAGTCTTTGCCTACACCAGTGTTGTCAAAGTTCTACCTATTCTATCTTCTACCAGATTTAGTGTTTCTGTTTTAATATAGCAGCACAGTTTGTAATTGCTAAATCTTGGATACAGCCCACATAACCATCAACTGAGGAATGGATAGAGAAGATTTTTTTATACAGTAGAGTACTACTGTGCCATAAAGAATATTTAGGTTTTTGATCCATTTCATTTCAATTAAGTATAATAGATAGTGAAAGATACTGGTCTAGTTTTAATTTTCAGCATGTGGAAAACCAGTTTTTCCAGCACCATTTATTAAGGAGCCTATCTTTTTCCAGTGAAGGTGTTTAGCTCCTTTGCCAAAATCAAGGTGACTGAGTGTGCTGGGAGTTGTTTCCGCAACTTCTATTCTGTTCTGTTGATCCTCAGGCCTGTTTTTTGCCAGTACCATGCTGTTTTTTTAATTATAATAGTTTTGTAGTACAATTTCAAGTCAGGGATTGTGATGCACCTGCCTTGCCTTTGTTGCCCAGAATTTCTTCTGCTATTCCAGGTCTCATCTGGTTCCAAATGAATTTTAGGATTATTTTTTCTAATTCTGTGAGTTATGCTAATGGTATTTTCATTGAGATTGCATTAAATCTGTATAACAATTTTGGAAGTATGGCCATTTCCCTTATACTGGTTCTTCCTACCCAATACCAAGGGCTATCTTTCCATTTTCTGATATCCTCTTCAATTTCCTTTTTCAGAATATGGTAGTTTTTAATTTCTTTTTTTGATACTATTGTGAAAGGTGTTGTTTCCTTCATGTCTCTCTCAGTGAGTTTGTTATTTGTGTACAGGGATGCTACTGATTGTTGAGTGTTAACTTTGTACCCAGCTATGCTACTGAATCTTCTTATTAAATCTAAAAGTCTTTTGGTGGAGTTTTTGGGGTCTTCTGTATAAAGTATCATGCTGTCTGCAAATAATGATATTTTAACTTCTTCCTTTCCTATCCTTATTCTTTCTATCTCTTATTTTTGTCTAATTACTCTGGCTCACATTTCTAGAACTATATTGAATGAGAGTGATAATAGTGGACATCCTTGTTTTGTTCCTGATTTTGGAGTGAAACCCTTCAGTTTTTGTCCATTTAATCTGTTTGCTCTTAGTTTGTCATAGATGGCTTTTATCAGATTGAGATAAAGACCTTCAATTCCAGTTTTCTGTTAGGTTTTTTTTTTAATCATGTTGTACTTTGTCAAATGCTTTTTTGTGTGTCTGTTGAGATGATCATGTGGTTTTGCCCCATGGTTTGTTGATGCAGTGTATTACATTTATTGATTTGCATATGTTGAACCATTCCTACATCCCTAGGATGAATCTACTTGGTCATGGTGTATGAACTTCTTGATGATATGCTGCATCCTGTTTGCCAGTATATTTTATGGAAGATTTTTGCTTGCATCTATTTTCATTAGGGAGATTGGCCTGTACTTCTCTTTCTTCATTGGTTCATTCTCTGGTTTGATGTCAGGGTAATGTTTGCTTCCTGGAATGAGTTTGGGGAGTATTGCTTCCCTTTCAGTTTCATTAAAGAGTTTCAAGAGTAGGGGCCTTCTCTGAATTTCTTATAGAATTCAGCAGTGAATCTGTCAGGGCCTGGGCTTTTTTTTTTTTTCCTAGGTTTTTAATTAAAATTTCAATTTCATTGACTGACTGGTTTATTTAGAATTTTTATATCTTTTTGGTTCACCTTTGGTAATTCATGTGTACCTAGGAAGCTGTCCATTTTTTCCGTGTTTTCTATTATATTAGACTACAAGTTCTTGAAGTAGGCATTGGTGATCTTATGGATTTCTACAGAGTCTGTTTTGGTTTTACTCTTCTCATTCCTAATTGAATGGATTTGAGTCTTTCCTTTTTTTTGATAAGATTGGCTAAGGGTTTTTCAATTTTATTTATCTTTTGAAAGAACCAACTCTTTGATACATTGATTCTTTATATTGTATTCTTAGTCTTCATTGTTTTAATTTCTGTTCTGATCTTTGTAATTTCCTCTCATATATGTTTTGGGCTTGATTTGCTCTTCTTTTTCTAGAAGCTTGATGTTCAACATTAGATTATTATTTTAGCTCACTCCATTTTTCTGATATGGGGATTCACTGCTATAAATTTCCTTTGTAGGACTGCTTTCATTGTGTCCCATCAATTCTGGTATGTTGTATTATCATTTAATTGTAGAAATTGTCTAATTTCTTCTTTAATTTCATGTGTGACCCCTTGGTTGCTCGGGAGCATATTATTCAGTTTCTCTGTGTTTATGAAGTTCTTATGGTTTCTTTTGCCACTGATTTCCAATTTCATTGCAATATGGTTTGATAATATGCATGAGATAATTTCAATTCCTTCACCTTCAGCATGTTCTATGAGATAGTATGTAATCTATTTCAAAGAATGTCCTGTGTACAGCTGAGAGGAATGTGTATTTTGATGTTGTGGGTGGAACACTCTGCAGACATCTACTAAGTCCATTTGTTGATCAGCCCATTTGGTACAGTGGGGTATTGAGGTCCCTTATTATAATTGTATTAGTGCTTATTTGATTTTTCATGTCTGTTAAATTTTTTTTATAGTGGGTGTGCTGGTATTTGGGGCATATGCATTTATGATCTCTCTCTCTCTCTCTCTCTCTCTCTCTCTCTCTCTCTCTCCCAGATTGTTCCTTTTGCAAAGATGTAGTGATCTATGTCTCTTTTAATTGGTCTTAGCTTGAAAACCACTTTTTTTTTGAAAATAGAATAGCTACCCCTGATTTTTTCCAGGTTCCTGTCATATGGAGTACTGTTTTCCATCCTTTGACTTTTAGTCTCTGAATTTCTTTTTGAATTAAATGTGCTTCTTGTATGCAGCATATTGTTGAGTCTTGCTTCTTTTTTTTGTTTGTTTGTTTGTTTTTTTGTTTTTCTCCGGTACTGGGAACCGAACTCACGACCTTGCGCTTGCCAGGCAGGTGCTTTTGCCGCTGAGCTAAATCCCCAGCCCCTAGTCTTGCTTCTTGATCCATTCTTCAAGTCTGTTTCTTTTGATTGGTGAATTGAGACCATTAACATTGATGGTTATAATTGATATGTATTGATCTAGCTTTGTCATGTTATTTTCCTGTTGCTGGGGCCCCCCCATTTAATTTTTTTGGCCTTGCCTGGTGGATCCATTTTGTTAGGGTTCATGAAGTTGTAGTCCTCATTATGTTTTTCTATAATGTCCTTCAGAACCTTTTGGAGTGCTGGTTTTGTGATCATGAATTTCTTCAGATGTACTTTTCATGGAAGTATCTTATTTCTCTATCAATTTTGAAAGATAGTTTTTTGGGGTACATCAGTATAGGTTGGAGGTTTTTTCCTTTTAGGGCTTGAAATCCTTCACCCTAAGCTCTCCTTGACTTGAGGGTTTGTGTTGACAAGTCTGCTGTGATTCTTCTAGGTTTTCTTTTTAGGTGATTTGCTCCTTTTCTCTAACAGCTTTTAATATTCTGTCCTTGCATTGAATTTCTGGAGTCTTTACTATTATAATGCTTGGTGTAGAATTTTTTTATCATGGCTAATTGGAGTTTTATATGCCTCACTTACCTGTATGTTCAACTCTTTTCCATGCGTGGCAAGTTTTCTGCCATGACTTCTGTGAAAAGGTTTTTATGTAATTTGTGCCATCTCCTGCTTTTTCATTGACTCTGATCAATCTTATGTTACTCTTATTTGCATCATCTAGCAGCTGTTGCATTGATTTTTCCTGGTCCCCCTGGCTATTATTTGTGATTGCTAACAACAATCCTGTCATTTGGATCTGATTTTCTGGCCTCACATTGGCTCATTCTGCTGCCATATACTTTCAGTGGACCTTTTAGTCTCCTGGATATGTTTGAATCTGCTTCATGGATTTCAGTTCTTTCCTATGCTGAGTGTTCATGGTTTCTATCATTTTCCTAAGTGCCTCTCTATTTTTTTAATTTGTATCTGCTCTAGAGTCAATAACCATGTCTTTTATTATGGTCACCATCTCTGTGGTTATCTGAAAACCTATTTCTGATTTGATCTTTTTCTAGAGTCTCTTTCATCTGCTTTGTTACTTCTGCTGTTACCACTTCAGAGAGTCCATGGAGTGGCTTTTGAATTGTTCCACCTCATTGCCCTCTGGGTTTGTTTTTGATGAATTGGAAGTCTGGGGTTGCATCTTGCTTAAATATCTTTTCATTTTCTATTATTTAAATTTAATTCCTGGGTTGATGCTTATAAATTGCTTATGGCAGGTAGCTTTATTGCTAATATTTAGAACCCTACTACTTCTCAGTAATATCTTTCAGGTGTAGCTGGATTTTGGGTTTGGAGTCTGTTGCAATATCTTAGCTCTTTAATTTATTGGGAATGAGAAGTTGCTGACTATTTGTTCTAACCCCTGGTTCTTTGGCACTGGCCTATAGTATTACTTGTTACCCTCAGGCAATCTCAGTTTTGGTATACCAGAAAGAACAACTGATTAGAAGAATTATCTCACCTTGGTTTATGTAGTACAATCAACAGTGTCAATAGCATCAAATGCAGCCTAGAAAATGACAAACTGAGGTAACTATTAATTTGCCACCTTTAACCATATGAACTATATTTGTGCTTATATAACAAAATGTAAAAAAAACTAGAAAATTGCATATAGTAAATATGCCCTCAATATGGTGATTTTACCCTCAGGGGAAAAATTTTAAAAGGATTAGGGTGAAAATTTGAGAAATAGGAGAAGAGCAAGAGATCAGAAGCAAGGCTGGAGGACAAAGGGAGATTATGCCAACTTTGGGAAACTGGTGAAGAAGATAGGAGGGAAAGAGAGAAGGAAGAAATGAAAAGAACAGAATAGAAAAACAACAACCCAAAACTAGAAGCAACGTTCACACTCATATAAAAACAAGCACAAAAATCAAGAAAAAAGAAAAGAAAACACAGAAACAAACATAAGAAGAAAAAGGAAAAAAGAAGAAAACAAATGTCCATTTCAAGGCATGCCTCTACTGTCACTTTTATCACTTTTATCAGAGTGGGAAGACAGAGCCCAGGTCCATGTTGATTAATCCCAGCAATCCAGCCATAGATTTACAGTGAGATAGTGTATAATCCCAGTAAGCCCGCACTTTTAGTTGCACTGAGATTCAGGCTGATTTCTGGCCGTGAGGCTGGAACCTGATTCTTTCAGCCTACAACACTCCATGTGCCTCCTGCTGGCTTCAATTCAGCTCCTTGACTCAGTTCTGCCTCACCCTAACACTGGAGCTGCTAGATAGAGCCAGTCTGCAGCTTCTTTGTGTTCTGAGCTCAGTTGGCCCCTCTCCAGAATGGCTACGGGCCAATTGCCCTCTTGTGGGGGTTGTCTGAACCTGAATAACTCACCAGCCACTGCAGTTTGTTGTGTCCACTGCTCTGTTCTATTGGTAGGTTATCTCCTTGGAGGTCTCTAAGGTTGCCAGTAGTCACTTTACTTCTGCAGGTTCAAGCCACCTCTTCCACGCAATGAGTCAGGGCTCAGGGAGAAAGTGCTGCTTTCTGCCTTCTTTTCTGCATTGAGGTCTCTCCCTTTGCTCTCACTGTGGGCTTCAGTTCTCACATCAGAGCTTTGTTTGTCCCTGGGAACTCACTTCCCTTCTTCTTCTCTTCCTCATGTTGCTGTGTTCCAGCATTTGGACACCAAATCCCTGAGAGGCTGTTTCTCTGATGTTCACCACTCCACTGTTTTCCCAGAAGTTCTCAAGTTTAATTTTTGTCTTCTGAGTGTTTTGATCTTTGGCTTTATCTCTCTTATTCTCAGCTGGGTTTTCTTCTGGACAAATATCCATATCACTAAAATGAGCCATCTTTCCTTGTGAGAGGTCTCTTCTGCCATCCTGAACCTGAATGAAAGCCTCTGGCCTCTCTCCTCTGAAAGCATCCTGGGCCCTCCAGGATCACCAGTTCTTTTCTCTGCAGGTGTGTGGACACGATGATAAAAGCACTCACACCAAGCAACATCAAGAACTTCTACCTGGCTGGCTGCAGGGTGAGAATACCTGGCTTCCGGGGGTAGAGATAGAGGGATAGGGGTGGACGGAGGGATGCAGATTCTGAGGTTTTACCTTCCAGGCCCAGCTCCAAAGAATTTATTCAAAGGAACCAGTTTAAGGGTAGAATGATTTAATTCTGCTAAGTGAAGTTTTTTTAAAAATCTATTTTTTTCTATTTCTTTACAAAGTTGAATTAATAGCCAAAATGGTAGAAAGGACAACCTTAGGGCAGGAAGCTGTATTAGTAACCTTTCCCATCACTGAGATACAATACCTAATATTCACAATTTAAAAGAGAAGGGATTTAATTTAGCTCACAGTGTCAGGAGAGTCACTCCATGGGTGACTGGCTCCAAGGCAGAAATCTCATGCTGAAGGATGTGATAGAACAAACCTGCTGAGTTCATGACAGCCAGGAAGCAGAGCAGGGGAAGAGTATCAGCGAAATGGGTCAGAGACGGTATATAGGCCCTGAGGCCAGATATCTGTGACCCAATTGGATATATGGAGAAACATGCTTTACTTATGTGCTAAGCATTTCTTAATCAAATGAAGTTGACACATCAGGATTAATAGTCACCAAGGGCAGCAGGGACTGCCTTACCAAAGCATAAAAACCTTTCAGAGCATCCTTGCTGGAACCACAAGACCTTGTCCCACCTGGGCCCAGTGTGTCAATATAGAGAACAGATGATAGAATCAGCTCTCAGTATCAGAGGAGAGGAAAGGAGCAAACTGCCTAGGGTGATTAGCTATTAAGAAGAAGTGCCTCTGGTCTCTGCTACCTCTGCCCTCCTGACTCCAGCTCCACCCTCGGGCCACCATTGATCTAGAGACGCTCATTCTATGAGACAAACTCATGTAAAGGAAACAAGCATGTCAGAGAGGCACTGACCACCACATCTCAGAATATACGAAAGACCTGCTTGCCAAAATGACCATGTGGCCCTCACCTTCACTCTAGGGTGTTAAAAGTCACTCTTAGTGACATCTTTCCATTAAGCATGATCCCCAGGCCCTGAAAACATGCAAGGTGTACTAATATCCTGTTAAGGCCTCTAGCTTCTGGGAGCCTTTTCTATTTTCCCTGTCTTGTAATTTTTGCTTTTAAAATGTGTGTACATGACATCCTCAGAGCTCCATGTGGAGTTCCCCTCCCAGGCCCTTGCAGGTCCAGTTTCTGATTCCAGTCTAGGGATTTCAGCATGCAGGGCCTGTGGTCAGGCAGCCTGAGTATGTGTCCAGCTCAACTGCTTACTAGTATGTGACTGCAGGAAGAGCTGGAACCTGGCAGCCTTATTTTGTCCAGTAAAATAGAACAAGGAACTGACTTCCTAAGGTTGCAGTGAGGATTGGTTTAAATCAACTGCAATACCCTGAGCGTAGTAAATGCCCAGTGCTGTAATTTGCGTGTTGTGTACAAAAGATTTGGCATATCTGCCGCGTAACTCTTCCCAAGCATTCCTGTAGCAACATTACATACCAGCAGAGGGCGCTGACAGTCGGTTCCTTCATCAAGGGCTTTGTTTCATCTTCTCAGTACAAAGAAGAGCAGCTCACCAAGGCCTGCGAGAAGTGGCTGGAAATGAATTTGGTCCCTCTGCTGGGGACACAGCTCCACCTCCGCCATATCCCACAGGATCTGCTCCAGAAGGTGCTGAAGTCCCCCAGGTCAGAGTTGGTTTTGGGTGTGCTGGCCCCAGGATGGGCATGGGAGGAAGCCAGGAAGGGAAATGCTTCAAAGGTGGCTCTGCCCACATCCCTGCTGGACATGTTCATGTCACCACCTCCCATGACTCCAAACTTTCTGCTCTCCCAGATGACCTGGCCTCTGGTAGGAGCTGACACCAGGGTGCTGTGGGATATTCAGGGTGCAACTCAGGTTGAAAAAAGGGATCCTACAAGGTAGGGACCTTCTGAGCACCAGGCGTCCCATTACCTGCCTGGATGAGAAAAATGAAAGACCTGAGTAATTTTTTTTAAAGTCCTGAAAACAACAATGCACATTCATTGTGGAAAATTTGGAAAGCAGGGAAAGGCAGAAAATGGGAAAAAAAGCCTCTCACACTAAATCATTTTATATCTCCAGCACTGATTCCTCTGTTGAGTAGTTCCATACCCAGATATCTGCTGGCCTGCTCGGCCTTTCTGACAGTTAAGGTTAAAACCCAATTCTCCGTGTCCCTTACCTGTCACTATATCCCCATCCACCCCACTGGTCCTGGCCCATTCACTGTAAGCTCAAGCTACAGCCCAGGGAGCCCTCTGGGTACCACTCTGACTTCTCCTTGACTACAAGACCAGTTCTGCTTCCAAACTAAGTTCGTGCCTGTGGGCTTCTCTCCATGGTCACCAGCCAATGCCAAACCTCTGTAATTTCTCATGTGGACCACTGCAGGGCCCTCTAATTCAGTGCCTTCATTCTGGTCTTGACCCCCCTTCCAAGCACATCTGGCTTCTTCATCTCTTGCACCAAGCAGCAGTCAAACAGGTCTTCCTCAGTCTTCCTTGCTGAGCTCTTTCTCAGGCCTCAGCCCAGCTACTCCTTCTGCCCAAAATACCGGACACTGCCAGCTCCTTCTCTCCCTCCTGCCAGTAGTTCGTAGAACCATTCCTGCTTGTTGACTTTCTATTTTTTCCGGTGTTCTACCGACATAAATTGCACTTTGGTGAATACCCACCAAGGTACATTTTTTTCATCCAGGATGATTTTCCTGCATTATGTTTCTGAAAGTGACATTACTACATCAGAAGGACTTTCTATTTGTTATTAGTCATTAAAAATACTTTATTTGAGGGGGCTGGGGATTTAGCTCAGCGGCAAAGCGCCTGCCTGGCAAGCGCAAGGTCGTGAGTTCGGTTCCCGGTACCGGAGAAAAACAAAAACAAAAACAAAAACAAAAACAAAAAAAAACTTTATTTGAAAGTGATTTCAAACTTGAGGCAAGAACAGTACAAAGAATATCTATGCAGAGGCTTCTCAAGTTGTGATGGACTTAATCCCAATTTTAAACCATTTGTAAGTTGAAAAATATTACATTGAAAAGGCATTTGGTACTTCTAACTGCCCCACCATCACAGGCACACAGCAGCACAGCCCACACTAGGGTATCAGTCCTGTACTCTCTTGCTCACATGGCTCACTGGAAGCAGCGATTCACTGCCCCTGCCTAACATCATGACATAGTACATATGGCTAGCACAAAAAGATCAAAACTCGAAATCTGAAGTAGAATTTCTACTGAATGGATACAGCTATCCCAGCATCACAGAACTGAAAAGTTATAACTCAAACCATCACAAGTTGGGTCCAATTGTATCCCCTTTATCCTGAGTCATCCTATTTAATTTCTGCCCTATTTGCTTTATTATTTGCATATATATTCATATCTACGTATACCCATTTTTTCTGTAAGCTGTTTGAGGGTGAGTTGCATACATCATGTCCCTTTGCCTCTAAATGTTTCAGTGTCTATTTCCTAGGAAAAAGAATTTAATACGATCACAAAGCCATTGTCAAAGTCAGGAAATTTATCATTGAGGGGTACTTTTATATCACTGAACCAATATTGTCTTCAATAGCATTTCGCTCCTCCAAGGTAGGATTCAGTTTAGGATCACACATTGTAGGTAGTCGCCACATCTCTTTGGGAGTCTTTTGAAAATGTCCTTGGGGCTCATTGCCAAGTTTCCATGGTTGTGTTCCTTTTGGGTGAATTTCAAAAGTGAAGACTGAATTCTACTAAAAATCTTAGTGGTATATCAGAAAATAAGTGTTCACTCATCTTTATGCCCTGGAAAGTGTTCTGCTTCCAGAAATTAGATCTGAGAAGATGTATGTTGTCCCAGATCATTAACCCATCCCACGGATTTGAATGTATTAAGTGGCACACAACGTCCTCACATTTGCAGAGACCTGAGGCTGGCAGGGCAGCATCCTGGTGTTGAGGGAGACCACCTTATCTAAGACCTCAGGAGGCTGGGAAAATAGCTCAGGGGTAGAGTGCTTGCCTAGCATGCTCAAGACACTAGCATGTTTGAGGAGGAGGTTGGGGTGGGGGCAGAGATGAAGGAGGAAGATGAGGAAGAGGAGACAGGACGAGGGAAAAGAAGACCTGCTCCAAACCCTGGACCCAGGGCACTAGCACTCCCCAGAGCCATTCTGCTGTGGTCTGCTCTGCTTTTCCCGCTCGTCCACCCCCACCCTCTACTCCACCCTTCTAAAATTGTTGAGGAACAACTAACCACGGCAGCCCTTAGACTTTTCATAGCGCTGTTCCTTCCTTGGAAAGGCTGAGTCGTCCCATCCCGGTAGCGTTTAATCAAAAAGAGAAAAAATATCTGACCACAACCAGAACGTTGGTGACGGAACAGGCCTGCCAAAACACACGCTGGGTAGGAAAAGAGGTCAAGAGCATGATGTGTCAAATGTCTAGACTTGACAGCCTGGGCAGACAGGACTGAGGCGGAACGGCCCCGCCCCTCAGCCTCCCCAGGCAGTGTCTGCAGAGTCCAGCACTGTCCTGCTGAGGAAGGCAGAGCTCTGCGTGGCCTCGGGCATGTCATTGGCCCTGGAGTGAGCAAGGGCAGGATGACTGGGCTCATGGCCTGTTGTTATCTCCAGGGGCCATCTACTTTACAGGGCAACTGTTAGAAACTGAACCAGGTTTCGGGGCCTCACTGAGGACACCCGAGGTCCAGCCTAGTGGCTGGAGGGTTTGGTGCCACTACTCACCTTTGATTAAAAATGAACGAGCTGTTACAGAGTACTTCTTGGTGTGAGCCGTGCTGTGTCTGCTGTCCCTGTCAGTCCTCACAGCCTCATGGAAGAGGGACAAGGATTATCCCTTAGATAAGAAGGCAATGAAACTATGCACGGTGCTACACGCCTGTAATCCCACGGCTCTAGGAGGCTGAGGAAAGAGGATTGCCAAGTGTGAGCCTGGCCTGGGCAACTGTGCAAGACCATATTTCAAAATAAAAAGCAAAAAAGGACTGGGGATGTGGCTCAGTGTGAAGGTCCTGGATTCAATCCCCGGTATAAAAAAAGCTAACGAAGGGCCGGGCAGGCCTTCACTGGCTCCGGAATCCATGCCTCGCTGCTGTCCACACTCCTCTGTTCCTCGTTCCTCGTAGACTTCGTTTCCACTCGTCACAACCCTCTTCCTTGTTCCTCATGGACGCTGAGGAGTCCAAGCAGCTGGAAGAACTCAGGGAGGCCTGGGGTGTCCTGTAAAGTCTCCAAGCCCCAGAGTGGAAAGTGTGGAGACACTAAACCACATAGTCAGGGACAGGGCATCCCTTGGCCCCACTTAGCTTCCCCTTCAGCCGCCCACTGTCACCTGACCCCCAGCTTGTGACCGTAGGTGTTTGGAAGATCTGTTTCTTAGCAGATGCTGCAACTTCTGGGCCATTCACTCTTTCCTGTCTGAAAGTCCTTTGAGCTCATCTTTTTTTGGGTTTTTCTTTCTATTTTGTAAACAACCTAGGGTAAGATATACACAGTTTTCCTGACCCCCGCTGGGCCTTGGTATTAATTTATTTACCTAGGCATTGGTATGTAGTTAACTTTCTCTTTAGAGGTCACCACCAGGTTACCGTAACCTCTGTTCCTGCACCTCTAACTTATGAAAACTTCTTTCCAAATTTTATTTCTCTCATTCCTAGTAGATTTCAGAGAACGGAGACCCCAGAGTGCTATCTAGTTGCCATCTACACCAAAGGCTACCTCGCAACTGAGGTCCTATGTCCCTGTTCCCAATTCTCGCAGCTTCTTGTTTGTGGTCCAATGAGTATCAAGGATTTGGGAGTTCCCACTCTGTCCTCCTCATCATTTTTGTCCCAAGCTTTCCCTACAGGGGGGGACAATAAGTGCCTCCCACCAGCATCCAGAACTCTAGTAGGCACCTATCTCATGTAATGGTTACTGAAGTAAGGTGTCTATAGAGAAAAATAGAGATACCTACTAATTATTGAGTACCTGTTGTATACAGAACACTCCAAGTGGGTTATCTAGACTGAACCATTCCCATAGTAACTCAGTAGGGTAGGTACTGTCACTTGCATTTTTTGCCTGTGAAAGGAAGTTACAGGAAATGAAAGGATCAGCTGAAGATTCCCCCTGTGCAGCAGGAGAGTTGGGAATGAGCCCAGGTCAGAGTGGCCACAAAGCTGTGGTTGGTACCAGCCTATGGGCTAGGCACAAGGAATTTTTTTTCCCTTATTGATGGTCAAAATTAGAAGGATATTGATCTTATTATTCTTATTGTAGAAAATTTATAAAAGTAGAACAATTATATGAAACACAATTGTATAACCATGCTTGATGAATGTCCCCCAGTGAACAAAGAGTAACATTTTGTCATGAATTAAGAAATAAAATATTACCAATAAATCAGGTCACCTCTGTTCCCTTCCCAGTCCTATTCTTTTACTAAAGATGATCAAATCATGTTAGTAACTTATGCAGATCCAATCCATGTGATTAAACACTTAGTATATATATATGTATGTGTGTGTGTTTCATAACCAGTGCATAATATTGCCTTTCAAAGGTTTAAACTTCAAATCAGTGTCCTCATGGTTGTTGCAGTGATTCAGCAGCTTATTCACGAATGCCATGCCTTTTGTTCCCTCCAGATTGATGCTTCTGTATCTAATTCACATTTTTAATTTTCATTGTTTTACAGGGCTCTATGCAATGAATACACAGCAATCTTTATTCCTTTGCTGAAAGCCTTTTCATTAGTGTTTTGCTGTGATAATCAATGCTCTGCTGGGCATCCCTGTTCCCAACTTGTTCATATAGGCATGACTGTCTCTATATTCAAAAGGGAGCTTTTGTTGTTTATATATAAATTTCTTGACAATAAAATAAAGAGGATAATGTCCTCTAAAAGGCATTTTCTTCTTCTGAAGAGTAAACACCATGTACATTGCAAGGACTTCCGGCAAGCATCATAAACACATGCCCCACAGCTTGGGTATCACCTCTGTTGGAGGCAGGCTTGATGTGGCTGTGAGTTCTGTCCTGAGTGAGACCATCACAGCTCTTGGGTGGAGAAAAATGTGTTTGCATGTTCTTGGTGTGGTTACTTGCTGCGGGAGTTAATAATACTTTGCGGTACTGATACTGGCCTAAGGCAGAAAACTTTACTTCAATAATTGTCCTTCCTATATCAAACCAGGATTCCAAGACACGGAGTCCTGATTCCTCCCTAAGTCACTGCTAGTCCCTCTTTGGTAAGAGCTCAGAGAGCCCTGTGGTCTCCAGGACCTCAAGTATATAGTCTGCTCTCGGAAGTCATGCAGCTTCCCCAGACCCAGTTGACAAAGTTTGTTGTAGGGATATTGCACCCAGTGGCTCTGCAGAGTCCTCCTTTTGGCCTCGCTGTTATTGCCCAGACACTAACCAACTTGGTCCTGTCTGGCCAGACCCAGGCCCGTGCACCTGAGAGGTAGTCTGCATCTGTAGGTGGTCTGAAAACCACATAGGAGAAAGAGACTGTTCTACTCTTTCTACAAACAGTGTGAGAAGTGGGTGGGTGACAGTTTCCTTGCCCTTTAGGTTTAGCTTGAGTTCCATCCACCATGGCCCCTTAAAGTGGTGAATGAAGAGGCTGTGACATATTTTATAGTCAGGGTGCCATGTTCATGGTCAGGGACTAAAAATGTCAATGGGGTTAAAAAGCATTGAAATGGTTTTTTATGTAATTACATCAGCAGAGGCTGCTGGAGAAACTGCTAGAGAAGCTGCTGGTCCTTGCTGTGTAGAGCTGATACTATGGAGCACAGCAGCTGCTCCGTGGCATCGTGAGTTCAGGACATCTGCTGCTATAGTTTCAAAGCAAGAGTGGGCTCTGGAACCAGGCCCTGGCCTTAACACTTACAAGGAATAGCTGCTAATTGCTGAGCACTTTGTCATGTGCCAGGCACTGTGCTAAGCATGTTGTTTATGCGTGGTTAGCAAAATAATGGTCCCAAAGGTACCCAAATTCTCTCTTCAGAACCTGTGAGTGTGTTAGATTATATGGCAAAGGGAATTAAAATTGCAGATTGAATGAAGGTCGCTAATCAGCTGACTTCAAAATGAAAGATTATCCTGGATTATCAGAGTAAACCCAATGCAATCACATGAGTCTTTTATAAAGTGAGATCGGAAGATACTGTGATGCTGGCTTGAAGATCAAGGAAGAGGCCATGAGCCAAGGAATGTGGGCTCCTTCCAGATGCTGCAAAAGGCCAGGAAATGATTCCCCGGGGGCAAATAGGCCTGCTAAAACCTTAATTGGCCCCCAGTAAGATCCATTTTGTACTTGTGACCTCTAGAACTTTAAGATAATACATTTTTGTTGTTTAAAGGCACTCAGTTTGTGATGGTTTGGGACAACAGCAATAGGAAGCTCATATAATATGTCAACTTCTTTGGTTTTCACCACTGTCCCCTGAGCAGCTGCTGCTACTGCTCTTCCATAGGTGAGAAAATAGCAATTGCAGAGGAGTTTACCAACAAACAATAAGTTCCTGACCCAGGCCCAGGTCCAAGCCCAGAACTGTGTGATGCTGGGTAAATTATTCACATGGAGCCATTGATCAGGGCCAGGTTTGGGTGTGGCCAATGAGGCACTCAATTTGGGTACAAAATTTAAGGAAAACACTGAAAAAACTCAGCTTTTAAGAGAAATTATATTTTGGTGCAATATTTTAGAATAAAAATTAAAAGCCACAATTAAGAAAATTTTAAATAAATTTCCACATCTATAAAAGTAAATTTTATACCTCAACTTTGCAGGATTATATGTGAAATTAAATTTTATTTATTTATTTATTTATTTATTCATTTGTCTTTTTGAGACAGGGTCTCACTATGCAGTTCAGGCTGGCTTTGACCTCACTTTGTATCCCAGGCAGGTCTCAAACTTAAAACGATCCTCCTGCCTCAGCCTCCCCAGTGCTGGGATTACATACCTGCAGCACCACGCCCAGTGGAATTAAATTTTAAAATCTACACAAAACATCTTGTGAGCACCAGGCACTTGGAGTTCATTAAATAGTGACATTGTTTGTGGCAGCTCAGTTGGGTGGATCAAAGCACAGGACCCATTGTCAGACTTCGAGTCCCAGCTCTACGAGAGATAGTGTTGCCTAGCTACTAACAACTGTAATTGTCCGGCAGGATGCCTTTTTCAATACTGAGGTAGCTTGACCGCTTGACCAATAACCAGCTCCAGTGGCTCCCAACACCATTTACGAGGTGAGGGCCCATAAATAAGTCATTTAACTTTGTATCCGAGCCACCTACAGACTCACAGTGGCGTTGCTTCACTTCTAAACTCACTTTAAATGGTGTAGCTTGTTTGCTTTTCCTAAAATTTCTTCTCCACCTTTTATTTTGACCAGGTTGTTTACCTTTAGTGAGTTTCATCTTCTGAAAACCTTACTTTTGTGGGTCTACTTGCAACTAAACAGAAATATCCAAGTGATCCCAATCAATGAGACTCTGCTGACCTATTTCAACAGGTAATATGACTTAGTTGTGGATGATGAAATCTACATATCCTGGGTTTTTGTATTGTTGTTCATAGTATCATGGGACAAGCATCGCTGATATAATTTTCTTGGCATCTTATGGAGGGCCAGGGATATAGCTCAGTGGCACAGGGGCCTGCCTGGCAAGTGCAAGATCCTGAGTTCAATTCCCAGTACAAAAAAGAATGAAATCAATAAACCAATAGACATCAGCAATACACTTATCTCAGCTGTCCTTGTATATACATACATTTATTTTTTCTTTTAATTTTAAAGAGAAAATATCAAAAACAAAGTAACAAAAGCAAAGGCACAAACAAGACAGTTTCAAAGTAGTTTCTCAGATAACCAGATGCAGGCATGCAAGATTGATCCAACAGTTATCCATCAACTGTTCTTTCATCAAACCAATAGTAATTACTCTAGCCATCCTGTGTATGTAAGTATACCTATTTTTCCCTTCCTTCTTTCTTTTTTTTTCTTTTCCCTCATACCAGTTGTTCTTTCCTATTTGAGCAGTGTCTTTCTCCTTCACAATATCTATTGTGCTCTTCAGATTGTATTCACTCTTTCAGGTTCTTATACTAGGGAAGCAATATGATGCCTACACATGTGAGTCTGATTTATTCCACTTATGAGTATGGGCTGTAGTTGCATCCACTTACCTATAAAAGCCTTGAGCTTATCTTTCTTTATATCTGAGTAATATTCCATTATTTAAAAATACCACATCTTTTTTATCCATTCCTCAGTTCTTGGACATTTGGGTTGTTTCCAAGATTTAGGTATTATAAATATGCTGCTATAAGCATAGGTGCACATATATCACTGTGGTATGATTTCAGTTCTTCTGGAAAAATACCTAGGAAGGGAGTAGCTGGGTTGAATGGGACCTCTAATCCTAGCTTACTGAGGAATCTCTGGACTGATCTCCACAGTGGCTGCACCAGTCTACACTCCCACCAACAGTGGAGAAGGATTCATTTTTCCCCATAGCCCCTCCAGCATTTGTTATTGGTTGATTTCTTGATGAAAGCCATGCTTTCTGGGGTGAAATGAAATCTCAGTGCTCTTTTAATTTGCACTTCTTAGATGACTAATAATGTTGAACATTTTTTCATGTATTTACTTGCCATTTGTATTTCTTTATCAGAGAAGTGTGTATTCATCTCAGATGCCCAATTTTTGTATTGGGTATTTCAATTTTGGGGGGCCTGAATTTTGAAAATTCTTTATATGTTTTAGACAGGAGTCCTTTGTCTAAGAGACAGTTGGCTAAAATTTTTTCCTAATTTGTGGGTTTTCTTTTCACCCTGTTGGTGATTTCTTTTGATATGCAAAAATTTTTTAATAAGATGAGATCCCAGTTGTTGATTCTTTGAAGTATTTCCTGTGCAGTTTGGTTTTTGTTCATGAACTCTCTGACTGTCCCTGTGTCTTCAAGATTTGTACCTACTTTCTCTTCCAGTAGATCTAGTGTTTCTGTTTTAATATTTAGATCTTTAAGCCATTTTGACTTTATTTTGGTGCATGGTGATAGGCATAGGTCTAGTTTTAGTCTTCGACATGTGGAAAGCCAGTTTTTCCAGCACAACTAATAAAAAGGCTATCTTTCTTCCAGTGAACATGTTTGTCCCTTTTGTCAAAGATAAGGTGGCTGAGTGTGTTTGTGGTTGTGGCTGCATCTTCTTGCCTGTTCCATTGATCTTTAGGTCTGTTTTTCTGCTCATACCATGCTGATTTTATTATAGTAGCTTTGTAGTATAGTTTCAAGTCAAGGGTTGTGATACTTCCTGCCTTATCATTGTTGCCCAGGATTGCTTTTGCTATTCTGGGTCTCTTCTGGTTCCATATGCACTTTAGGAATATTTTCTCTAGGTCTGTGAGGTATATCAGTGGTATTTTCATTGAGGTTGCACTGAATCTGTATAACAATTTAATGTGAGTATGGTCATTTTCACAGTATTGATTCTTCCTATCCATGAGCAATAAATATCTTTCCATTTTTTGAAATCCTCTTCAGTCTCTTTTTCAGAATGCTGTAATTTTTGCTGCATAAATCTTTTGTCTCTTTTATTAGATTGATTCCTAAGTATTTCAGCTTTTTGGATGCTATTGTAAAAGGTGTGGCTTCCCTAATTTCTTTTTCAGTATGTTTGTTGTTTATGTATAGGAGTGCTATTGATTTTTGAGTGTTGACTTTGTATCCAGCTATGCTACTGAATTTGTTTATTAGTTCTAGGAATCTTTTGGTTGAGTTTTTGGGGTCTTCCATGTAGAGAATCACATGTGTGAACAATGATAATTTCACTTCTTCTTTTCCTATCCTTATTTCTTTTATTCCTCTCCCTTGTCTAATTGCTCTGGCTAATGTTTCCAGAACTATATTGACTAGGAGTGGTGACAGTGGACATCCTTGTCTTGTTCCTGATTATAGAATGAAAGCTTTTAGTTTTTGTCCATTTAGTATGATGTTGGCTGTTGGTTTGTCATAGATGGCTTTTACCAGATTTATTCCAATTTTCTATAGGGTTTTTATCATGAATAAATGTTGGACTTTATCAAAAGATTTTTCTGCATCTATTGAGATTATCATGCATTTCTTATCTTTGGCTTTATTGATACAATGTATTACATTAATTGATTTGTGTATATTGAACCATCCCTGCATTCCTGGGATGCATCGCCCTTGGTTATGGTGTATTATCTTCTTGATGGTTTGCTGCATTCTGTTAGCTAGTATTTCATTGAGAATTTTTGCGTCTATGTTTATTAGGGAGATTGGCCTATACTTCTCTCTTTTGGTTAGATCTTTCTCTGGTTTTGCTATCTGGGTAGTACTTGCCTCCAGGAATGATTTGAGGAAAATTACTTTTCTTTCTATTTCATTAAACATTTTGAGAAGTACTGGCATTAAATCTTCTCTAAATTTCTTGTAGAATTCAGCTAACACATGTTATAATATGAGAAAATTGAGTGCTTCTGGGAACTTGCTGTGTGTCCAGTAATAGATGTCTTGCAAAAGATGTTCCTTTTGTTCAGGAAAATTACCATACTATACCAACCTTACAAACTTTCCTTTTTAATGTACTTAAATCAGACCAGTTGATTCTAATTTATATTTCATAACATATAAAATTCTGGGTTTTCTGAGGAAAAAGTTAACCCATTCAAATGTACAAAGGTTTTATATCATTTTCCCAGTTTCTTATATTTTGTAACCCTATGAGATCTAACATTCATATGCTTCAACTTTTAAGTGAAAAGTGACAGTAGAGTCACTTTGTAAAAAGCACTTTATATTCAATATTGTAGTTTATCTGAATAATTCTTAGGAGGTGATTTTATTATTCCCATGTTGCAGATGAAAAAAGTGACCAAGTAAGGAGCTGACTTGAACCTAGATCTGTCAAAGTCCAACATGCTTTGCTGTCCATTCCTCTCAGCAAGGTCTGTTGTAGCTGCTTGGGTGTGGGGGTGATGGAGCATCATGGGGTGAAGGTAATCTCCAGGCTCCATTTTTTTTTCTCCTTAGCTTCTGTGTTAGTCACTCTTCATCACGGTGACAAAATACTTGAGATTATAAATTTTTATTCAGGCTTACAGTTTCAGAGGTTTCAGTCCATGGTTGTTTGGGTATGTTATATTTGGGCCTGTGTTGGGGTAAAACATGATGGTGGAAGTGCATAGAAAAGTCATGCTGCTTACCTCATGGTGGTGGGGAAGCAAAGAGTGGAAGGGGCTCCAATCAAAGCACACCCCAATGACCTAACTTTCTTCCATTAGTCCTACCTTCTCAAAGTGCCACCACTTCCCAGTAGCACCACAGGCCAGGAACCGAGCCTTTATCGCATGGGCCCTTTGGGGACATTTCAACTCCAAACTATAACACTTTTGTCAGAACTTTATGAAGTAATGCTTACTTCATTCAAGCTGGCTGACAAATACAGTGACCCTGAAGCCACAGACAGTCCCAGATGGCTCTCAGAGAGTCCTCCCTACCCCAGAAGTCACTGGTAGCACCACCTTCATCATCAGGCTCATGTTTCTGTTCCCAACATGAGCAGAAATGGGGCCCTCCGAGCGTGATGAGGCGTGTTCAAGGAAGTAAAGACACATTGTTTCTTTTGCCCATGTGAGTTTAGCAGATAGATACGTCTGCACATTTTAATCAGGAGATTGACCTGTTTAAGCCAAGTTTCATTTACACTGTTTTGAAGCATTTAATCCATTCCTGGAACATCTTGGCATCGTGTTAACCAGAAAGCCTGTTTTTTCTGTCTTGTTATTTGGGGAAAGCTGTATTCAGTGCCAGAATTACATGTAGTATACTTAGTTTGTGTATAATTTGCTTTGAACCCAAATGTTGGAGCCCTTCCTCCCCCCTTTTTAATAGTCCACAAGACAATCTTTCCGGTGAGTCACGCACACCAGGGGGACTTGCTGCTTGGCTGCAGGTCAGCTCTCATCCTGAAAGTTCTCTGCACCAGGAGATAGGAAATGAACTAGTGTGGGGTGATTCATAAGTGTTGTGTTTTTTGTGTGAGAGAAACATGTGGGAAGGAGGGTGTTGAAGTGAGTGGGCCCCTCCACCAAAGGTGGGATCTGTGGCCATCTTAGGGCTCCTCTCCAGAGCATAATGCATATGGGCACTCCTCCTCCTCAGAGTTTTCCATATTCCTCCTGAATCTACACAGATTTAGTTCTGACCCGCACACCTCAGCCACACATCTCTGCATCGCATTTCTCCAAGCCCCTGATCCTGCACAATTCTCTCATAAGGAACTGTTTGCTTGTATCCATGTTATCTCACACCTCAGCCTAAGCAATACTGACATTTTAGCAAAAGACCTGAGTCCTCACAGCTGTATGGACTTTCCACACAGCTGGCCACCTGCTGGGGGTCTCAGCCTCCTTCCCTTCCTCTCCCTCTCTTCCCTCTACAGTAAGCTTGGGTTAGAATGGGAGAAAGGTGGAAATCGTTACCTGCAGTAGCCCAGGCCCTTGCATCTGCCCATGACCTCTCAGCTTGGAGGACCACATAGCTCATTTTTAGAACTGTGAATGGTTCTCCTCCTGTCTTGGCTTACTCTTTTGTCCCAGAGCAGTGGCATCCCTAAGAGGACCACTTATCAGTGGCTTCTACCCTCTTAATGTACTCCTTCTCCAAAGAATCAGCCTTTACTGCTCCTGCCTACACCACCCCCGCCTGCTCTGCCTCCTTTCTCAGTCTGCCCCTGGTGAGGTCCTTGGTTCAAGTCATGCCCTGTCTCCCTAGATGCATTGCAGAAACTTAAAGACCGGATTTATGATCTTTTATCTTACCTCCAACTTGCCTGGCATCTTACTGGGCATAGACTAGTACACTGAGGGGTAAGGCTCCATGAACCATTTTTATGTTCAGTTTTCCTCAGAGAAGTGGCTCTTAATGCACTGGTACAAAATTCAGAAGACATGATGTTTGTAGCAACTTGAAATAATAAGAATGGCAGGCAAGTATCCATTTTTATGGATTAGAAGTATGTTGTATGGGCCAAGAAGGAGTCTAAGTTTTTCTCTAGGCTCAGTGAGGAGGAATGTGTGGTAGGTTAGTACATCTACTGTACATGGGAATGAGGACTGATGGCTCCCGTGCTCCATGCTTTCCCTCCTACCTGATTGCCCCTAGGGCTGACCAGCCTCACTGTAGGACTTGGAGATGTTGACCGAGCAGGGCCGGCAGTTGGAAGGTGCAGGCTCCCACAGGCACCTCTGTTCATGGCAGTGGTGTGGGGAACCTGTGTGTACTTACTGTCAGCTTGGGCCAGAAATAGGTCACCACGACAGTGGAGCTGCAAAGTCCAGTGAGGCCACAGGCAATGGCTAATCAAAGAAGATTCATGCCAGAGCATTTAAAGGTGGGAGATAGGACACAGGCTCAGGACTGAGAAATGAGGAAGGTGACTGGCAATGTCTGCAGCTACAAAGATTAATGCAGTGATTTAGATGACAGAATAGGGGCTGGGGATTTAGCTCAGCGGCAAAGCGCCTGCCTGGCAAGCGCAAGGTCATGAGTTCGGTTCCCGGTACTGGAGAAAAACAAACAAACAAAACAAAACAAAACAAAACAAAATGACAGAATGACCGATATGCCATCTCCTGGGGAGGAGGAAAAGCAGATAGAGAAGACGTTCTAAGGCTGTCAGGGATCTAAAAACGGGATGGTCATGAGGTGACAACAGTGGGACAAGCCACAGAAGCAGCAGATAGCAAGGGCCTGTGAGTGTAGTGGGACTGAGGAGGGGCTGCCCCTGTGAGACTGGCTTGGCCAACCTAGCATCCAAAAAGAGGGCTGGGAGCAGTAACTGAATAAAAAGGCTCCGATAATCCCTTTCTCATCTGTCCCAGCAGCATCCTAAGACAAGCTAGCAGGAAGGAAAGACATATATCCAAGCCTTTTCTACTCCAATTTTTTTCTTTCATCAATTTTTTCAATCTTTGGTTCAGTCATTCAAGAAATATTTGTTGAATATGTACTACATGCCTGGGAAACTGGTAGAAAGTTTCTCCACTCACTAAGAAGTTTTGGAACATCTTCTTCAAGCTTTTTTTCCTCCACTCTTTGGTACTGTCTCATTGGGTGCTCATTATGCAGCCTGAGCTGGCCTTGAACTCAATGTAACCCAGGCTGGACTAGAATTTAGGAACCCCCTGCCTCAGCCTCTGAGTACTGGGGTTACAGGCACATGCCACTCTGCCTGACATCAAATTTATTTTTATTTCTGTCTAAATACATCATTGTAAGAAGGGAACATGAATACGCAGGCACATATCTGTACACACAAGGGTATGTACAACACACAAATTGGCACATACACAAATGCACACATACTTGTACACACAAGTGTGTGTGCAGTTTCTCTCTCTCTCTCCGTCTCTTTCTCTGTCTCTTTCTCACTCTCTCTCTCTCTCTTTCTCTCTTTCTTTCTCTCTCTCTCTCTCTCTCCTTGGCAACCTACACCTTGTCTTCCTGGCAGTGGTTATTTTTGAAAAACAAATAGGCTGTCCAGAATTAATTTTAACATCTACTTGTAGGGAAAAAAAAAGTGAGCAAAATTATGCCTTCATCCATGGAGAAAAGTCATCATTTCATCCCACTTAGCAGTCTGAAAAGTTCAGGAAAACTGTGAAAATTCATCCATTGGAGAAGGGCCAACAGAGGCAAATTTTAAACTTTTTAGAGTATACTTTTTATTAAAATATAAAATAGGTACAAAAATAGTGCAGAAAATGTAGATGAACAGCTGAGTGAATTTCTACAAAAATTGGTGCAGCTGTGTGACCAGCACTCAGACTGAGGAAAAGGTGACAGTCCTCCAAACTGTGCAGTCAGCTGCTGCTCACCTATCCTTAAAATAATATGCTGACTTCCTTTACTATTGATACATATTACCTATTTTTCAACTTTGTATAAAAACAATACCGTAGTGTACACTTTTTAAATTTTTTACTGAACAGTGTATATCTGTAAGTCCATCTGTGTGCTTATAGGTAGCAATAACTTGCTCGTTCTTTTTTTTTTTTTTCTTTTTCCAGTACCGGGAATTGAACTCATGACCTTGCACTTGCCAGGCAGGTGCTGTGCTGCTGAGCTAAATCCTCAGCCCCAACTTGCTCATTCTTATAGAATATTTCATTATAGGAATATATTATTTTCACGAATTGAAAACATCTCATTATTATAAAAATGCCAGTTTCCCCCAAACTGACCTAGAGATTCAGTGTCTTCTCAGTTGAATTATCAGCAAGATTTGACAGGCATGAGAGGTGAAAATTGACACTGATAGCTAGGGATATAGCTTAGTGGCATAAGCACCTGTGTGGCAAGTGCAAGGTTGTGAATTCTATCACCGGTAGTGCAAAAAAAAAAAAAAAAAAGAAAGCCAAAATTGACACTGTTATTAGTGTATATATATGAAAATCCAAAAGACCAAGAAAGGCCAAGATAATCTTGCAGAAAAACAAAGTTGGTGAACTTGCATGATCAATATCAAGATTTATAAAGATCAGTATAAGAAAGTATGGTATTAATTCAAGAATAGATTATAGGGTGGCATAAACTAGAAATGATCTCCCTATTATGTGGTTGCCTGATTTATGACAAAGTTAACATTACACAGCATTGGGCAAAGTATAGTCTTCAGTAGATGGTGCTGGATCAATTGTTCATACTTACAGGGAAAATAGAGATCATAATCATGACCCCTACCTCACACCTTAGGAAATGCTTCTGGATGCACTATATATCTCAATGAAAAGTAGAACAATAAAGCTTCTAGAAGAAAAAAGCATATCCTCTTGGATGTGTACTGTGTAGGCAGAGATTTCTTAAGTACCACTAATGGTAAAAGACAAACTTGATAAATTGGACTGATTTAAAATTTAAAACTTTAGTTCAGTAGAAGACCATGAAGAAAATGTGAACACTAGCCATGAAGTGGAGGTATTTGCAATTTGTATAGCCAACAAAGACTTGCTCCTGGGTATGGAAAAAAACATCTGACCGCCCAATTAAAAAATATATATGAAGAACTTGAGCAGACACCTCACTAAAAAAGTTAACAAATATATAAAGAGTTGCTCAACTTCATTAATAGAAAAATGTAAATTAAAAGAGAATAGGCAAGTTAGTCCCGCTATTCACGCAGTGAAGAAATAAAAGATTGAAAATACCAAGTCTTGGAAAGGACACAGAAAAAACAAAATTTTTATGGTTGGACAGTGCTGCTGGTTGAGCACTAATTTAGCACAACCATTTTGCAAAACTGTTTAGTAATATTTACTACAGTTGGTCTTATTTATTCCCTATGACATAAAAATTCTACTCCTAAATTTATACCCAGTAGCAACACATAATTACATGCATAAAAAGAAATGTACAAGATTATATATACCAGCACTATTCCTAGTAGCCAAAAAAAATCCTTCAAGATCAGAATAGATATTGCTCACTATTTTATTTTTTAATCTTCATCATTTCTTTGTGTTCACTTTGAGTATTATTTGATTTATTGTTTTTTCTAATTTCTGGAGATGAATACTGTACTTGAATTATTGATTTCTAGGCTTTTTTCTAACTTAGGGTTATACATTTCCTTTGACTGTACCCCTCAAGTTTTCATACGATATACATGTGTATGGTGCATCAGGTGAAAAGTTGGTGTGACCCTGTCTGGCGCTGGAATGAGGACAGACTCTGGTGGAGAAAGAGAGGCAGCACAGACTCAGTCGCCAGTGTCTGTGTCACGCCATCGCTGAGCGGAAAGAATGGCTCCAGCAAGAGCAAATGTGGACACAAGATGATTCACTCATTCATCTGGTCCACCGGCGGGGGAGGGAAATGACAGCAGACTGGAGAAGCAACCTACTGCAGCTGGAAACCCATGATAACTTATGAAAAAAATAGAATCTGTGGCAGGGGTTTTATTTTGGATTAGTTAACGTGCATTAAGATAAATCCACTCGGGGCTGGGGATTTAGCTCAGCGGCAAAGCGCCTGCCTGGCAAGCGCAAGGTTATGAGTTCGGTTCCCGGTACTGGAGAAAAACCAAAAAAAAAAAAAAAAAAAAGATAGATCCACTCACTTATTGAGAGCTCACCGCTATGGTTTTTTTTTTAAATGCCACCTTGCTGAAATCATCTACTGTGCTTTGACACTTAGCTCATGTCTCCCAGGGTAAATGCTTGGGGAATATCTCTTTCCCCACAATGTAACACAGATACCCATTTCCTGGGCTTTCTGGTGTCTCATGTACATCTTTATAAGATTTCTCACTTATTTAAAACATATACTGTCACCATCTGTTCATAAGCATGGCTCCCACATGGCCATTTGTAGAAGGAACTATATGTTATTACCTTCACATTCCCAGTGCCCAATGCAGTATTTAGTAGCTGTTCACGATGTATTGAAAGAATGATGCTTTAAATGTTTTTTAGTGGTAACTTTTGCCTCTGAAATATTTCTATTTAACTCTGAAAACTACTCAGCATTGGATGTCACATACATACTACAAGGAGGGTCGTAGTGACTTTTTGTTTAGCTGTTTGATTTTTTTTTTTTTTTTTTTTTTAGGTTTTTTGAGACAGGGTCTTGTTCTAGTTAAGGCTGGCCTTGAACTCACTATGTAGTTCAGGCTGGCCTCAAACTGATGGTGATCTTCCTGCCTCAGCCTCCAGAGTACTGGGATTACATGCATGTGCCATCACGCCCTGCAGCTGTTTGGTATTAATTGGGAGCAAGCATTAAATTTGCAAGGCTCACAGAGCATGCATGATGGTGTTTTTTTTTTTTTTTTTTTTTTTTTTTTTGGTTTTTCTCCGGTACCGGGAACCGAACTCACGACCTTGCGCTTGCCAGGCAGGCGCTTTGCCGCTGAGCTAAATCCCCAGCCCCATGATGGTGTGTTTTGCATTCAAATGGAGCTCTGTTTCTGAAGCCTGGGGGTGAGTCTCACATTTGTGTGAGCTTTGTATACATTCAAGCTCAGCAGGAGAGAGGCAACTAACTTGTGGCTTCTTATTCCCATGTGTCCTCTTGGTGTCTGGGACATGGCTGGATTTGAGTGACCTCTGGAAGGATAAAGAATCTAGCCCAGAATTAAACGTACTTGGTCATAATAATTAGAAGCAGAAAAGATTATCCTAGCTCCAAAAACCTTTCCTCTGGAGAACAAGGGAGTAACTTCTTTTATGATTACGTAAGTTGGGATAAATGGCAATTTAGAAGCTGTACAACAAAGTGTGTTCAGTCCATTCCAGTTCTTAAATTGCTCACTTTGTTAAAGCAAAGGAGATTGATGCTGGAGGGTTGCTTAGAGATCAACTGGCTTTGGCGTTTCATTGTGCAGTTAACTGAGGCACACAGATAGTAAAGGACTTGCTCAGGCTCCTGTGCAATTGGCTGTGGTTCTGGGGTCTCCTGATAAATCATTTTACTCTGAGATATAATTCTGGTCCTTGGCTTATTCATTAATTACTTAGTGGGTCCCTCTCCCACACTATAAGGGTGAGTTCTGGCAATGGGCTTACAACCTCATTGGAAAGAGGTCATTGAAATCACCCAGTGGAGCAAATTCCCATACACTACTAACTCCAAGATTCAACAAACTGATCCAGCTGTCTCCTCTTTCCTGTTCCCTATTCAAGTCTGAGCCATCCTTTACAGAGCCAACAGGAAGCTTTCCCTGATTGCCCTTGGCCACTGGAAGGATTCCTCTTCTGAGCTTCTCTTACGCGGAGAGAACAAGAGTATGTGCCAGCTGCATGGGTGTGCCCCGGCCTGACAAACCGAATAGCGTCTTCCCCATCTCTTCCCACACACACTCTGCCCAGGGGAACCATCTAGGACGAATGCCTGGCCATGCCCCGTACCCCAGGTGCCCTGTGCTGATTGATGTCGTGAGGAATGCTCTGTGTTGTTATATCCCCCTGGCGGGCAGCAGCCACGTGCTCTTGCGATTCATGAATGGCATTTGCAGATGTAGCCTGAGAGTCAACGTTTGGTGTGACAATGCTGATCTCTTACCAGAACATTCATTTTGAAATATCTTATGAGTCATGGACATTAGCACCATTAAATTGTTCTCTCTTAAACTTGCTCCACCAAGTTCTGTACTGGGAGCTTGGTATATTTTGGGACAAGAGGGTTTCTCTCATGTTTTGGATGGCCTGTGTCCTGTCTTGCTCTGCCAACACTGCCTCTGTTCCCCTTCAGTTTGGCTGTCCAGAGCCTCAATCTCCCTTGGCTCTAAGTGTTATCAGTATGCAAATATACTCAAGTCCCTAAGTACTATCAGTTTCTAGTCCTTCCCAATTCTCTACTTCCCCTTGTGTCTTTGCTTCCCATAATATTGAGAAGCAGCAAACACCAGTAGCATGGAGAAATGGAAGGAGTATGAAGAGTCTGGATTAGGAGGTCCTTAGAAGGGCAGCTGTGGTTATAATTAGATAGGATCCTACTCACTCCTCCCCAGTTTCCCCTCTGTTCAAGGTTCAGAACCACCCTGGCATTCAAAATGACATTGAATTAGGCCTCAATAAATGACTAGTAGGCCGTGCCCTGACAAATAAACATGGCAAAAACAAGACAGAACCACATGGGTACGGGAACACTGGCATATCTCATGCCCCAGGGCCACCACTACTGGGATTCCTAGAAGATAAATTGTGGGTAAATGGAGAGATGAAAAGAAAGACTAGAGAGCTGACAGGGACCAAATCATTCATCCAATCAATTCATCCAAAATATTGCAAGCTAAGCACCCGACACTGTAAGAGACACTGAGTGAGAACATACGGAGGTAACACAAACCTCTGTCTTCTGGAACCTGAATCTAGGAGGCAGAGACAGAAAACACCTAAGATGCACATTGGAAGGGGTCAGCCCTGGTCCGCATTCTGCTTCTGCCATTTACTGCCTCTAAGACTTTGGGGCAGCAACCTTGTCATTGTGCGTGGAGGTAACCACACCTGCTTACCAGACGGATGGCTAGGTCAGCTCTGACTTGAGGAGGGGACCTGAGTAGCCCTCTCCAGGAGGAACTGACATTTAAGAACTGATGCTGTCATGGTGGCAGTAAGAATTTTGACTCACACTTTGGAGTCAAAAGAGCCATTCCCTAGTTCTTAGATTCCAGAAGGTGCCCAAGTCATCTGCATTGAGTTACATTTAATATATCAAATATTATTCAAATAAGCTAAGTAAATTCATAACCCTAAATCCTTTTTATTGTGGCAAAGTATATATTACATACAATTTGCCATTTTAATCATATATATAATCATATATGTATAGTTCGGTGGATTAAGCATATTCCTATTGTTTTGCATCCTTCTCCAGAACTTTTTCATCATCCCAAACTGAACTATGAGGCTGAGTTATGCCTGTTTCACTGGCATAATGCCTTCAGATTTCATCCATGTTAAACACCGAAGTGTGTGTTTTGTGGCTAAAATTTGAACTGCTGGGGCTAATAGAGTTGTGGGTTTTATTTAGCAGGAACGGTAACAAGCAGATGACAGGATGCAGGAAGTGAGAAAATCTTGCCAAGAGCTTCTCTAAAATTATAGGCTGCGGGCTGGGGGTGTAGTTCAGTGGCATGGTGCCTGCCTGGCAAGTGTGAAGTCCTGAGTTCAATTCCCTGTACTTTAAAAAAAAAAAAAAAATGATAGGCTGTACCCTTAGAGAAATGTTGGCCTCAGGCACTGTGTTTCTGGAGGTCTGTGGGGCGCAGACCCAAACTGGCTGCATCCGGGAACTGTGAATTATCTTCCCGAAAGGAGTTATACCCTGAGGGTTTCTCAGTGAACTTTAGGAGTCAGGGACGTTTGTGCCTGAAAAGCAAAAGCTAAACTGAATGAGGGCTTCACATAAACAGAGTAGCAATGGCACTGACTTCTCCCATCCTCCCAAAAAGGTCCATGCGGTTATTGTCCCAACCTGACAGAGAAGGACAGTGAAGCCCAGAGAGGCCGAGTCACGTGCCTGATGGGCAACTGGACCAGGACCAGCTCTTGGTGTGTCTTACTCCAGCTTGGCTGGGCAGTGAGCTGACTCTTGACTGCTTTAGATCAAGAACAGTGGCCATCCTTGCCACTTTCCCAGGGGGTCACGGAGTCTAAATACCTGTTTCAACAAAGCTCTTCCCAAATCCTCTGAACAGAGAGGTCCTTCAGAGCTGAGTGCTGCTCGAAGGGAGGATCAGGGCCTAGGCTCTTCTACTCTTGCAGCTGCCCTTCCACTCCAAGCAGAGCAGCAGAACTGGTGCTGTGTGGCTTCTGGGTTGGAGGGGAAACATCATCCTCTTCCTGCTCTGGCAGCATCTGATTGTATTTAAGCTACGTCTCCAGCTGGTGCTCATACTCAGGAGTGTCTCTGGGCTAGGGAAGCCCTTACCACAGGGCTGGCTCATTCTGCAGAGCCCTCAGCGAGGCTGGGGTGGGCTGTGTCAGCTTGGTCCTTTCCTCCCTCCTTGACACCTGCCACCAGCCATAACGCCTCCTCAGATTTCCTATTAAATGATGAAAGAGGCAGAGAAGGAGGTGGCATCCAGTAGGTAGGAAGAGCACAGCAAGAGTTATTGGTGCCACTAAGGCATCTGTATTGTTAGAGTACTTGCACCGCTCACACTTGCCCCAACTCCCCCTGCCCACAGTGATGGAGGACTGGTTCCAAGATCAATAGCCCCTCACGCCTGTAAGTATGACCCTTCCTCTCTGTAGGCCTCATCAGTCACCTCCAGAGACAGGCACATAGTAGGTTTTGAGAAATAGTCCATCCAGTGGAATCAGAATGCATTCATCTCTATGCCTGTCTCCTCCCTCACAACTCCACAGCACCTGACCCAGCACCTGGGACCCCTGGTGTGAAGAGGTGGAAGAATCCCAGGGATCCCAAGAGCTCCCAGAAACTAATGGTCCTGGGTGAATTAGCTGTCATCCGCAACAGAGGCAGGACGCGGGGGCAGCACACATCGGGTCCAGCTGGGACAGGGAGTGATTTGGACTCTCAATCATGGAAAAATAATCTGAAAGTGCTCTTGGCTGGTCTTGCACAGGATCTGCCTCCAGGGAATGACTTTGTATTTCCAGAGGGACCTGGAAAGAATATTCCCCATTATCCCTATTTGTGAAAATGACCATCTTATGAAGCAAAGTATTTCCAAACAAGGAGGCCAGATGTGTGTCTGTATATGCCTGGCCTTTTTTTTTTTTTTGGTACTGGGAATCGAACTCAGGACCTTGCGCTTGCCAGCCAGGTGCTTATGCCACTGAGCTATATCCCCAGCCCAATGCCTGTCCTTTTAAGGACAAGGCAGTCTTCTCCAATCAGCCCTGACCAGCCCATGTGGAAATGGTATGGGGATTAGCATTGATACTAACTGTAGCATCATTGAGCGTGAAGCCAGCCAGGAAACTAGCTACCTACCCCTCTGTGTTTCTCTTCCTTAAAGTACTATGAAAAAAACTTTGCAGAACCTAACTTGGTCACTTACTGCAAGGGCAGCACTTGTGAAGGAGGAGCCAGACATCCAGGGTTTACATTCTGACTGATTCAGTGATTCCTGGCATGTGTGCCCCACAAGAAGTTTGTGAGGAAATGTGGATTGAAATCCTTGGTAAATACCATGTGCTCCCATCGGGTATACTATCCATATTTGTTCAGCACCTGCTGTGTGCCCAGTGGTAGATGTGAAGGGGAATATAACAACTCATCTCACTACAGTCTTTGGGAAAACTTTGACTTTGCAAATGTCATCTAAGTTGCCACACACTCCCCAGAGATAAACAAGCATCATTTACTCCTGATGTGATACCAGTAGTCTCTATGACATGGCTTTGAGTGGCCCTGGATCATTACAGAAAGGAGTTTTCTGAAGGTCTTCTTTTTTTTTTTTTTTTTTGTGCCTCTGTTAAGCTTTTCCAAGGAAAGTTGCTTTCTGGACCGGGATATAGGATATGGCTGGATTTCACTCTTCCTTTCCTTACGACTGCACAGCATCACCAGTGGTAAGTGCCGCCCATGTGACAGTATGTCTGGGAAAGTGCCTGGGGACCTGCCCCACCCTTCAGCCACTCCCTGGAACTCTGTTAGACAGTTCCAAAGGAATCAGGTGGGATCTAGCTTGTGGTCTGCTGTAAGGCTACATGGGATTCACTTCTAGGTCACTTGTTTGGCAGTTTGGGAGAAAATCAAATTAATTCAACAATTTGCCCCTGTCATTCATATTCTTCAAGTTCTTCTCTGGAAAAGAAATAGAAATTTTTCTGTATTACAGATAGTATTCATCAACCAGATATTGGTTCTGCGGGAATGGTTGATGAGTGTTCTGCTCAGACTTTACTGCCTGTTTTTCATTGTGTAGTTCAACCTGGCTCTACTCTTCACACTGATTCCTGGGCTGTATGTAATAGCATAATAACATTCAGCCTCCCCTTGGTCTCCAATATATTCTGGTTAATGATAATGATCCCATCCCAACTTCCACTTCATGTCACCTTTTATTGTGCATACCTGAAACATTCAGTCCTACTGGAACAAATGTAAAGCAAAGTACAGGACCATGAGAGGAATTTGCTGCAATTTATTGGACTCATATTTGGCTGAGTTTATGTGGCACAACAGACTTGAACATAATGCTCTCAATTCCCCTTTACTGCATTCATTGGAATAATTTTCTGTAAACTAACATGCTTCCTTTCATTGCATCTGTCAGGGGACGAATTCTTTCATTGAATGCATCTGAGAGACAAGTTGTTCAGTTGCTTTGAAAACTCTAGGTCTGTGCCCCAGAGCCAGGCTTATGTGCTCACAGCATCATACCCTGGGCATGGAGGAAGGCAACAGGAACTTGGAAAGAGGAGGAGAATATTAGGGAGTGTGTTCTTGGCAGTCCAAGAGGCCACTCCTGAGATCTTTGCACCTTCAAGGACATTTGAGAACTTTTTCAAAGCCATTTTTGTTATCCAGAGTAATAAGCAGCTCTAAATCTCAGGGATGGTTGATAGAGCCAAGGAATTCTGTCCAAGTTACCTACAGACACTTCTATAGCACTGATAATGCCATTCCAAACCTCCTCTGCCAGGCAGGATTGCAGTGAGGAGGCTGTTAATGTTTGGGATGGAGACCTGTAACTTAAGCATACCCTATGATTCCCAGTGGCCTGGGAAAGATCTACAGGAAAGCGTGGGAAGAAAAATACAGACACAGATTTTTAACTGAATCAAGGCACAGCCTAAATATCTTCTTTTTTTTTTCTTTGCAATAATTTTTGATAATATTGTCAGAATGGAAGTAAGTATCTTCAGAGTGTGTGGTTGATTGGTCAAAGCTAAACTTTGAGGGCCATGGATGGCTTCTGCTGTAATAAAGTTCCCCAGGTACCTCCCAGGGCTTGCTGGGTGATATTGTTTCTTTGTAGGACTGTTGGTAGTATATTTATTTTAAAATAATTGAAGTTAAACTTAAAAGCATACATACACTTTTCAGAAAATTTTCTATGGAAGTTGAAGTGATCCTTTCAATTTAGAGTGCATTCACTCATCCCTTTGGAAGTTTATTTGTATAGCTTTAAAGGTGAATTAATTTAGAGTGTGAAAGAATGGACTCTGCACACAACCACAGCAGTTCTGAGATGTCTAATTCGGTTCTATCAACCAAACCTCAAACCTACCCTTTCTCTTCCCAAGGCTCCTGATGTCTTCCTTTTACCTCCAGCCGGTGAGATTGTGTGAGGTCCTGTTATGAATGAAACTGTAAACATGTCCCCTTTCTGCTTCTCCCAAGTCAAGGATCTGGAGGAATTAAGGAACATTAACTTCTTCCCCACATCCTGGCTCATCCGGGTTACAGCCAACCATTACTATTCGGTGAGTCAACTCTGAAAAGAAAAAGCTATCAAATCCATTGCCTCTCTGACTTTGCTTTTTCTGGAGATTGGGCTCACGTGTGACACCTTTGGGCCTTTCTGAGGTCGGGACCTATCTGGATCCTCCTTCAGGGGAAGCAGGGAAATCTGAACCTGAGGAGAGGAGGGAAGAGGCCCAGCCTCATAATCCAGATGTTAGAACATCTGCCGTGCTGGTCTGGAGAGTTGGATTGGGTGGAAGAGCGCCCTTCACGCCCCCACCCAACTGAGTCCTTACCAGACACAAGGTAACATGTATTTAGGATTGAAAAAATTTGAAATGCAGAGAAATAGAGAAAATACTCTCAGACCCACCACTCAGAGATATAACCACTGTTAACATCTCATGGTGTATATTAACTTTTAATTTTTAGAAAATATATAAAATCTCAAATTCACTTCATAAGACCATTTTTTTGTTTGTTTGTTTTTGTTTTTTTCCGGTACTGGGAATTGAACTCACAACCTTACACTTGCCAGGCAGGCGCTGTGCCGCTGAGCTAAATCCCCAGCCCCAGTAGTAATGAATACATTCTTTGTTTGTTTGTTTGTTTGTTTTCTGGTTCTGGGAACCAAACTCACGACCTTGTGCTTGCCAGGCAGGTGCTGTGCCGCTGAGCTAAATCCCCAGCTTAAGACCATTTTTAATGGCTGCAAATTCTTCCACCAAGAGGATGTGATGTAGCCAATTCTACTTTGTCATTTGAAAAATGTGGTAAATTATTAAATTTTTAAAAACTTATTATACTAGCCAGGCAAGATAGTGCATGCCTGTAATCCCAGCTCTTGGGAGGCTGAGGCAGGAAGATCATTGGGAGTTTGAGGCCAGCCTGGGCTACAAAGTGCACCACTGTCTCAAAAAAAAAAAAAAAAAAAAAAAAAAGACAAAAAAAACCTTGTTACAGTAAAAGACACATTGCCAACAATGGTGGGATAGGTGTGTTCAAAGCTAGAGGGAGTACTCTTAGAGGGGTTAATGACAATGTGTCTTTAACCATAATAAATTTTAAAATTTAAATATTCGTTATATTTTATGATCACACTATCTTGATCAAATGTTTATAACAATTTTGCCAAATAAAAACATTATGATGTGTTTCCATTTACCTTATTCACTGGATCTGGTGCAATACAGCTTCTGGCTTCTCAAGACATCAAAGCCATCATAACTGCACAACTAAAAAACTAATGACGGTGCTTCAGAAAGTAGCAATAGTGATGGGATAATTGTGTTCAAAGTGGGAGAAACTCTTTTAAAGCGGATTAATGGCAATGTGTCTTTTACTAAATTTATAAAATTTTAAACACTTACTATATTTTTTATCACACTCACATGATGCTTCTAATTGCTTACTTCTAAAATTGACATTGGGGGAACATATTTTCACATGATTGTTTATTTACTATACTTGGAGTCATTTTGTTATAGAAGATGCTTAGCAGAGGAAATGCTGGCACTAAGAAGAACGTGTATTTCTGTTCTTGGTGCATACTAACAAATGTGGGGACCAAATTATTCTTTCCCTAGAAATAAATGAGCATGTCTCACTTTGTACATCCTTAGCCAAGTAGAGCATTTTAAGTTCAAATCACTTTTGTTAATTGAGAAAGGAACCACGGCATTTGATTTTTATCACATATTGTCTTTATTATAGTAAAGATGAGTATTTTCCCAGGCAGCCTGTCCCCCTTTATGAATTGTCTATACCAGCTGTCATACTTAAGCGTTTCCAATCATGCATTTTTAGAGATGAAACAAGACAGTGTTTGAGTTCTGAAGAAGCATGAGTCACTAGTTAAAATTAAGCAAGCCCAACAAATGCCTATTGTCATGTGCAAACCATTGGTCCAAGCTCAGCGCTTCCTGCACATTAGGCAATGCATGCATGGAACAGTGCTCCTCTGGGACGTAACTCAGAACTATGCTCTAACGGAGCAGCAGAAGGGACAGCCTTTGTGGCTGATAGCTCAGGCAGTCCTCCAACTCTCTCTTCTGGCCTTCTGACCCTGCCCACCTCCTTCCTTTTGCCCCTGCTACCAATGCCATCCTCCCAACATCCACTCCCTGCAGTCCCTGCCTTCACCATGAAGCCTGCCATGTGCAGCCTTGCTTGTTCTTGGCTTTATGACCACCGTCCTCTGTCTCATGATTGGGTTACTGATGAACATACTGTATTTCCCTAGTGAGACTTTTTGAGTATCTTTCTTTCTCTCCTTTCTACGTGTTCTGGAAGCATTAAGCACAATACCTGGTACATAGTAGGTTTTCAATAAATGCTTGTTGATCAGCTAAACAACTGAAGGTAGGGTCTGGAGAAAGAACTGTCCTCTCAGTACTGTGGGGGTGGGGACTCGAGCGGACACTGGGAGATGACAAGAAGGGCTCCCTTCTATGCCTTGGGTTATTGGTAAGCTGTGTGCATTTCCCTTTTAGCTGGAGAACGGGGGTGACATGGTCCACCTGAAAGATCTACCCACCCAGGGTGTGAGGTTTGGATTGCTCTTTAACAAGGTACTGAAAATGACCCAAACAAAGGGAAAATGTCTCTCTCCCACTCCTCCAGTGCCTGATTAAGAATGCTTATAGGGCAACCCAGGATCACTCTTCACTTGTGAAAGTCAAGCAACATCTAATGTATGTGCCCCAAATTTTCCCATCAATTATTCTAGTTTTCCCATGGTGAAGCAGTTTTCCTGGGACTCAAGACTTTCCCTTCTAAGGCCAAGAAAGGCCTGGGAAAACTATGATGGGTTAATCACCTTATTCCCCGCAAATATTGACAGCTGCCAACTGGTTCACCAAGCCTGCATTCCATGTGCATGGTGAAAGTTTCAGGGTGAGCTCATTCTGGGCAGCTATTCTGATGGATCCTAGACTCAGACAGCAGTGGGTCATGGAGCTCCAGTACAAGGCATCTCGGCCTTCAGTCCCAGGGGAGCGTCTGACTTTGGTGGCTGTGCTGTGTCAGATTCCTATGACGGCCACAGTTCTCCAAGAGATTGCTACTCTCCTTTGACTTCTTTAAACGCACCCAACACAAAACTGATCTTAAAAGAATTTGTGTTTTGGGAACTCAGGGCCCTGCATATATCATTCAAGAGATTGTGTGGGTCAGCCCTCTAGCTTCAGAAACCCACCTAAGTAGGTAGACTGATACATTGCAGGATCAAGGTTTATTGCAAGGTGCAACAGAGATGCTGAATTCATGGCAGTCAGGAAGCAGAGTATGGGTACAGTGCCAGAGAGGAACAGGCAAGGGACCATATATACTACCCAGTCCTGTCCCTATGACTCACCCAGACACCCACGGGCATGCTTTTGCTAATCTGCTAGGCCAGTGATAAAGAGCCTTCTAAAGACTGAGTGCCCAAACTGCAATCAGAAGCCCACTTATTTATCACGAAGGGCCCCCACTGCAATTGGACTTGAATACTGAGGTTTAAGGTTAGAAAAAACAACACCTACATTAACATCTGTTATCTTAAAAGAAAAACACAATAACAGAGCTTTTCATTGAAAGGTAAGGTTTGCTTTTCCTTATACCTTTAGTTTTTTGTCCAGTAGATTGAAGTGTAGGGCAACATCTGTAAACACAGACACACACACACATAATTAATGTGATCTTTGCCATTGTGTCCATGCTGATAATTTGTCAAACCTTGGCTCATGCTTTGCTAGTTTGAGAGCAACACATGCAGCACTCAGGTCACCTGTTAGTCTGTTTCTTGTACCAGATCTGATATAATTCAAAGCTGAAAACAGCCACTCACAAGCCCAAGATGATTCAAACAAAGTAAGAAAAGCAATCCCAAGTGCTTTCATTGACTTTATGTGGCAGAGACTTCCACACTTGAAGGATTTCATTTTCAGAACTACAGACTGCTGGCCTTTGTCCTCCCTTCACACTCTATCTTCTCTGTCTTCTCAAGTGTTGCACACAGGGCATAGAATTTATTTTTCCAGATAGAACTTTCTTGAAATTCCAATAGCTTTATTTCCAGATTTCCAAAATCTAACCAGTATAATAAGGAAAGATCTAGCTCTTCAAATTTGGCTTTATCTGGAGAAGTAAGAAAACTCAGGGTTGTCTCCATCTGATAGAACTATAAAAATTGGTTACTAAAACTCTCCTTTGCAGTTGATTCAGTGCTAGAAAATTCCTTGTAGATTTCCCTGACGGCTTGTAGGTTGTCTGCAAATGTTGCAGAATTTTCTAAATGCACTTTTACATTTGGAAAATATTTCAGCTATCTACTTTCAAGGTCTCTTTCAAAAACCTGCAGTTTTCTCTCAAATGTTTTGATATCACAAAACATGCTTCCTGCTGTTTTCCCTACACCTTGCAGTGTTTTTGTTCAGTATGTCAAGGTGTGGTATAAAATCTGTAAAAAAAACAAAAATAAAACAAACAGAAAAAAAAATGTGAGTTTTTTTAAGCCAGCCTATAGCAGTAAACTGTGGATATTCCTTCCCTTGTTCATTCATAACCAGCCTAATTTCATCCAAGGCTGAAAATCTCTCAGGGACTCATCTTCTGCTCAGCCATTGGACATTATTGTACATAAGTAAGGCATCATACTGTGTCTGAACCTCATCTAACAGTGCTCGAAACTTTTGAAAATTACGGTCACGAGCCATGATGTAATTCACCGTTTTTGTTATATCTTTGAAGATATTGTCTAATTTTTTGCTACTTTCCTTGGCACAAAGAGCTTCTTGATGTATAATACAATGAAACTGAATAACTGGATGTTTTGCTTCTTTAACAAAGAACAGTATGAAGCCAGAGGTTGCCCCACCATGCAAGGTGCCCCATCACTAGTAACACAAACCACATTTTCTGGTCTTACGTCTTGTGATAAAAAAAGTCTCCATCATAGTACTGTGGATATCGATCCCTTTGTTCTTCCAGGTAGACACCAGTTTCACCAGCTCTTCCCTCATGATGTCACCAACAGCATAGCGCTAAATTACTGCTAGCTTTGCATGACCATTTATATCTGTGCTTTCATCAAAGCACACAGAGTAACTGGCTGCCTTTTGTAAGTCAGTGGTGAGCTGCTGACTAATATCACCTGCCATGTGCAGGACTCGATCTTTAACAGTGTTTCTGTGAAGCAGCATCTCAAAGATGCACTGCATAATTTTGTACTTATTTGAGAAATCATGAAAAAAGGGAATCACTCCCAGACAACATGGTCATTTTGATAAAATCCCCATCAGAGAGAGGCTTACTGTGTCTTGCTGTGCACAGTGAAATCTGAAAGCTGTCAGCTGTCAGATGATCTGTTCTAGAGAGACAGTTGCAAAAACTAAGATACTGGGAATGACATTTCCTCAATTTCCCTTTAGACTCTTCCTTTTTAATTTCACTAAACTTGGCAACACTTCTGTACTTGGTGTCAAAGTGCCATCTGTCACTTGATGTGCAACACGTGACACTTTCACTACATAAAGTCCATAACACTTTCCCATTCCATTCAATCACTCCAAATGACTCTGTCCAGGCCTCTTGGAATGATCTTCCACTATCGCTTTTCAATTTTGTTTTTCTTGTGGTAGTAATGTGTTGGTGTTCAAGACTTGGAGTCTACAAACACACACACACACACACACACACACACACACACACAATGTGTCCAATGCAAATCTATCCCTATACCAAAAATAGCTAACACTATTAGTTAATACTAAAGAATTGGATAGTCCCTGAATCAACAATCCCTGGCAGTGATTCTCAGCTGGACTTCCTCTTCGCTTTGCTGACCACCAGTGCAAGGGCGCAGTGTCCCACTGACCACCAGCTTTTGGCCTGCTCTGGAAAAGGCTTCTGAATCATTTCCTACCTTGTGGGTGATTCTGCTAAAATCGCAGCCAGTCCAAGCAAATATATACATATATATACATATATACATATGTATATATTTCTAGTTTCCATAAATTTTTTACAAACAACTAAATATGATGCTACAGATTCAAATATGCCAGGGGGACAGCACGACATTAAAAGAATCTCAGTCTCTTGATTAGAACATGTCTTTGCTAAATCTTAGATTTAAAATTTCATTTTTTCATAAGAATACTCAAAGCTAAAACCTTGTGTTAATAAAAAATAAATGTATTAAAACTCACAGCCAGTACAAGCAAAGATATATCTATGTCTTTGGCAGCAGACTGACCGGTCACATGAAATCTGGGAGGAGTCCCAGCTAATAAGTCTCAGCCTATGACATCATCTCCTGGCAGTGATACTCCTTTCAAAGTATGCGCACGCAAGCAAGCTGTTATCAGATGCTCGGCTGCTGGGGAGACTTGGCTTGTGTGCAGGCAGAGAGGGCTCTACGTGCCCACTGCAGCATATGTGCCATAGGTTTGCCAGCACTGTGCTAGGTATTTCTTAATCTACTGAAGTTGACAAATCAGGATTAATGGTCACACCTGCCAAAAATTAAGGTCACTACAATTCGGCTTTTTCTATACTTCTTATGATAAAATTGTTATTGAGTCTTCTCTTTTAAATCAATTATCAAATGAGTCACCATCGCTATCAGTAGAATTTGTTTTCCTGTGTTAATTTCCCTTTAAAAACTGAAGATCTGCCCCCTACACTTTGTTGCTTCTCTTCCAATGTAGGAGTATACCACTCATTCAAAGACTATTTCCATATACGGATTCTTCTTTGAGTTAAAAGGAATCAGACACGACACTACCTCTTACAGTTTTTACATGCAGGTAAGAAGGATGGAGCACAGAAAAGATATATCTCTGAAACAGATATTTAGATTCAATTGACTGTTTGAATTAATAACAATTAATTCATAGTTTATAAGGACAGTGCTGTAAGTGCTCTCTACACTTACACATATAATGTCATTTAACTTTTACAACCACCTCTGGAAGTAGGCACTGGTAGCTGATGAAGATCTCAATATCGAGTGACGTGGTGCTCATAAGACCTCTATGCGTAAATGCTGGTTTAATTCATCTTCTGCCTTCACATCTCGGACCCAATTAATCTTCAGTTTGTATATGATGGTGACATTTTGTGGGTGGTCATTCTTCTATGGAGGTGAAGCATAGTTCCCACAAGTCGGAGAAGGGATGAGCCTATTTATAGTGGCACAGCAGGGAAGTGGATGGGACACTTGAGATGTCAGAAGGGTGGATAATTTCAGGGCAGCCAAAGAGTTGCAGTCAGACTGCCTGGCAGACTGCATGAGCACAGCAAGTTCTGTGAACATCCAACCTTTACAATGGAGACAGTAACAGGACCCATTTCACTGGGCGATTGTGAGTATTAACATGTTTGTGCAAAGGACTTGGAACAGGCCTGACCCAGAACGCATTTTATGTGTTTGTTTTGTCTTTTGTTTGGCGCAGTGGATTAACCCCACAACCTGGTGTGTGCTTAGCGTGTGCTCTATCACTGACCCACACCCCAAGGCCAACACTATTATGTGAGCTGATTACACTCTCACTGACAACTACGATGAAGGACTTTTGCATTCCTGTTAGGACTGCTTAGAAGCATCGCTTCTGCAAACTGTGATCTTCCTGAGAAACCATATTGTATTCACCTTTTTATGACCACTGCCATCCTCTGTACCTGAAACCTAAGGGAACTTTCATGACTGACTGACTGAATGAATGAATGAATGGGTAAATGAATGCATGAACAGATGATGAAATCTGAGTCTTAGTTCCAGCTTTGCCACCAGTTTCAAGGGGAACAAAAGAAGAATTAATATGTATTATGTACATGTACAAACTCCCCACTATAAATGTAATCATTATGTACTGCTACTACCCTCTAATGCACCCTGGAATAAGTCACTTCTTTTCCTTGGGCCTCCATCCTTGGTTGTCTGTCACTGAAGGATTCCCCACAGAATGGATTTTACTAGATGAAAGAGATGAATTATGTAACAGGATTTATCAAAAGCCCCATAGAAACACTGTGTTGACTTTTTTGTTGTAGCAAAGAAATGAAAGTGAGGCTTGACTTGATGATGTTTTTCTGGGTTGGCCAAACCCCAATCCGTTGGCCAATGAGGTCTGTATGGTGAAGTTTCACATGCCAGTGGGCTCAGCAATGGCCCTCAGGAAATGATGGCATTAGGGAAATACCCTCTTGCTGTCTGCACCCAGGAGACAGAAGGGACTGTCCCAAGGGCTGGGTTTCGCTGACTCTGGGCATCCAGGTCACAGGTCCACATGGGATGGCTCACCGCTCTCTCCGCAGAGAATAAGACACACGGACTTGGAGTCGCCCGCTGCAGTCTGTGAGCGCAGCACGGTCAGCCTGAGAGCAGAGCGCTTGGTGAGGTATGAGATCAGAGCCCAGGCCCTGGTGAACGGCAGGTGGCAGGAGTTTGAGACCAGCCAGATCACTCAGAAGTTTGGGTTCATCAAGCCACACTGCAAAAGCCATGTAAGCATTCATCTTTGTCTCTTGTCTTTTTCTTTTCCTGTTTGCTCCTTCTCTCCCTTACACCCTCCTTGGCTTCAAATTACAAAGAGGAGTTTGCATAGCTCCTCCAAGATTATCATGGCTTCAAAACATGCTGAAAAGAAACCTAGAATGAAAAGCTGGGGATATTGATAACTGTAACCCAGATTATATTGTCTGATGAGGTGCACATCAGATCCATTTTATAAATGCCAAAGGGTATTTGTGTACACATGTGTGTGTGCATGTTAAGGGGCTTACTGAGGTGTATTTGCTACCAGCACCTCAATTGGCGCCTATGGGAAACCCATCACTTCCCCTTCAGTCCATGGCCTGGGCCACCTACCCTGCTCTAGTCATCAAGGAGGGCTGAGCATAATGACCTTAGGGGTAGCATCCAGGCATATTCAGTACCAGGCCTGGCTTCTAACAGCCCAGTCCCGAGATGGCCAGAGAGCCCAGGAGGATCTCTGGGCTGTGAGTTCGAGGAGGTCTAGGGCCTCCCCAGGTGCCCTGCAGGGAAAGGGACTGTACCATAGACCAGTGATACTTTCTTGGTCCTGACAGCACAGCAGAATCACTGGGCCCCAAAAGGCCCTGCAGGAGCATCCCAAAGATCACCAGGGCAGATGCTTTCTGGAGGGGCCTGGGTTACTATGTTTATGAGTATTCGCAGGTTACTTCTTCTGATATTGGAAATCATAAGAGCAGTTTCCCGGTGAAGTGAGGGGAGAGGCTGGGATAGGCCTTGAGGGACCATGAGGGAGACTTCTGAGGGCTGGAAGTGGAATTCACCCCAATGAGGGGAGGTCTGCACAGGTGTGTGTCTTCTGTGGACATGTTCAAGCTGCACCCTTGACGTTTGTGTTTTTTTGTTGTACTTAAATTATGCCCAAAATTTTAAAGTTTATTTAATTCTTTCCCTAGGCAATTCTAAAGTACGCCCAGGGTTGGGAACAACCAAGACACAACTTGTGTTCTTAACTTAAGAGTCCCATTTATTCTGTTTATTTTGTATTTTAGATCTTGAAAGTTCAAAGTGTGGGCGCCCCAATCTATGTGAGCTTTGCAATCATCTTCCCAGTATCTTGACAGTCTCCAGAAGAATCTACGGGATGTCCCACCACCAATCTGCATAAAAGGAAATAAAATGACATCAAAAGAGGGATGCCAGTGTTACTGTCCTAGTTAGCAGCTGTCTTCTTAGAAATTTGGTCCCCATTTGTCTCACCTGAGGGCGGAAGGTGCCACAACCATGAATCCACTCGCCCTCCTTGACCCAAAGCACCCTGAGTCCAGCCTCTCAGGCGGTCATGGGTAGGGGCACCTGCATTTCAATGGACTCCATCTGGGAGCTTCAGTACTTCCCATATGCTGTAGCTGCAGCTGCTATACAAAACAACACACCTGGCCATTGCCCCTGGCAGCTGTGGCTCAGCTGGAACAAGAGGTAAGAAGGGAAGGAACCAACTATAAGGCACGGAGCAATTATTTTATCTATCATCCCACCTTTTGGAATGGGACTGTATGGTTTGGAATAGGGCATTAGAGTCTTTCCTCCCACTTGGTGTGCTAGTTTTCTATTGCAGTGTCACAAAATACCATTGTCATGACCCAAAATCATATTCATTATTTCACTAGGTCCTATGCGCAGGGCCTCACAAGACTACAGTGAAGGAGTCCCCTTCCCAGCAGAGGACCACATGTCCTAGGCAGTGCAGCCTGGGAGGGAAAAGGGCTGGTGGGAAGTTGGGAAGGCGGGAAGCTGCCCTGCTGGAGGAATTGGGGCAAAGGGACTTGTTGTGGGAAGCCTATTCAAAGGTGCGTTCCCTCCTCCTGTTCCCACACTCCTTCATTGCAGCGATGTGGCTGAGGGCTACGCCTGGCCAGGCCCAGCCAGTGGGAAGTAGCATGGGAGCTGGGATGAAAAAGAAGTGAAGTGAGGAAAGTGCCCACCCTCTAGGTGCGAAAGGCCTTTTCCTGCCGTGGCTGTGCCTCTCCACGGCTCCAGCTCGCTCTGGTGTCCCCATTTGCTACCCCAGCTCTCACCACGCAGCCTCTGCCACAGTGCAGACTTCCCTGGATGCCTATTTGATTCTCTTTCAAGAGTTCAATGGGATCCTGTTTGTACCAGAGACATAATGGAAGAAAAAGATGATGTATTTACCTCATCTTCAAACTACCTGTGCAACATGAGAAAATTTACGTGTTACTTACCCTCTGTGAACCTCACTTCCTCATCTATAAAAAGGCATAGGGGCTGGGGATTTCGCTCAGCAGCACAGCACCTGCCTGGCAAGCGCAAGGTCGTGACTTAGGTTCCCTGTACGGGAAAAAAAACAAAAACAAAGCAAAACCAATAAAAAGGCATAAACTTGCCCCTCTGCCTCCCTCCCAAAGCTGCATGGGAAAGCCTTTTGATAGACCAGGCCTGTACAGATGTCTGGGAGTGTGGCTTTAGAGGAAATATAACCTCATGGCATGCTACCAGGATAACAGGGGTAACCAAGCACTAAAAACTCTGAAGAGCACATATGCAGATGTCTAAGGGAGGAGAGACTGTCTGATAACATTGCTAAAATGTGAATGATTTCTCACTTTTCAAGTGAAGCAAAGGCTGGGGATATAGCTCAGTGGCACAGTGCCTCCCTGGCAAGCATAAGGTTCTGAGTTCAATTCCTGGTACCAAAAAAAAGTTTCTGTCAAGTGAAGCAGTGATTAGGTGGTTGGCATATGCAAGCTTATGCTCCAGGCATTTGCAAAGGTGGGAAAAACACGCAAAGCAGCAATGCTGACATGTGTCCCCAAGCCTAACAATAACAGTGAGGGGCCCAAGAGACAAGCTGTAGGAGGAAGACAACTCCAAAAGGGATAGGGAAGCTGAGCATGGTGGCCTATGCCTATAATCCTAGCACTCAGAAGGCTGAGACAGGAGTATAATCACAAGTTCGAGGGCAGCCTGGGATACCTAGTGAGTTCGAGGTCAGCCTAGGCTATGTAACAAGACCTTAGCTCAAAAAATTTAAAATTGAAAAAAAAAAAAAGAAGAAAGAAAGGGCCTGGTGAATCAGGTTATACCCGTTCCCTCCTGACCCAGTACTGAGAAAACACAAGTAGTAGTAAGACTTGGGGTGACAGGAAGAGGGGCCAATGACATCATCTCCATCTCCTCATTGGAAGGAGGGGAAACAAAGGCATGGCAAGCTGGGCTAACAAGTCTGGTTGGAAAATGCTTGCTAGAGACCTCTGACCAATTAGGCACTGGACACATACACCACCTCCCAACTTCCGGGGGCAGGGCTATTTGCTATGTCTGCCCGAGGGAGAGTAAGGTCTGTGTTCATACAAGACTTTTTGCAGAGTCCTGGCCACGGGCCTGTCAGCTTCTGTTCCTCACATGGCCCACTGCAAAGGGGTGGGGTGGTTTGGGGTGCTTAGTATAGGTACTTACTTAACATCGCACCTGCCATCTGCTCAACTGAAATGTGAGGAAACAGTCTGCTACAGGCTGGGCTGTGGGACTGGTCCAGTCTCACTGGATTTTGATGAGGGCCGTAAAAAGGGCTGAGGGTGGTCTCACCGAGGAGGTGGCTTATAAGTGAGCCTGGAAGGTAAGCAGTGTCCCTGCAGGGAGGAAGAGCGGGAAATAAATGTACACAAGGTGTTGTCCACACAGCTGAGAGAACATTGCTTCCAGACGCAGGGCTCCTGGACTGAATGTGCATCTGAATCAATCTGGAGTGTGTGCAAATGCAGATCCCGGGCCAGCCCCAAAGAGGCTGAGCTTGCAGTCCGAGAAGCACACAGGAGTGTGCACTTTAACAGGCTCCTCCGGGGCCCCGATGCGGGAGGTCTGCGGGCCACACCCAGAAAGGACCCTGGTGTGAAAGCGGGTGCCAGGGCAGGGCTTTTCTTGGTGCAGCACACATCCAACTGTTCTCACTGTGTCAAAAACTCAACAGCAAACCTGTGAATCCATTTCACCACGGCTGAAATAGCTGATGGGGAGCAACAACAAAAAGAAACAGAAACAAAATTTCCTAGAATATGCAATAAACAGAACCTCAAAAATAATGAGCCATCTACAGGGAGCAAACCCCTTGCTGTATTCCTGAAAAGTCAGCCCTTTCCACTAGAGGGCGAGCTCTGCCTCAAAAATGGAAACGACAGTAGATTTCCAAAGGCTGAAATCTGAAACCTGAAGAACTCATCTCTGCCTGAGTTCTACTTGCTTAGGTTTGAAAGTGAAACCCATTCATCCAGCTGATGTATGTCCTGAATAAAAATCCTCAAGTAGATCTTAACAAGCTCTTCTTACAAGTGAGAACTTCTTAGACTAGGATTTTTAGATCCACAGTCAGTGCCCAAGCAGTGCCCCTGAGCGCTGAACGAGGTAACATCTTCTGTGCCATGTTCCTGACTTCTTTCTGCTTGCTTCTCCCATCACTTGCCTCCCCCTCCACCATCCTCTCTAGCTGAGTTGGGCCAGGATCCCCTCCGTGCACAGCAACAGGTGAGTTTTACAGCTGGAATGACCTCAGTTTGAGTCCCAGCTGTGCTTCAGGTCCTTCTCCTTCTTGGGGCCTGCTCCCTATTATGCAACCTGAGGAGGCTGGACCAGGGGCTCTTTGCAGCCCTTTTGAGCTGCAGGCCTCGGATCCTCTAATTCTCTGGGTGGAAGAGCAGAAGTGAGTGGTTCAGCCTGTGAACCAAGAAAAGGCAGTCATTTTCCCATGAGCTCATCAGAATGAAAATGCATTAAGAAGAGTGAGAAAGATGCTTCTCTTCTCCCCACCTTTTAGAGGTTTTACATCCTGGGGACTGGTGTATCTTGAAGTACCAGGAGAGGATGTCCTTGCCCTTGTAAGCTGAGGATGGGAGGGAGAGTGCTGGGCTTGCAAGCTCTTAGGGAGGAGGCCGACTCTTCGGGGCTCGCGGGGAGTTCCAGGTTGGCTCCACTTGTGCAAAGGGAGATGGGCATACAGTGTGGAGTCCTGAGGCCTTGAAATCTTGAGATAGGGAACAGGGTCCTCCTGGAGGAGACAGAGGTAGGACAAACCTCTGCAAAGAAGACCTGGGGGCAGCCCTAGCCCAGAGAACTTTCCGTGATGAGGGAAATGCCCCACACCTGCCTGTCCAATATGATTACTGTTATCAACGGTGCATGGAAAACCATCCTGAAAACAGGCTTCCTGTGAGCAGAGGGCTGCATCTTTTTCTGTCTGGCTGCAGACAGGCTGATATTGTGAATGACGTCAGCAGCTGGCCAGAGAAGTTAAGTTTTTATAGGGTTTGGGGTGGGGTTATAATTCCAAGGAATCTGGGCAAAATGTTTGGGGTCACTGTTCCCAGGATGGTCAGTGCAGGTGTGTAGATAATACTGGCCTTCTCAATGCTGGGGAGATTTTTTGTCCTGTCCTAAATTTTCTTTATGGCTGTCTGTTCTGTCTGCTGAGGGCAGCACGGCCTTTTAGTGGTTTCCTATTGTTTGTGGAGGGTGGCAACTTTGCTGAGAGGGTCTCTCTCGGGTCAGACATGACAGTAATCACTCGCCCTGTAGGGTCACTAAGTGATTGAAATATGAGTAGTACAACCGAGAAATTGAGTTTTTAATTTTGTTTCACTTTACTGTATTTGAATTTAAATAGTGTAACTGCAAGCAGAAGGAGCAGGAGAGCACAGAGCTCACCAAGGAACAAAGACGGCTCCTTTCTGATTCTGCAGGCAGCTGTCCAGTGTCTGAGCCTCTCAGCCCTTCCCGAGGCCCTGGACAAGTGGAACATCACTGTCCAGCCATGCCCACGGCTCAGACTTTGCACACTCCAAGACTCTGCACCGCTGGGAGAAGGCCACCTCCTAGGGTCAGAGAGAAGCTGTGCTGGGGAAAGGGAGGTTCCAAGCCCAGGGAAGCAGAGTTCAGCTCTGTATCAATGAGTGTACCGTAGCTGCCCTGTTCCTCCTCCTTGCTCTATTTAAATTTAAATGCATTAAAATTACATACAAACTAAAATCTCAAGCCGGGCGTGGTGGTGCACACCTGTAATCCCAGCACTCAGGAGGCTGAGGCAGGAGGATCGTTGCGAGTTCGAGACCAGCCTGGGCTACAAAGTGAGCTCAAAGCTAGCCTGAACTGCAGAGCAAGACCCCGTCTCAAAAAAAGACAAAAAACAAAGCAAAACAAAAAACCTCATTCTGTCACACTAGCCACTTTGCAAGTGCTCAGTGGCTGCACAGGGCTAGCAGCTTCCCTATGGGAAGGGTAAATAAAAGAAAGATGTCATCACTCCTCCTTGGGACTTTAAGCTTCATGAATTCGAATGAGTCATTTAACCTTTGTGCTCTGTTGCTTGACTTGATTCTTTCCACAGATCATTGAGAGCTACAGCACTGGGTCAAGTTTCAGGTTAGGATTGCAAAGGTGAGCCACCATGGAGCCAAAGTGTCAGGGAAAGTCAGTCGTTAATGAAATAATTACACTAAAAGATGCAGGTCTTTGAGAAGGTAAAGCAAAGAAATTTGAACTAGACCCTGGTCAGGGGTTTGAGGCCGGGTGAGGACTCTCTCCAGGGACAATGATGCTTAAGCCAAGATCTGAAGTAGCAAAAGGAAGTAGGACAGCCCTGGGTGAGGGGTGGTAAAGAAATGAAAACCCTTACACCCTGCTAGTGAGAATGTGAAATGGTGTTGCTACTTGGAAAAACTGACAGTTCAGAGGTAGGATAAAAGAAATACATAGACAGGAGACAGGGGAAATCAGAAGTTTAACATTGTACTTTAAAGAAAACCTGCAGCTTCTGGATATAAGTTTCCCGAGGTTACAATGCCTTTTTCCCTTCCAGGAAACCTACTCCAAAAAATTCCTAAGGATCGTGAAGAACCAACACATCTGTAAATTGGGTCTTGGGCCCATGTTTTTCACCTATAATTTGCTCTGCCACCCCCAGACTTCCCTTCTCAAGGAAGCAACCTACTAAGTGGGCAGCAGATCAGATCGCTAACCTCCAAGCACATGCAAATGGTTTGCATTCTAAGTTGGCCCACCTGACCATGGGACTACACATCCTAGATCCCCTGTCTTAAGACACCCTTAAGACAACATAAAAATTCCTAACACCAGCTCACTCTAGCAGTGCTTACACTCTGCTCTGTGTACCTCTTTCTGCCTCATAAATGTCTTCATGCCTCTCACTAATGTGTCTTGAAAATTCTTATTATGTGACAAGAGTCCACAAATCTACAACCTACCCTGTGGATGGGATGAGTTGAAATGCCCATCTCCTCTTTGGGGGACCTCAAACTCCATACTGTGATAATTCCGCAAATAATTAATAGAATTACCATGTGACCCAGCAATTCACACCTAAGTATATACCTGAAAGAAATGAAAACAGGTCCACACAGACACTTGTACATAAATGTTCATAGCAGCAATACTTACAAGAGCCAAAATGTACAAACAACCCAAACATTCATTAATGGATAAATAGATACAGAAAATGTGGTCTACCCGTACAATACAATGAAATAGCATTCCACCTTAAAAAGAAATGAAGCGGGCTGGAGCTGTAGCTCAGTGGCAGAGTGTTCCTGGTATGTGGTCACCAGGACAGAAAAACAAAGAAAAGAAAAAAAAGAAAACTGTTTCATGCTACATGGATGAATCCTGAAATAGTACACTAAGTAAAGTAAACTGGTCATGAAAACATAAATGATACCATTGTAAGGAACATCCAGATGTGGGAAATCTATAGGGAGAAAGATTAAATGTTGTGTTTACATCTGAAGGAGACAGGGAGGGGCAAGAGCTAAAGGGCACAGGGTTTCTATTTGATGTGATGAAAATGTCCTCAAACCATGATGATGGTCTCACATGTCTGAATATGCTGCCAACCATGGAACCGTACACTTGAACAGGTGAACTCTATGATGTGTGAATTCCACCTCAACAAAGCTATTTGATGGGGGGAAAAACTTGGGTGTTCTAGAGAGGATTCTAGCCCAAATGACAACGTATGCAGGAAAAACTGAAGCCTTCCAAACACAAGTCAGAAGGCCCATGAGGCCAGAGCCAAAAGAATCCCCCACTGGAGCTGCAGGTGGTGGGGGGAACCTCAAAGCTCCTGGAGGACATCATTGGAGTCTGTTTCTATGTCCCCTTGAGTCTGAGCTGGCCCTGGGCTTGCTTTGGCCACTGTGGTGGACATGTTGTAGAGGCAGAAGTACCAGCATACCAGTTTGGCAGTTTGGATGTCAGGGGGCAAGGGGCTCTTGCAGCTTCTGCTCTTGTCCTCTGGAAGCCCTGTGACTACGCAGTGCCTCCTTGAAGCTGAGAGGCCACAGGGAGGAGAACCGAGTCCCCCAGCCCAACCCCAGCTCCATCTGCCAGACATGCAAGCAGGGCCATCTGGAACCTTCCAGCTCGGGCTCCTCCCATGAAATATACCCTCAGAAGTGATTTCCAAGAAACCCCAAGATGGACTTCTACCAATGCTCAGATATGGAAGAGATAATTCCTCGTTGTTCTAAGTCACTAAGTTTTGGGGCAGTTTATGACCTAGCAAGAGATAACTGAAATACATATGCCTCCCTTTTAAAAAATGGGGTCTCGTTATATGGGCCAGGCTGAGCTCTACTTTGTGGGCTCAAGCGATCCTCCTGCCTCAGGCTTCTAAGTAGCTGGATCCACAGGTGCCTTACTGTGCTTGGCTGAAATGTATACCCTTCTGATGAAGCCAACTCACTTTGGGAATTTATATTATTAAAAACAAAATCCAGAAAAAAGCCAAGGATTTATTTACAATGGTGTTTATTGCGGCATTGTTTACAGTACACACTACCAGCATGATTTAGGATGCCTAACAGTAGAAACTGCACAGAATAGGATATGTCTTCAGACTAGGGAATCATTAAAAAGTTATTATTGAAGCATGCTAGCATTGTTGGGTCCAGAGTACAGTATACTACTAATTGGAAAAAGCAAATAATTTTAGAGTACGTAAAAGACACATTTTTAAGGTGAAATGGATGGGTCCCAAGGCTTCAGCAACTTCAGTTTGAAACTGTAAAGTTGCTTTCTAAAATGGACATGACTATGATCGTCTCTCCTGCACTGAGGAGCTTTCTTGCCTCTTCAGTCCCAGTCATTTCCCGCCACCCTAGCCACTGCCACCATTGGCAAAGCCCTCCCAGAGGCACTGAACTCAGATGTGAATTAGAGCAAAAGCGGGCTCAACGTATACTGCACGTCACAGAATTTCCTGGTTTCTCACACATTTCCCTGACCCGCTTCTCACCAAACCAAGGGGCGCTGATTGTTCATGGGCTCTGCTGGGGAGAGAGAAACTCACAACGCATCATCATGAACAGCAAGCTGGAAGCCAGGCTTGGATTTGGGTGGGAGGGCAGCTGGGAGGAGAGGCTTGTCATGAGTGCACCAGGAAGGGTTCAGAAAGGCCTGAAAACAGTGATTAACTTTTCTTTAATCTCTGCATCACCAAGCAGCACAGCAATTGCCTGCTTCCCCAACAAGCGCTGCATGAGTGGCGTGATGCCTTACGGGGGCGGAGCATGTTTTATTTCAGGCAGGTGCAACTGCTCATTCACTTGCCCTTGAGGCACCCAGGAAGCACACAATGCTTCCCGGCCCCCTCCAACACTTACTCAAGATGGGATCAACCATACCTTGGTTCAAACAAATGAAGGTTAATCTGAGTCAGTTTTTTGACTGGCTGAGTGCCAAAGAGATAAGTCTCCATTTCTTTCTTCTTTTTCTGGCTGTTGGATCAAGGATGCAGGGCATATCCTTAGGTAGCAGGAGGGTTATTAACTCAAGGGTTAATTGAGGAAATCATTGACCAAACCACATGTGAGTGTGCTGGGTGAGCAACCCTTGGACTGTGATAAAGGCTGGTACAGGGAGGGAAAACTGGACCCCGCTGTGGCCTGCTGAGCTCTTTTCTTCTAATGTGGGTCACTGCTTGAACTAGGACAGCCTGCAGGTGTTCCTTTTGTGCTCAGACAAACACTTAGCTCCTACCCCTTGGAAGAAGACAGCAGGAACAAAGGCCTGCCTGGCACGTTGGAGGGGCAGCAAGCACAAGGGAGGGAGGGCAGCAGCCTTTTTCTGAATTGCTGTGCCTTGTCCTCCTCTGTTGTACACCCTGATTGGTTAAGTTAGGACTGGGGAATTCTGCATTCTGTCTTCATTTCTTCACCACTTTCTAGCTTGGTGCCTTTTAGAAAATTGCCTAACCTCTCTGAGCCTCAGTTTCTCATCTTTGCAGAGCCATTGTGAAGACAGAATGAGGAGACACATGCAGAGGGTTGGTAGGCAGAATAATGCCCCCAAAGGTATCTGTATCCTAACTCCTGGAACCCAGGATTATTACTTTACATAACAAATTGGACTTTGTGGATATAATTGAGTTAGGGATATTGAGATGGGAAGATTGTTTCAGAGTATCTAAGTGGACCTGACATACACACAGTGGTCTTCATAAGAGAGAGGCAGGAGATCAGAGAGGTAGAATGTGATACAATAGAAGCACATACTGCAGTGATGTGGCCACAGCTGGGTAAAGTGAACATTCCCTAGAGACTGCAAGAAGCAAGATACATATTCTCCCCTGGAGACTTCATAAGGAACCAGCCCTGCTAATATTTTGATTTTATCAAGTGGCTTGTTCTAAACACCAAGTCTGGAGATAATTTGTTATAGCAGCCACAGGTAACTAATACAGGCTGATATGCGAAGTGTCACGAAAATGGAAGGATTTGCTGTCCTGCAGCTGAACTGATCACATCGAGAAAAGAAAACATGTGGGTGTGCCTGGTGAGCCAGCAAGGTATCAGCCTGCAGGTGTCAATTATTTTGTGAGCTCATTTGGAGGGAGGGAAGGTGCCTCCAAGGAGGGCTGTGAGTGGTTGATTGTTGGATGATGTTTGCTGCCTAACTCTGCCTGGTCACTGTATTTGAGCCTGATCCCAGTGAAAAGCAGCTCCATGGATCTGAGGAAATCATTTTCCAAGAAACTCAGTCACATAAATACAAGCTGTGCTCATGCCCAGGTGGCATGGGCCACACAAAGGAACAGGAGCATTCACTTACCCCATTCCTGCATACAACACCATTTTGCTACAGCCTGGCAGACACTGGCATATTCTGGTGCCCTGCAGGTCACACCCCAAGACTTCTAGCAGACCTCATCCTTGGTCACTGTATAAATGACAGTGGAGAAATACTATTCTACAGGCAACAGATATAGCCAAGTGGTATAAGCCCAAGTCACAAAGTTCTCCAGAAGATCTCCCAAAGAATTAATGGGATACACAATGGCGGGGTACAGAGACCCTTGACATTTGGACTGACATGTGTGCCTTGGCACTCCCAGGCTTCTACAGGGCCTGCCTGTGAATGTCCATCAGCTACCTCTGAGACACATGATCCCTAGCAGACCCAATGATGGGAGAGAGAGTCACAGCACAAGTGTGGCCACGTCTCACCTTTGCAAAGCATGGCTTGTTCATAATTCTCTAGGCAGAATGATTTCCAGTTCCAATCACTCTTCCTCTGTGTCACATATTGTGGGTCTATTTGGAGAGCCGCCAAATATGGTGACAAGGTGAGGTGCTACATGTGATCAGACATGCTCTTTCTGGTTCTGATCTGATCTTCCCTTTCTCAGATTTTCTTCCTGCTGCTGGCCCCACTCTGGATTGAGCTTGCTTGCTGCTGGCTCCACAATGCAGCGCTCTGCCTGCAGAGTGTCTGCGCTCACGGTGCTGTGCAGCATGCAGCAATGGCCAAATGCTGGCTAGGACTCCAGTGTAATGACTGAAAATGAAAGTTTGGGACTTAAAAGATACTTGTAATATATCTCTAAGTGCATGGCTCACTGGGCTGAATATCTCCAAAATCAGCTGAGTGAATGAGCCACAGGAAGCCCATGAAGGCTTTGTCCATTGTGGTGGCCTTAGAGGGGGTCAGTGGGTATAGAGAGCCCATCCCAGTCTTTGTCATGGCCCAGCAAGTTTATATTTGTCATCCCATGAAAAGTTATTGGAATTCTAGCGAGTTAATTCCAATCTACCACTTCCAGTGCAACCCACGGCTAGAATGAAGACACTAAGGCATATTTGTAGTTATGGGGAGCCAAGGGGTCCTAAGTCCAGCCACGATGATGGCCATCTGGAACAAAGGCCTCCACCCAAGGCCGAACCCAGGTTTTATTCATTCATGAAGAAGGGAGTGGCTTGAGGATGAGTGACTGTGAGAACCGTGGGAAGTAGGTGAGTGCCATGAGCTGGGCCAGGTAGGAGGCCTGAAACCACCTCTGCAAATGCAGAGAGAAGGATATGCAGGAAGAGTAATCTGCATAACATAATAGAGATAGTAGCTAATGTTTTGGGGTCCGTGCTTCAGCTCTCCTGTGTAATCTTTGAAGCCCCAGGAAGTCATAGCCTCTATCCCAAGGCTTGATCCCAGCTGACAGTGTTGGAGCATTGGCTCACACAACCCTGCTCTCCTCATTTTAGCTCACTCAAGGGAAGCAACAGGGAGTCTGGGGAAACACGCCTGCCATCTCCAAAGATTACCATCAGCATCTTTGCTAGACCGATATGCATGGCTTAAAGCCAGTTGAAGGGATAAGGAAAAGTCCTGGCCAGCTCTGTACATATCAACACATGGAAATAGGGTCAGGCTCAGCCAAAATGCAGGCACGTGCTCCTCTTTCAAGGAGAGTCACATAAGTGGTCCTCCACAAGTGGGAAGCTCTGGAAAAGCCCACCCAATACTCCTCTGGAGACAAGCTTTTCTTCCCTGAAGGAGCTGGAGATCTCCTCTGGATTCTCCTTTAGGGCACCTTTCTTTTCCTACCTTCTCCCCCTTGGCCTTATTTCCTAGCACCAGTATGGACTGCATCTTTCTGCCTGTGCCCCACCTCTTCTCTCTTTTCATGCTTAGCTCCTCTAGGCTTGGGTTAAAGATACCTTGGAAAGTTCCTTCTGGTCTCCCACTGCTTGGGAAAAGCTCTGAAAAGGATCTTAGCATCACTGCAAATTTTCCTCTAAATTCCTTTCTCAGGATGAGATTTGTTGAACCATTTCAGAATTTCAAAAGGTGTAGTAAGAAGGACAGGGAGGAAGGGGAGAGAAGGTACAGAAAACCAGAGAACTTCTTTGCTTAGGTAAGACTGTCTCCTGAGAGTCAGTCCTCCAAGTCCCTACAGTTTGTTTGTTTGTTTGAAACAGGGTCTCACTTTGTAGTTTAGGCTGGTTTTGAGTTTGCTGCAATTCTCTTGCCTCAGCCTCTTGAGTGTGGGATTACAGACGGGAGCCACCACTCCCAGACCCCTGAGCCTTTCACAGCTGCCAGAGACAATGCTTGTGTGTAGTGGGGATCAACCCCCAATCCATATCAGATGACACTTCCATGAAATATAACCGAAAATGAGTAGAAAAACAAAAACTTACAGCACAAGCTCACTGATCACGCATTTGCACGTGGCTATGTCTAAATGCTATAACTGTTCCGAAGTGCTGACTTTCCATTTTTACAAATATCCCATTGAGAACAGATAATAAATGTTTGGGCCCTGGTACCAGTCCTCAGAGCATACTTTGAGTACACACATAGATTAATGGACAGACTGCTTATTCACAGCTAAAATCCTGAAAGTGTTCTTTATTCTTTAGTACTGTATATGAATCTGTAGCCAGTGAATTTCTCAGCAGAAGAAAAGAAAGTTCTGATGATTTGCTATCCAGCCTGGTCTTGCTGTAGGGAGAAAGCAAGTTCTGTCCAACAAAGTGAGAGTCATCAAAGCCACCCTCTCTGTAGCAAGAGATAGAGGTGGCCTCATTAGGTCACCTAGGAGAAGGGAGGGAGCCACACTCATGTGGGAGGATGGTTGGTTTGGGGAGTATGGGCGTGGCTCTGTCCCTCCACCAGTCCTAAAATAGAAGCTGGTCCTCATGAGTGGAATCTTTACCTGCATTTGAGCTCCAAGGCTCAGGATGAAGACTTGTACTTGATTTTAAGTGATGACTATGAATTTTTAAAATGGCTTTAGTAGTTAGGATGGTTTAAGTGTTACCTGTGTGTCAGGATCTCCAGGGATCATCTCCAGGGACCCTAGTAGGTTGTTGGATTTTTGGGAGGAGGGGCTAATAGTTTTTCTGGTATTAGTTATTTTTAAAGGCTCCTAGAGCCAGGCCATGGCATTTTGTTTTGTTTTATTTTGGTTTGGTTTGGTTTTTGTTTGGTACCGGGAATCGAACCTCGTGCTTGCCAGTCAGACACTCTGCCACTGAGCTACATCCCCCACTCTCATGGCTTTTTTAGCACCAAAAGATTAAACTATTGCTGCTCATGGCCACAAAGATGCTGTTTCTGTGAACAACTCAGCCTAGGCTTCACTTGCGACCTCCTCTCAATGTGCACACAAGCGTCACCTTGTCTGTGAGGCAAACCTGAGCCACACTCTCCCTCCTCTGCACCCTTAATCCCCTTTATTCAGTTGGACTTTACCTTCAAGGTACCATAGTCACTAGTCATTTGTTTATTATACTTACTATTTATTATCTACCCCTCCAACCCAAACCCCAGATTAAACATAGAATTGGGCCCAACCCCCATAAATATATTGAGAAAAGTACACACCTCAATGAACCCAGAGGTCAAGATACTAAGTGAAGTCCTTTCCTTATGTGATCTGATGCTAGGATGGAGCTGGTATCTCCTGTTGCATAATAATATCTGAGAAATCCATTGGCCAAAGATTTACCTACAAGGTGGGGAAGGTATGAGCATTGCTTGATGGCCTGTCCTGGATACAGATCTTTGCGATGGTCCCTCCCTCTCAGGACCTGCACCACAGCACCTGATGTGGACTCATCACCTACACTGGAGGCAGGACCCAGGGGAAGGAAGATATTAATGAGACTAAGTAGCAATGGGGGAGGGCAGGAGCAGAGCACACAGGGAGAGAGGAGGGAGCCTCTGCCAGCCAGGGAATAAAGACCTGGACCAAATCAAGGCCCCACCTGAGGACAGAGCTGAAGAGAAGTTATATGTGCTGGAGAATCTCTCAGAAAGTTGGCATTTGCTAATCCCATGGAACATGTCATGGAGACTGAGGCCAAAGGCATGTTGGATACCTCCTGGGACTCTGTCTATGAGTTTGGTAGGCCACAGTGACAGATTCCAGGTCTGTGGACTGCTCTGCCTCCCTCTTTCACTACATGGGCGTGGTGCTGGGACAGCCAGAACAGTTGACACCAGGGTGGCAGGAACTCTGTCTGTCACCCAGTGCTGACATCTGTAGCCAGGGCTGGTTAGGGCTACAGGGAGTGAGAAATGGACCACCATCTTCTGTGGAAGGGGGAAGAGGTGGGTGAAAAGGCCACTCTCACCAGTATCATGAGGACATCCCTGTACATGCTCCTCACCTGACTGCATATGAAGACTTTGTCCCCCAGGATTGAAGAGGAAATGGTTTCTCAGTCCTCAGTGTGTATAGGTCAGGGGTGGGGCAGTGTCTGTCAATATTAGGTTTTTTTCAGTACGTGAAAGGTGTTCTCTTAACCATTTCTACTCAGGATTCAACAGGCTTTGCTGAGTTTAAAGAGGAGAGAGAAGATTTGAGTTAGAGGCAGGATAAACTTTCATTAATTGTTTATCATCAGAAATGCTGATAAACACTGAGAAGGAAACATTTTTAAACAGTTACAATTAATTTAGTTCCCTGGAGGTACATAAAATTATATATATATTTAAAAGTTCTTTTTGTGATATGTTTCTCTCTTGAGGTTCTGCATTCTATTCTTTGAACGTGTGATTTTAAAGTTCTGCCTAATAAATCCTTTCTGTGCTTCTTTAAAAAATAAAAATGAAAAAAAAAATCCTTTTTACACATTTGTCTTAGTCCATTCTCTATTGCTATAACAGAACACCCAAGACTGGGTAATATATAAAAAGAAAAGGTGTTTTTTCATTCACAGCTCAGGAGGCTGTAGAGGCACCAACATCTTCTCAGCTTTTGGTGCTCTCTGTATTACAGAAATGTTGAAGGGGAAGTGGACACCTGCAGGGAGAGGGGCACAGTAGCTGACTCACTATGATAACCCACTTTGGCAAGGATAATCCCATCCCCAAGAACAAAATTAATGCACTGATGAGGGGAAATCCCTCATGACCCTAAGTGCCTCTTAAAGGCCCTACCACTGCTTAACGCCATTACTTCAGGAACTAAGCCTCAACATGGGTTTTGGTGAGGAAAAGCCATATTTAAATAATAGCAATATCTCACATTTACAAAAAAATTATCAGTAAATTCCTACATGTGGTGAGATGTAGGAGTTAATGACTGTGCTAGGATTCCATGTATGGTTCCAGTTTGCTATTCAGGCTCTAAGGAAAAGTATGTGGTGATTCCTTTCTTTCTACCTTCCGTGAATGCCAGGGAGTGGGCAAGCACAGACTCTGAGCGTAGCAAGTCTTTCTTCTATTGTCCTCTCTTCTGACTCCTTCCCTTCAGGGTCTGTACCCTGAGCAGAGCAGCTGTACAGGACAGCTTCCAGCTGGAGATCAGGTTGAAGATCATGCCGGATGGTTCACAGCTGCAGTGTGTAGGCTGTGAAGAGCAGGGGATTGTGAGAAGCAAGAAGGATTTGAAGGTGAAAAGAGAGGGGAGGGGAAACTATACAGTGAACGTGATCTTCAGGAACGGTAATGCAGTAAAACCCAATGATGGTAAAGCAGAGCAGGTATGGGCACTTTGGGTGGAACATAAACCCACAAACTCTCTAGAAAATCCAAAGCCTTCAAAATTTGTTTACCCTTTGTCAGGTATTCTACAATGTGCAATTTCTTACCAGAACAAAGCCCACAAAGGTATATAAATATGATTTTGGCATATTACTTATTAGGAAAATTTTGTAAATAACCAAATTTTCCATTATTAAAGGACTAATCAAGTTACAGGTCATCCATTCAACTGAACTTGGTAAGGTGGATCTTTATTTATTGACATGCAAAAAAATGCACAGCTCACAATGAATTTTTTTAAAAGGGCATAAAACTACCATATGACTCCATGTACATATTTAGGTATAGCTCAATACTCAAGATAGTGTGTTTTATAAAAGAGATATAAGAAGAAGTTGTAAGGTAGAGAGTAGAAGGCAAACTGGTTAGAGCCTCTGGATTCAAGGAATAACGTGAGAGTGAGTTCCCTGGATTTCTTTTTACCTCTTATGTTCCAGAATACATGCTGGGAAAGCTGGCTATCTGGAAACACCAGTGGGTGCAGACAAAGACAGCTCCAAGAAAATCCTGTTCTCTCTAATTAAAGGATCATGTAAAGAGCAGCCAAACACTACACCTCTTAGATAGCAGCCACTCTACTCCAGCCAAACACCTCAGGAAAATTGTGGCCCTGCCTCCACTCAAGCCAGAAAAGCTGAGTAGACAGAATAGACTTTCACCCCTGCCAGGCTGTAATGAGATGCTCTAATTCTACACTCCCTCGCCCATCCCACTCACTGGGATGTTGTCAGAGCAGGCCAAGTGGGAAGATAAGGCTTGCAGTAACAAGTCCCTCACCTCACTGCACAGTGTTACTGGACAATATTCTGAAAGCCTAGACTTCCACTGCAATCCAGAGATTATGATGTATCTCTCCCACTCCTAACCAGAGAGATGTTACAGGAGGGCTAGTAGAAAGCTAGGACTTTTACTACTGATCAACATCAGCGGAGGCAACACAAGCAGCTGGAACTTCCACATCTGCCCAGCTATAGTAAGGAGCCCCAGCCTTCCCTGGCAATGGAGACTAAGTAGAGAACCCAGAAGTCCACTTTCCCTCTCAATAACAAGATAGTGTTTAGCTACCTGCCAGAGTGGTGTTACAGAACTGCTAAAACAAGTCAAATAAGATCTAGAGTCCTTCAATATTATTTCCAAACACCCAGATTTCAGTTTTAAAAAATCACTCATCATACCAACAAGCAAAAAGGTCTCCACTTGAATGAAGAAAGACAATCCAGACACTAAGATGACACAGATGACACGACTGTCACTAAGATGACACAGATTTAGAATTACTCGACAAAGATTTTAAAAGGGCTGTCATTAAAAATGCTGTAATAAACAATTGCAAACATATCTGCATTTATTTCATTGAAATAGTTGAAAAAATTCTCAACACACAAATATAAATCTGATTCAAAGGAGAATCAGGATGTGAGGGCTATCTGGCTGTGACATCTGTCACCCCATTGATCGCCAGGGTTGATTTGGCCGATCTGGCTGGCTAGGCGGGTGTCCCCTTCCTCCCTCAATGCTCCATGTGCGTCCCTCCCAAAGCTGCACGCTCGGTCGAAGAGGAAGACCACCCCTGATAGAGGAGGACCCTTCCTCAGTCAAGGGTATAGGAGTAGCTGCGCTTCCCTGCTAGAACCTCCAAACGAGCTCTCAGAGGAGAACAAAATGGCAATTTTATAGCTGAAAAATATAGTAATAAAAAATGTAAAACTCAATGGATGGAAAAGATCAATGAATCGTGACAATGAAGACAGAAACATAAAAGCTACCAAGTCTGAACAAAAGAGAGAAAATACATTGAAGAATAAAAAGAACAGAGACTAAAGGACTCACAGGATTATAAGAATTGTGTCATAGAGGCCCAGGAGGATAAAAGAAAGAAAATGAGTTGAAAGGACATTCAAATAAATAATGATAGAAAGTGTCCCTTATTTGGCAAAATAAATCTACACATTCAAGAAGTTAAGTGAACCCCAGGTGCATCAATTCAGAGTGATCCATGCCCAGAATCATCTTAAGCAATTTCTGAAAACTAAAGACAAAAATGTAAAACAAAATATCTTCAAAAATCCAGAGAGAAAGGATGGATTACCCATAGGGAAAACAAAAGCAAAAACACGAATGCAATACGTGCAAAATGGCATAGTCACTCTTGAAAATAATTTTTCAGTTTCTTAAAAAAATCTATATTTACCATGGGTCCCAGAAATTTCATTCATGGGCATTTATAACAAAGAAATGAAAGCTGTATCTGCACAAAAATACCTGATTGTTCATAATATCACAATTTGTAATAGCCCCAAATTGGAAACAAATATCCCTCAAAAAGTCGGTGATTAAGCACACTGGTCTATATCAATAGTACAGAAATATTACTTAGCAACAAAAAGGAATAAACTGTTAATATATGTAATAACTTGCATGGATCTCAAGATCAACCTTAAAAGTTCACATATCATATATTGCAATTCCATGTTTTAACCTTCAAAATGTCAAAATTATAGATGTGTAAAACAAATGATTGGTTTCCAGGTTTAAGGATGTTGGTGGGGGAGAAGGGTGGTGTGAGGAAAAATGAGTAGCTCAAGAGAGATCTTTGTAATAAGATTCTTTGTATCTTGTTTGATGTAGTAGTTATATATGGAGGGACAAAATCACACAACGCTGCACACACATTGTATCAATGTTACCTATCTGTATCAATGTCACCTTTCTGGATTTCGTATTGTATTACAATTGCAACAATGTAACCATTAAGGGAAAACACGGTGAAAAGTATGGAGGGGCCTCTTTGTACTACTTTTGAGACTTCCTGTATACTTTAGTTATTTCAAAACTTTAAAAAAGTTTTTTGAAAAAGAAGTACGTACCACGTGAGATAATTTTAGAGTCACTTAGCTTTATGGTTAAATGTATCTGTGTGGAAAGATCTGGAATGAGGTTTGGCATTTTTTGAGTGATTATTTTTGAAAGGTGGCATTTGGGAGTGATTTTCACTTTCTCCTTCATAGTCTATGTACTGTTTGAGTTATTTTTAATTTACAAACTAAAGTAGATACACACTGTGAAGATGGAGGGAAAATAGAAAAAAGAAAAACATCCATTTTTGCCTTAGACTTGGGTGAGGCTGGTGGCAGGAGGTATGGTAACTTGTGTGACTATGAGGCCTAGGAATTTAGTCCTGGGAAGGATGCTCAGCACCTTCCTTATGATAACAGCCACCTGGAGGGGCCCAGTACAGCACCGGTTGACTTCCTAATCATCAAACAGAGGCCCAGAACATTAACCTCATCCCCTTAGTCTTCTTCACCACTGAACTCAATTAACTTCAAAGTCCCACTTCAGCCAGCAATTTTTAAGTCTGGTTTTAAGCCCAAATAGAAAACAGATGATAGAGATTTCACTTTTTTTTTTTCCAAACTGGAAGGTATTGATTATTCCAACTAGTACCAACTATTATAATGCAATCGTAATTTTTTGAGCCCCAATGTGCTAAGCAATGATATCACCAACTCTTCATGCTCTGTGAAAGAATCCTCTTCATGCAAGTAAATTAGATAAACACACAGAGATTCTATGACATTATTGTTTGATTTGATGAGCAAAGGTCTACTCTGATTTTCCCACTGGAGAATTTGTACATGCCATATTGACATTAAAATGAATTGCGGAGTGGGATGTGTTTGTGTGCATGTGTGTACGTGTGCATGTGCATGTGTGTGTGTATGTGTGTGCATTTCAGTGAGTGGGTATTTTTGTTAAGTTCAGCACACTGTTGTGTCTGCTTAGACCCTCTGGGTTGGCATGGCAGGATATGCAAGTCTTGAGTCCCAGCTCTCTCACTTCCTAGCTACATGAGCTTCATCTTTCTCATCTGTAAAATGGGACACATACTGGCAAGGTTGAGCAAGCTGTAAGAGAGGTGACATTTGTAAAGCAGGCTCTCACCCTGGGTCTCAAATAGGATCTGGTCCACAAGATAGCTGGGGTGTTTCTCCTGCCTGTTTGTGTGTCCACCAGCGAAGAGGAGATGACGGGTCCATAGTGGCTTCACCACCTAAAGAAGTGGTAAAAATCTAGGTACAAAGATGCAAAAGTGTCTGGGGGAGAGAATCGGGCAACTGGGCAGGTGGATGGATGGCAGACTTGACTGACCTTTGCAAAGGGTTGATGGGAATCTTGAACTGAACTGGAAGCTCAACTTTCTCCAGAGAGTCCATAGGAAAGCATGGGAGTAATAGGGTGCTGGGCTGTCACTCTCAGCCCCTGGGAGAGCTTTCCAGTGGAGAAGGTCTCTGAAAACTTATAAAGGATGGAAATTTATTTGGTCTCCACTTTTAGGGGACATTCAGGATCCTGGTGTTGGCATCAGTTCAGCATCTGGTGAGGGCCTTCATCAGCTCAGGTAGGTCTTCTACTTCTTAGAAAGCCACTATCCCCACCTAATAGCCTTATCCAATCCCAGTGACCTCCCACAGACTCCACCTGCACATATCAGCAACTTATGAAACCGGGGATTCATGAGTTTCAGAGGAAATTCAAACTATGGCAAGGGACTCTTACCTGTGTAAGGGCGGAAAGGGGGGCTGGCTCTGCTTAGATGCCACCCAGGATGGTTTTGAGAAAGAAGCTAGCACTTGTGAGTGGCTCCTCACTTGAGGGGTCTTTGCAACTATGTGCGTGTATGTGTGCGTGCGTGCATGTTCCTGGGGATTGAACTCAGGGCCTTTGCACTTAACTACATTCTGAGCCATTCTTTTTATTTTTAGACAAAGTCTTGCTAAATTCCCCACGCAAGGCTCTAACTTGCAATCCTCCTACGTTAGCCTCCCAGAGTGCCGGAGTTGCAGGCAGGTACCACCACGCCTGGGGTCTTGGTTCCTTGCCCTGAGGGTGGTGGTGTGACTGCCAGAACTGTCTGCTGACCACAGGCTCATAACTAGCAGGCCCAGAGCATGTCTCATTTTCAGATTCCTACTTCCTGGTATTCTAACCTGCTTCTCTGCTTGCTGATGTCAGTTGTATCCTCTCTCAGAGGGCAAAGGACGCCTCTTCTCCCACTGAGGGAAGTTGGTGGCTGCCAAAGGTGCAGCTCCACTCCCAACGGGAGAATAGTGGGCCGAGCTTCCAGGCACTTCCTTTAGTCCCCAGAGCCCCAGTACATCTGCCTTTGTTACACACATAGGCCCAGATCCATTTCAAAGGAGCCAAAAGATCCTTGTTAAGAACTTTGTTACCTTGTATCTTAGTCAGTTTTCTCATTACTGGGACAAAATATCAAACATCCACAGCTTATAGGAGGAGAAATTTATTTTGGCTCACAGTTCAGTCTACAGTTGAATGGCTCCAAGGCAGAAACAGCATGGTGGGAGGTCCTGGACAGAGGACAGCTGTGCATCCCATGGCAGCCAAGATGCAAATACCAAAAGGAGGAGCCAGGGAGGGAGATGCACTCTTCCAGGTCACAACCCCAGTGATCCACCTCTTTCTGATCAGTCCCTGCCACCTAACAGCACATTCAGCTATGAAAGTATCAGCAATCCCACGATTCGGTCACCTTCTAAAAGTCCCACTTCTAAATACACGAGGCTTTGGGGAACATTTTAGAGCCAAACCATAATGCCCTGGTTACCTAGCAGGGCCATCAGTCTGCCACTGAGGGAGGGCCTTTGAGGTAACCAGGGCTTTACTCAACCACAAAGGCCAGGTGGAAGAAGATCAGCCGCTGGGCCACAGGGTCATGTACTGCCAGATCCATCTCATGTACAGCCTCTGGGCCACTACAGTCATGTACTGCCAGATCTGTCCTGTCACTCCTTTGGTGATTCACTGTCTCCTCTCATTGTTCATTCACTCAGGCACCCATTTGCTTCTTGATTTATTCAGCTATCGGTTTGGTTATACATTCATTGATTCATTCTTGTGCTCAGATATTCATTTGCCCATGAAACCACTCATCCATCATCCATCCTTCCACCCACTCTTACTCTCCTACCTACCTACCCACCCACCTACCTATCCATCTAACTTTTCATTTGGTTAGTCAGTAATTGAAGTATCCAGATAATCAACAGATACATATGTACTACAGTGTCCAAAGCTATATCTTTGGACAAAGCAGAGAAAAGGGAGGGGCACTAACATCCCATTGCCAGGTCCTTATGTGCCAACTGCGGTGTTAATCTCTTAACATAGTTGACCTTCACTTTGATAACAGGTGTTACGAACCCCACCTACAGAAGAGGAAAGTAAGCCAGAGAGGCTTAATGACCTGTCTAGGGACAGCCAACCAGTAGGAGTCAAAACCAGGGCTCCACCCTAGGTCTTCTTAGCACTTCAGCCAAGCCTTCTCTATTTGTTCAATGCCACTCTTTTCAAAGTTCTTTTACATTCCCCTGATGCTAACTCCAACCCAAGGAGATACACTGAATCACTCCACGAGGCAAATGCTGTGGAAAGTGTGACTCAGAGAGGTTGTATGAGGAGCTGAAACCAAGCAGCTGCTGAAGACAGAATGTGAATTTGAACTCAGGTTGTCTGATTGCAAAGGTTTCATTCATTCCACAGCGCTGTGTGCTCAGAATAAGGCAGCAAGTTCTGAGTGGTTCTGTCCACTAAGCATGTGGGAAAGAACCTGGGGGAGGGGGATGGGCGGCATCCCATCCTGGGAGCCAGGGAAAAATTCCTGGAGAACGTGGATGGAACCACACCACACTTGAAGGACACTGTGGGTGGGTGGCCAGTGGGGAGCACCCCAAGTGCAGCAGAAGTAGAGCCTTTTCAGTGGTTTGGCTAAAGCAGAACACCTGGGCACCTATATTGGGCAAAGAATAATGCAGCTGGAGGGTAGGTGGGGCCTTCGCTTCCAGAAAGACTGTTCAAAGAGTCCAGGGGACTTATCTACCCCATGATCTTATCATGTCCTTCATACTTAAAACTTTCAGTGTTCCTTCTCCTGATAAAGCCTGCACCCTCACAGTGCCCTCTGTCCCTGTCACTCTGCCTCTGGGGCATTTTACCTCTGACATGTCTGTGTGGGTGTTTAGCTGCACTGGCTTCTCCTAGCAATGACTCAGTGAGCGACTTTTGTTTCAAGGAACCGTATGGGCAGGCCTGCCACTCCCTGGCTGGTCTCTGGCATCCAAAACAAACAGTCTGGCAGGCGGCATGTGGGCACCAGAATGAAGCGCAGGAGGGCATTTCAGGATAAACCAGAGGGCATCCAGAGAAAAGCTCAATCTTTGTCAGGAAGCGCAGACGATGAACCCTGGAACGGGCCTGAGCAGGGGCGAGGGCAGGTCTCCCATAGCGCCCAGTAGACACCATTGTGAAAGACACTTATTGAGCCCTTGCTGGGTGCTAAGTCCTATCTTCACAACCTCTCTGTAGCAGGGGGATCCGTTGTCCAATGAGGAAATCAGCTCAGCACTTGAGCAAGTGGCTCAAAGTTAGACAGCTAGCAAGTGGTACAATTTAACTCAGGTCTGCCTGGCATCAGCAGCATTCCTCTGCATCAGCATCACGGATCACAAAGCTGAGATCATGGAGATGGGATCATTTGGGGTTTTGTAAAGGGCTAGTCATTTTTTTTTTTTTTAAACTGTGGAGCAGTTTTCCCAAACAATGGTTTCCATCTCTTTACGACCAAAAGCGTACCTAAGTGCAGAACCACTGACCCTTGAGTGTCAGGCTTTCTGGATAGTGCTGATGGACTGCCATGTTGGATTGAGAACTATACTACTGTGCTTAGTTTACTTCTGCGATGGAGAAGACAAAAAAAAAAAAAAAAAAAAAGCAGAGACAAGGAATTCATCAGTGAAAATTTCAGAATGATCTCCAGCCTTTTTTTTTCCTGACAGCTTCTTGGGCAGCTCTAAATGCATGACTCCCCAAGAGACAGATGGCAATTAAGGAATTAGAACCATGTGACTGTACCTAAAATGGAATTCAGGGCCTTGCTTGGACTCCAGACCCTTGTTTGGACTCCAGGCCCCAGTCCCTTGTTGCTGGGCTCACTGATGCCCCATTTGTGCTCCATTCTCCCAGGCTCCATTGGGTCTATGAGGGTCTCAACATCTGAAGCTGGAGGCTTGGAATTAAGTCACCTGGGGCTGGTACCAGAAGTGATTCCTGGGTAGCTGCCCACTATGCTCACGTGAGTTTATTGCACTGGCCTTCCTGACAGGCTCTCCTTCATGTCTGTGGTCTCTTGCAGGCCCAGAGCTGGGAAGCCAGATTGGCCCTGAGGTCCACATCCTTACCCTCTAGCAAGAGCTTGCCTCCCAAAACAGGCCACTGTTCCTTGACTTCTCCAATAGCTTGGACACTGCACTCAGGGCTGAGACTATAGAGATAATTAAGACATGGCCCATGCCTATGCGGAAATCAGAGTCCCCTGATGATAGGTTACATAGACACCAGTATAATTTAAAGGTGAGGACAATGGGGTCACAGAGGAGAGAGGCCACTTATCCTTGAAAATTCAGAAGGATTTCTCAGAGATGAAGAGTTCTGACTGGGGTTCCAGTGTTTGCCTTTCAGTGTAAACAGGTTTTATTTGGAGGAGGCTGGGAGGCAGGATAAGAATGGAGGGAAAAGCCATTGTAGGCAGAGGAAGCAATATGGAAAAAGATGTAGGAGGGGAAACAACTCAAGTGCCCACTAATGGGTAAATAGATAAACACGCATTCATGTAATGGATTACTACTCGGCAATAGAAAGAATGAACTACTGATACATGCAACATGGATGAATCTCAAAATAGGCTGGGCAGAGGAGGCACACACAAGAGTAGATGCTGTGTGATGCCATTTATAGAGAGTTCTAGAAAATTCAAACAAATTGACAGTAACAGAAACACATGTGGTGGCAGTTGGGATGGGAAAGACAGGAGGGAGAAATGATAAAGGGGTAGAGGAAGGGCACTTTAGGGGGTGATAGATGTGTTCAGTGTCTCAATTATGGTGATGTCTATACAGGTATAGTTATAGGTCAAAACCCACCAAACTGTGCAGTTTATTGCATACCAATTATATTCAATAAAACCTTTTAGGCATGGGAGGGTGGAATAGTCTGGGTGTGAGAACCCCAGGTTGCTGGATTAGACTGAAGCAAAAGTCTGTGAAGACTCAGAGGCTAGAAGAAAGCCAGACTTGGTGGCATAAGCCTATAAATCCAGTGCTCAGGAGGGTGAGGCAGGGAAATTGCAAGTTTGAGGCCAGCCTGGAGTAAATAGTAAGACCCTGTTTTAAAAAGAAAAGAAAAGAAAAAAAAACAGGCCAGAAGAAAATTATTCAGGAGTTCAGATCTTATCCTGAGGCGATTAGGAGCCATGGAAGGAAGACTTGTCAGCAGTCCAGGTACAAATGGTAGGCCCTACTACCATTTGAGCTAGGACTGATGGATTTATAAGACAGGAGTCTGGATTTTCAGCAGTTGGCACTCAATGGATATGGGACAGGAGGGCAGGATGGAGCCAAGGGAAGTGACCAGGCTTCTGTTGGGGCGACCAGAGGTAGGAGGCCTGCAGTGAGACCACACAAGGTGATTGGCTTTATTGGGTGATGCCCATGATTCTTAAGGGGTCCTGTCTTCTCCAGGTACCAGCTACAGCTCGGAGCTCTCTCCACCTTTGGGCTGTGATGGCTCAGAACACCCTATTCTGTCTGGAGCCACTTAAGGAGCTTTGCCATTTCCTTCTTCTTGCTCCCAAGTGGTGCTAACACACAAAAGTTATAGCAGGTTGCTGGCCCGACCCGTTCTCATTGTGACAGGAAGGCAGACAAATCTGAAACATCACATGAGAGGCTTCACATGAAAAACCCTAGGCCAGGATGGAAACCCCTTTTGACTTTGTTTCCTTTTTCCTTTTCAGTTTCTCATCTATACACCAAGGCAGATAAGATTCTTCAAAAGCTGAGAAAATGGAGCAACTGGAACTCTCATGCTCTGCTGGTGCCAGTGGGAAACTGGGAGAGAACTTATACAACTTCTTATAAAGTTAAATGGACTTTTCCTTTTGTTTTTTTATTGAGACAGGGTTTCACTATGTAGTTCAGTCTGGCCTTGAACTCACAGCCATTCTCCTGCCTCAGCCTTCTGAGTGCTGGGATTACAGGGTATGTGCTACCATGCCGGGTTAAATGTACTTTTCTCCTGTGACTGAGCAATTCCACTTGATACGCAAGAATAAAAAGAGCACAAGTGTTCGCCGAAGAGTTGCACAAAGTTTATAGCAGCTTTACTCATAATAACCCCAAACTGGAAACTCATCCACCAACAGGAAAATAGATAAATTGTGATTTGTCCACAAAAGTTATTACATTATACAGCAGTGCCACACAATGACATAGATACATTTCCAAGATACAGTGCTGAGCAAAAGAAATTAGAATTCCAAAAGAGTATAATACTACATTATTTCTGGGAAAATACCAAGAAGGTGAATGGCTGAGTCAAACGGAAAGAAATAAAAACATCATACCACAGTGCTACACACACACCCATGTTTATAGCAGCACAATTTGTAATAGCTAAACCTTGGAAACAACCCAAATGTCCATCAACTGAGGAATGGAAGAAAAAGATGCAGTATTTTTACATAATGGAGTACTACTCAGCTATAAAGAAAGATAAACTCAAGGCGTTTATAGGTAAATGAATGCAACTAGAGACCATACTCATAAGTGAAATAAGCCGGATTTGCATGTGTGAACATTATATTGTCTCTCTGGTATAAGAAACTGTAAGAGCACATAAGATCCAAAAAGTATAATAGACATTGTGAAAGGGAAAGAAACTGCTCAAAAGGAAAGAACAACTGGGATGAGGAAAAGGAGAAAGAAGGAAGGAAAAAAAGAGAAGTATATATACCACAAGATAGCTAAGATAATTGTACTACTAATTTCTATTAGTTTATTGAAAGGAACAGTTAGTGCTTATATTGTTTGATCAATTTTGCATGCCTGTACCTGGCAATCTGAGCAACTACTTAGAAGATAGCAATATGCAATATAATAACCATTATTAATTTCCTATTATCTTGTTTTGAAATTCTGTATAATTTTATTGTTTTTTCTCCCTTTAAAAAAAAGGAATGCATGTTTTTATAACATTAAAAACATACTGTTACTACAACAGAAGTTTAAGAATAGGAAAAATAAATCTATGATCACAGATATCAGAGGAGTGGCTACCTCTGTCTGGTTGGCATAAGAAGTATGTCTTGTTCTGGGTGGTGAATACGAATTTATTGGGCTTTATACTCAAGAGTTCTAGACTTTAAATTATACTTCAAAACAAAACAAAACAAAAACAGGGAAAACATAAGAGCAGGGCCAGTTCCTGTGGCCACAGATTCTGACTGAATTTTTTTGAAGTTCCCCAACAGCTCTACTGTACGTCCTGGCACCACCTGGCATAGTCCCCCTTGAAGAACTTCCTCCTCTAAGGTTCCAGACTTAAAGCAGAAGCCAGCTGCTGGGTTTATCCTGGAATGTGCAAGCTGCAGCTTCGCCTCAGGAAATAGGTGCAGTGCTCCACTTTTATCTGAAGGAAGTCTTGCATGAAGCGCTGGTGCAGAAATGGCTGCTGAAGTTTCCAGCCTGGGGCAGTCTGTCCCTGTCAGCAGGCCTTCTCACAGTCTTCTCAGTCAGTCCCTGCAAGTACACCTGCTCTTGGCCGGGGTCCAACCTTGGCATCCCTTCTCTGCCCCTCGCAAGCCCCGCGGAGGAGGCAGGAAAGCTGTGATTGGAATAAGCCTCAGTGCAACTGGGCAAATAATTGTGAATGGAATTCATGCTTAAGACTTCTGGTTCTCACAGCTGCAGATGGGGGAGATCACCATGGGAATTCTGAGTATTGTTCGAGCTGACTGCAGCTTCCATTGTTGGGCTCTGATTACAGCTTTTGTTTCACCATAAAGTACAGTTATTAAATGCCAGCCAGGAACAAAGATGTATTTACATGCCAGGGGGTCGGTGAAGGCACGCTATTTTTAGAGCTGCCTCTGCAGTTCAGCTGGGGGTGGGACAGTTCTGGGGAGGGGAGCAACCTGGAAGCTTACAGAAGAAAGCAAAATGTTTCTGAGGGAGCCAGCGAGGACCAAAAAACGATGAAGCCAGGGGCTGGGGATTTAGCTCAGCGGCAAAAGCGCCTGCCTGGCAAGCGCAAGGTCGTGAGTTCGGTTCCCGGTACCGGAGAAAAACCAAACCAAAAAAAAAAAAAAAAAAAAAAAAAAAAAAAAAGATGAAGCCATCCCAGTCCTGCCGTAGTTTACTTGTCAAGTTATTTATTTTTACTTTTGTGAGCAGGAGAGAGGGCACAGGGTATATTTAAGGAGACAGCCTAATATCCCTCCACCCAGTTTGAGTCCTTCTTGAGTCCTTCCAAAGCAGTCTTTTTACTTCTCCAATACGAGATCCATAGGGCCTTGCTCGATAGCTGTGCTAAATTCCCCAAGATCTTAGATTCCAGTCCCACTCCAATCATCCCAATATGTATGAAAGTTTACAGCAGTCAAAGGACCTCTAGACTCTACCTACTGCTGTAGCCAGAGACTGTGAGTGTGTTATTGCCTTCCGTGGTCAAGCAGGCTCAAGAACTGAGCTAAATCACTTAATTCGATTGCTGACATTCTATGTTCTAGAGTTTTACATGTGTTATTTCAAGACTAAAGATGAAGCTCTGAAGTAGGATTGATTGCATCTCCATTTTACAGATGAGGAAGTGTTAAAGCATAGAGAAGTAAGGTAATGGGCCCAAGGTCAACCAGTTGGTTAGCACAGGAGCCCTGGCCTCTCATTTCCCTTTCTTGGTTTTTTTTTTTTTTTTTTTTCCTCCGGTACTGGAACCGAACTCACGACCTTGCGCTTGCCAGGCAGGCACTTTTGCCACTGGGCTAAATCCCCAGCCCCTCATTTCCCTTTCTTGGGATGAGGCCCATGACAGGGAGGGCTCCTGGTGAAAGCTATCACTTCCACACTTCTCCTCTTTGGGGGTCAGAGCACGGCACACAATCAACCCTCCAGAACAAATGAGGCATTTGTTCTCATGGTTGAACATTAATAACCTCTCCTGGGAAATGGTGAGACGGAGGAGAGAAACTGGTGGTTTTTGACTGAAGCAGGAATTCTGCTGGAGGTGGACAGGTAAGCAGCAGGTATGAGGAGGAAGTCCCAAAGGTAAAGGAACTTTGAAGACAAGGTGGAATTGTCCCTATAGCCTCTCCCACCTTTGTCTTCAAAGAATCTTCACCATCTAGAATTTACCCTACTTCAACACAGCAATTAGCAACATAGCTGTAGCCCTGGATGATCACCTTGACTTTTGAAAACCTTGTTTCAAGTTTGAGTGACATATTGGAGCATGAGTGCACATGTTTGGATGATAAGGCAATCAGTTCTCCTCAACTTTAGGACTTACCAGCATCCCCGAACTGCCAGATATGGTCAGAATAATTAGAGTATGACCTAATGTGGTGTCTTGTGCAGATGGAACTTCCCAGACCCCAGAAGATACAAGATTGATGGGGGTTTTTAGGGCCCCAGTGATGTTCAGTGGTTTGATATCAGGTCTATCCAGATGTTCAGGGTCAGGTTCCTTTCCGCATTGCCTGCTGCTCAGAAGACCACAAAGACTTGTTTCTGCCCTTTACCAGTCTTGGAGGCTACCATCTCCCCTGACTCTGATTTTGTTTTTCCTGCCACGGTCCTGGAATCTGGGCTATTTGCTGACCTGTTTGGAAGTCCTATCCTTGTACCTTGGTAAATATGACACAGGGGTCGTATTTACAGAGAAAGAAGTGCGTCAGACCCTGGGATGCACAAATTAGCTCCAGAAGGAGACTCTGGGCTTTCCACTTGTAGCCTGCCCTGGCCTGCTCTGGGTAATTACCAAGAACCACCCTCCCTATCTCTAGGTCATTCCCAGGTGTGTGAGTGGGCCCAGGAGCCTCCCAGTGCCAGCCACAGAGGCAAACCCCTATTTCCCTCCCCTGGTACTGGTTCAACTTTTACACCAAGAAATATGGAAGAATTGTTTTGAACTCTGCTGGATAGGACACAGAAGAACAAAAGTAGGTTCAGAGAGTGTTCAGTTCATGTTTAATTCTTGCACTGTGTAGGTTCTGATTTCTAAGAAGATGTGGATTTACTTCTGGAATTGTCCCTTTTGTTTGACTTTGGATCTTACTCTATCCATAAAGGGGGGTTGTGACATTCCTCATTCAGGAGATGTTTCTGTTCAAGGCACTAAAAAGACAGATGCGAGCAAAAGAGATAAAATCCCTGTCAACATGGAAGTTACACGCTGTGGGACAACCAGAAAACAAGATAAATATGGCCAAAGATCATAAGATCTGTGTCTGTATCTGCATCTTTATCTATGTCTGTCTGTATCTCTGTTAAGGAGAAAAAAATAAAGCAGCGAAGTAAGATGTAAAGAGTCCATGGAAATAGGGAGGTCAAATACTGTGTCAGAGAAGTGACCAGTGCTCAGTAATAGTCTGTGCATTTCTGAGTAAATCACATGGCTTCTCTTTATTTTGTCAATGGGGCTGATGTCTTTTGACAAAACAGGGCCCAGGACTAAGCATGTAGACAGAAATTAAGAAGTACTTTTGGCAATTGGAAGGCCAAGGCAGGAGGATCACTGCAAGGTCAAGGCAAGCCTAGGCCACACAGTGAGTTCAAGGCCTGCCTGAACTACACAGTGAGACCCTGTCTCAAAAAAGTTTTTCTTGAACAAAATATCATAGTACATTATATGTGCAAACCATGATGATGATGGTGGTGGTGGCGGTGCTGGTGGTAGTACAAAGATGTTTTAAAGGTAAATTTCAGAACCTTGAATTCAGATTCCTCTTTTTTCTTCAGATGACAAAGTGCACGGAATATTCCAGCATGCCTTAGTGCCTTCGCTGTGTCTTGAGTATTCTTGGTTTGTTCTTAGACTGTAATTTCAACAGGGGAATATTCCACATAATTTTTTTTCCTTAAATAACACTAAAGTACTGTTATGTAATAAGGTTCACCATCCAAAAAAAGGCTGAGGAAAAGCAAATAGCTCCCCTCCCTCCCCCTCCAGTCTGTACTTCCTGGTTGATCAGGAGCTATCAAGTTCTGGTTCTAGCCCAGCCTATAAGTACCCCTGGGATTAATTTGCTGTGTGTCTCTGGGCAGAGTGCATTACTTTTCTGGCTTCGCCCATGCTGCAGTGATTTGCTTCTCAAAGCCAGTCTCTGCAGTTTGTCATACACAGAAAAGAGCAGCTTTACACCGTCGGTTATGTCAAATTGCAATAACAATCAAGAGAATTATTCCAGGCCAGAGGGAGTCACGCCTCTCGCCTCAGTGGTCTGGTTTCAAGGTTAAGGTTTTCAGGTCAAATTAAAGATGCTAAATTTTAATTTTAACTTTAGATAAACAGGAAATGTGTGCTAAAGAGGTCTCAAATAGCCCTTTGGGAATCTTCTAGGGCCCAAACTATGCAAAGCTAGAGACTTCTAGATCTTTAAACCAGGGAAGGCCAAAATTCAAATGTTGAGAAGGATCAGACAGGTCACATCTGATTTTTTATGTGAAAACGCTTTATTTTTAAATGTCAGCCACATGTTCAGTAAAACCAACAAAACCCACCACATGGGTCAAAGGAAACAATCTGCTTTGGCCACTTTATGGAATCTGGCAAGGGCAATCCTTTTCTACTATTATCAGATAAGGAAAATGAAGATGCAGAGCTAAGGTTTCTTAAGACAACAGAACAATCATCCAGGCTGCTGAAGATGAGCGGCTGGAGAGCCCGCACCCGAGCATCCCATGGAGTTTCCTGGATTCCACGCAGCTGATTCCATCAGCTTATTCATCTGAGAGAACTGTGCGTCCTGCCTCAGGACACTGGCTGTCTTGTGTTCATCTTCACATAGGAAGGATGCTCTGAAAGATACTGATAAAAACATTCTGAAGGCGGAAGGATGTGATCTAGGCTGTGCAGGGAGAGGGGAAGGACACAAAAGGAACAAATATTTATTAAGAGTAGGGTATGCCATCTACTGTAAAAGGTGTGGCAAGTAATTCTTTGCTACCTCTTTGCATGTCTGAGTATTTCTCATTCAGATTTAAGCTCAAGTATCACTTCCTCACGCAACTTTCCATGACTATTCTCTCTGAAGAAGCCTCCCCTGAAACTCCTTCTGGAACTTGTCTCTCCATTACATTAAGACCTGTCAAAAGCCTGTAATCCTAGCCCCGTGGTAGGCTGAGGCAGGAGGATTGCAAGTTCGAGTCCACCCTGGGTGCAGGATCTGACCTTTCTGCCTCCAACTTTATATACACACCAGCTCCCCTTACCAAACGCAGGCTCCAAGAGGGCAGGTGCTTGGCACATTGTAAGTGCTCAACAATTACGTTAAACACTTCTAAATACTTCTGAGAATGCATCTGTCCTGTAAGAATTTCGGCTACTCCTCCTCAAATTTTTCTTAGTTTCCTGTTTCATTAATACCAAGTAGGAGAGAAAAATAGTTAAGAAGCGAAAAATTGGAAAGCAGAGCTATAAAGCACTTTTTCTCCAGGTCGCACCGCAGCCTCTTGCACGAATTGTGGGACAGCTTGCAAACTAATTCTGTACAAAGAAACGAAACCTATTTTTAAAGATCCCTGCGTCTCACAGCTCCAGGCGATGACATCAGAGAACCCGAAGTCCCACCTCCAAGTCAAGCCTCGTGGTTCTCAAGAACTATGAGTCCCGGCACACACCGCGGCGCAGGGGCCTGGCGCTCCTAGAGCGGCCCTCCCACCCGGCGCACCTTGGTTGTGCTGTGGAACCAGGAAGACGCCCGACCCCTGGCCCGCCACGCCGCTGGGCGAGCGCGGGGCCTGCCGGGACTTGTAGTCTCCACAAATTGGGAGTGTCCGCTACGGAATCTCAGTCGCTGTCTGCGGGCTGAGGCGGCGCGGACGCGCTTGCGCAGTGCGCGGGCGGGCCGTCGTGGGCGCCGCTCCCGGCAGCTGAGTGCCTGTGGGAGCCGGGGCCGCGGTGGCGCGGGTGCTCCGGACTGAGTCCCCGGTAAAGTAGGGTGTGTGGCGCCTGGCCGCGCTGGGGTGA